>NW_006285785.1:1149256-1159977 GCF_000327345.1 Myotis davidii
TTATGCTGGGATTGATTTACCTGCTATGGCTGTCACTGGAGCTGAGAGCTGGCTCCAGCTCTGAGGCCATGGCTGACTGAAAGCAGTTATCTGGGGTTTGTTTAGCTTCTATAATTGCAACATTGTTGCATCTGGAGCTCAGAGCTGGGCTGTGGCAGTCCGGAAACCTTGGCTTCCTCAATTACTGGAGCCAGCAATCCTCATGTTCACTTCAGCTGCATGGCTGCCGGCCACCATCTTTGTGGGCAGTTAATTTGCATATCCTGCTGATTAGCCAATGGGAAGCGTAGTGGAGGTATGGTTAATTACCATGTTTGTATTATTAGATAGGATAAACAAATAATTGGAACATGGCATGGTGTGACCACCAACAAAAATACAAGATACAGTGGTAGCACAAAGAAGAGACTTTACAGGGAATCTTTCACAGGTATGGAGGTGATTACACTTACTTTTGAAGGAAAGTTAGAAGCTCAACAGGGCCAGTTAGGTGGATGGGATGGGTGAACATAATATAATATGTGAAGAGATATTTAAATGTGCAAAGAAACAGGTTATGTAAGTTGCAAGTTGAATAGGGGCACACACACTAATTTGGCAGAAACATAAGTGGTTCCATAAAATGCTCTGGGAGAGGTGAGCAGGGACCACCAGTTCATGACTTGAACACTGTGCTAAAGAGATGTGGTCTTCTAAAAGGCTTCACTTGTAGAATTGAGTTGTACTGAACAGGCAGAACTTTATGGGGGAAATTCTGAAGTCATATTAATTTATCTTGCCAAAGCTAAAAGCAACCTTACTCCTAGATGATTTTCTGCAAGTTTCATACATTATAAATGATTACTATATGTGCTTGTGATCTACCTTGATTAGCTAATGATTTTATTAATCTCCTAAACTGGGTTACTTTTGCAAGTGAAAGGGGGAACTAGCTAGATGGGACATTGGAACAATAGGAATAAAGTGGGAATGTCCCACATGAACCAGACATAGGACCAACCAACGTTGGACTGATGGCGCAGGTGAAGCAATCATTACTCCTGCTCTCTGGGAGCTCACATCCTGAAGAAGGAGAAGTGGGTGTCATGAGATGGAACGTTCTGTGACTGAGAACTCCATATTTGGGAATGTAGGTGGGGGTGGACTTGGATTTCCTGTTAATCCAGGTGGGTTAAAACGAGAGCTCAGAAGGCTGATAGCACCCAAAACTCTGGCTCATCTTGAAAGACCCTGAGATCACTGGACAAAAAGATCCTGCTGCCTATTTCTCTTGGGAAGTCTGTAATCATGAAGCTGTTTCTGATTCTCATTATTCTGCTCTTTGAGGTGCCCACAGGTAACTTGTCCACATGTACCATGCAATCCTAGGACATATTCCTATCCATAGGAGTGGAGTCAGGGCCTTTGAAATTACTGGTATCTTGCCAATTAATTAAAAGTACCCACTGTTCTGGGTGCCTAACTTGAGTCTGCGTCTTAGAAGAGAGCATCTAGCAAGGTAACAGGAGATCAGGGCCATACTCTCAGAAGTTCTCTCCAGAGGTGGGAATGAGTTCATCATCTAGAATTACCTTTATCATATTTTTACCCAGGAACCTGGCTATCTCTTTTTAAATTCAAATTCATGTTTGGCCTCTACTACAACAGCAATGAGAACAGTACAAGCTTTGGAGTCATGTAGATATGAGGTTAAAATATGTCTTCATCATTAACTATTGTATTCATTGAGCTAATACTCACTTTGAACCTAGTTTTCTCACCTGTTAAATGAGTAGAATGACTCAATTTCATAAAAACTTTATTTCATGATCTTACAAATGTGAAGCAGCAAGTTCTCCCTTGCAGCTGTGGGAAGGCATACGGTCTTTTTGTGGCCCTAAAAATACTTTTTATACATTCAGAGATGCTCCCTGGTTCTGGAATTTAGGATAAGGAGAACTGTGTCTTTGTTCTCCACCTTTATTCCATGGGTTTGTCCGAAGTTGTGTACAGGGGCAAATAAAGATCTGGAAGCAGGAGACCTAGGACCTCAATGCAGTACTCTGAATGGGTGCCAATTTGGACCTCTAGTATACATGTAATTGAGTTGAATGCTGGGCAACACATTTATGAGAGAGAGAGAGAGAGAGAGAGAGAGAGAGAGAGAGAGAGATCGTAGAAGCTGGCTAAGGGAAGGCATTTTCAATGGCATTTATTGCTGAGACCCATGTGGCCTTGGCAGAGGGAGATTTCTGCTGCCCATGTCAGTGAGTGTGACACCCAAGTATATTGTTAACTTAAAAAGTCCTGTTTGATACTCTTTGAAAAGTTAATATGGCTCTGAATTGTGCCATGGTGACAAGCTGGTCCTCTCTGGAGACACTGGACCAGGGTCGGCTCTGACTTAGGAAGACAAAGTCAGATTTGCCAAGGGCCTAGGGGTGGGACTAGCCTCACTCAATAGCCATCAATTGAGTTCTCTCTTCTCTTTTGTCACGTAAGTTCTAATGTTCTCAGAGACAATTGAGTATTGGCTTGGAACTTGAGTTTTGGATGTCCTTAATTTGGGATGATTTTCAAGGAGAAGGCTCTCAGTTTTCTTGTATCAGTATGAGGTTCACTTTGGGACCACGGGAGGCCATAGCTAGTGGGGAACCACATACCTCTTCCACTCTACCTCAGGAACTAATCTGGGTTTAATGTTGTTTCCTGTGTACAGATGCTGCACGACCCAAAAAATGCTTTGGTAATATAGCAGGCTATTGCAGGAAGAAATGCGAAGTGGGAGAAATACAAGAACAATCATGTCTATATAGGAAATTTTGTTGTATTAATGAAGCCGAAAACAAAAAATACCAGAGAGAGCAAGAGGTACTTCTATCTTTATTGCAGTCTGATCAGAAGCTGGACTATTCCGTTTTACCTACCGTCACATTTCTCACAATCAAACTGTAAATCAAGTACTTGTTCCACTGGTCTCCCCTCTTTCTAAAATCAAAAATGCCACCTAATACAATAGGCTGGGGCAAGAGATTTTTACTTCTTTCTGTAAACTTGATTCTCCACATAATAAAGTCCTACGCTTTTCCCTGGATTTATTTATTAATGTATTAACTCACTTTTTTGAACACGTCAAACATAAATGAATAGTTATTACATTCCAGTCATTATAGTATACGGTGGGTGTGGTAGAGATGAAGTGAACATGTTGGTAGAGGAAGAAGTGCCCCTCCATTTTCGCAGCATTTCAGGTGTTACTCCTCTTTTTAACGACGTTTCTTATGTCTCAGCAGATCGGAATGTCCCAGTGTTCTTTGTGTAGGAATGAGTACCGAGGGTTTTTCTAACAGCTAAGGTTTCATTAGAGGAAGGCAAGATATTTGCACATTTTCATAAGTTTCATTGGGGCAGATCTAACGGGCAGTAATGACAGCTAGTGATAATTTCATTGCATCATTTGAAAATCAGTGTACATGCTTCATTTATTTTTTAAGTAGCAATTAGAACATCCAGTTGACACAAGTTTTAGTCATATATTAGTCTTACCATCTTTGAAAACATTGTATGTTCTGTTTCAATGTGTGGAATTTACAAACTTTCTGCTATAAGATGAATAAGGTCTGAGCATCTAATGTAAAATATGGTGATTATAGTTGATAACACTGTATTGTGTAATTGACATTTACTAGGAGGGTAGAACTTAAATGTCCCCTCCCCCCAAAAAAGAGACAGAAAGATAAATACATATATGAGGTGATGGTTGTGTTAATTAACTAGATGGGGGCATCTTTTCACAATGTATACCGTATATCAAATCACCATGATGTACACTTTAAATAACTTAGAGTTTTGTAAGTCAATTATACCCCGATGAAGCTGAAATTAAAAATAAATTTAAAATAGTGTGAAATTTTAAGCCTTATAAATAAGGAAGACATATTTAAGAAGCTCCTCAAGAGCTAAATACAGTTTCAGAAGGTCCTGATGGTAGGAAAACTCTCCAGATGAACAGAACAGAACAGAACAGAACAGAACAGAACATTGAGAAGTGAAGTTGCTTGGTTCAAGTATAGGTCATAGAAAACTTCTGTGCAGTTAACATTTACTCGTCTGGGATAAAGAAGTCAACAGGCCTGTTCCTCCATGTGCAGCTCAGCATCTTGTTTCACTGGAAGGGCGGGAAGACAGATATTTAGATGATATGTTAATGTTTTCAGAGCCTACAAGGACCTTCCTTTTAGTAGTTGAGGCTTTTGAGAATTCTGGAGAAGTGTATAGGAAACGACTGGTCTAGATTGCAACATTTTCAATATTTTTGTTGATGATTTCAGTACCAAGGAAGCTAATGGATAACTGTTTCACAACATGAAGATTGTCTTATTTATTTAAAAAATGTTTTTATTGATTTTAGAGAAGAGAGAGAGAAAGAGAGAAACATCAATGGTGAGAGAGAACTATTGATTGGCTGCTTTCTCCATGCCCTATACAGTGGGGCCTTGACTTACAAGTTTAATTTGTTCCGTGACGGAGCTCGTAACTCAAATTACTCGTATGTCAAATCAGTTGTGAACGAGTGAGACACGTGATGCTGGGCTGATGTTGTGCCGTTCACTGTGATGTTCGCTGCGCCAACTAGTGGTGGGGTGTCTGAAGCTGGCTCGTAACCCGAATTTTAGCTCGCAACTCAAAGCAAAAAAATCGGCTGAAAGACGGCTCGTATCTCGAAAAACTCAGTTGGAACACTCGTAAGTCAAGGCCCCACTGTACTGGGGATTGAACCCGCAACCTGGGCATATGCCCTGACTGGGAATCAAACCGGGACCTCCTGGTTTATAAGTCTATAGTCAACCACTGAGTCATGCAGGCCAAGCTTGCCCGTTGTCTTTAATTTGTATGTGTCCTCTATTCTATATGAGTCCATTGATAAGTTAGATACAAGAATTCATTTTGGCTTAGTTAGTGTCAGATCACCCAGTGAAGTGTCTCCTGTATTGGGGGAGAGAGGTATAATGAACTGAACAGAAAATTAAGCCTTGAATTTTACTTTAGGTGGATCTAATCTTTACTTTGACTTTTCCCCTATCATCCTCCAAACTCACAGGAGAAGTGGATGTGGTTGGTATTGTCAGATGTAAGTTTATTTGTCCGCCTTATTTTTATATACAAAATAAATCAAAATCCTATATTTTTATTATGTGCCCTTTTAGTTCAGGCAGTATTATAGGTACCTTATTTTTTTATTGGATCTGTCTTAGAGTATTTTAAAAAAATCTTAGAGAACATTTTAAAATTGCCAGAATGTTCTAGGTAATTTTCTACTACATAGCAACAATTGGGGCCACTCATCTCTCTGGGGGGGTTTTGGAAAAATGCTCACGAAAGGTGCCAGAGATATTAATCACTTCCCTCATCCCTTCTTAGAAAATTTGCCAATAGCTCTTCTCAGGGAGCCTATTTCTTTGGGTTCTGGCAAGAGAGGAGAGGGCCTGATAACCCTGCTATCTTGGACCAGGGTAGGTAACAGATGTATATGTAGAGGATGAACCTGTTTCCGTGGATGTCCAAGTTGGGTCCTGGTACACTTCTGAATAAGAAAAGCAGGAGGGAGGACGGGAGGGAGGAAGGATGGGAAGGAAGGACAGAGAGAGATATTTCCAGTTTTGGGTTCTATTGGTTCTAGTCCCTAAGGCCTTATGAGATTGTTAACATTTCTGATAATAGGTCCTCCTTTTCTGAAGTGAATTTTAGTGGGCTTATGTTTCCTATGACCTCATATCTAAGACATGACAAATTGTGTACTGGACAATTTTTTTTAGCATGGAGGTACAAATTAGTACAGACCAGGATAATGATAGTGACAACAATTAAGATCCACTTCAAAAATTGGTTTTAGAGATAACCAAATATTTAAGACAGTCCATGATTAAAGCAACTTTATAATAACATGTTTTGTTCATAGATATGTTTGAATTTAGCCTCAATTACTCAGTGGCTCTTGGGAATATGTTGATATTTATTACTAGTTTTGTACTTTTGAAACTTTCAAAAAATAACCAATTGATACTATTAGAAAACATGGATAAGCTAGTGAACAATATTTGTAAGAGAAGAGAAGTCTGGAGGAAAAACAGAACAGTTAGTAGGTTGTTGCAGTTATCTGGTAATATATGATGCATGCCTGTTTGCAGGCAGTTTTGGAAGATATATGAATGTAAGATTGGAATTTATTTTTGTTTTATGATTTTTTAAAATTTTTTCATTGTGATAATTTTAAATTTAAGTATAGTTGGTGCACAATATATTAGTCATATTAATTTCAGTTATTCAATATAGTAATCAACATTTTTATACTTTATAATGTGATCACCCACTAATTCTAGTAATTATCTGTTACCATGCAAACTTATTACAATACTAGAGGTCCAGTGCATGAGATTCGGGCTCAGCCTGGCCTGTGCCCTCTCACAGTCTAGAAACCCTTGGGGGATGTCCGACCGACAGCTTGGGGAGCGGGCCTAAGCTGGCAGTTGGACATCCTTAGTGCTGCTGCAGAGGCAGGAAAGGCTCCCACAACCACCGTTGGACTCACCAGCTGTGAGCCCGGTTTCTGGATGAGCGGCACTACCCCTGTGGGAGCGCACTGACCACTAGGGGGTAGCTCCTGAATTGAGCATCTGCCCCCTGGTGGTCAGTGTGCATCATAGCAACCAGTCGTTCCACCGTTTGGTTGATTTGCATATTAGGATTTATTATATAGGATTATGTTTTAAGTAATTAAAATTTTTTTCAATTATAGCTGACATACAATAGTATATTAGTTTCAGGTATACAACATAGTGATTAGACATTTATATAACTTATGACGTGATCACCCCAATAAATCTAGTACCCAGTTGACACCATACCTAGGTTCCCCTTCACTTTTTTCACCCACTCCTACAACTCCCTCCCCTCTGGTAATCATCCCTACCTAATTAGAAGATAGAATCAACCAAATTTGTTGATTACCTGAAAGTAGAGGATGGGAGAAAGGACTTAAGTGTTCCTCTTAGGTTTGTGTCTTGGGTCACAGGGTGAATGCTGGTATATGCAGGAAATAGGGGATTCTCGAGGGTGTGCATGCTAGTACAGTGCCTGTCATCTTTATAGCCCCCGTGCTGCTGTAACTGCCCTGTTCATAGCCCTCTCCTCTGGGAGGCAGCATTAGGCTATACCCTGCACAAGGGTGGGCACCTGAATCAATGCAGCTTACCCAAAGGCTGTCCTAATAGTGGCCAGATGTAGCAAGTGTTACTCAGCTGAGACTATCAAGGTGGTTCCTTTTGAAATTTGGACTAGTGAGTAGTCTCCTAGGGAACACAGCACTCACACTGATAAAAGTAGAAATGCTTTGGGTCAAAATTGAGGACTGCTTCTTCTAAAATTTATATTTCAACTAAACAAGATCACACATCGGCACCTGGAGAAAAACACTGTGGTCCCATATAGAATCACTTCTATTGCATTGCTTGACCAGCATTCATGGTTGTGGCTCTGTTCTGATTGCGCATTCAGGTTTATTGTGCTGGCTTTTTGAGAGAAGAAAAGGAGACCCTTATTTTAGGTCACTGTTTAAGGAAAAAAGCCTGTATTTCTCAGGGCATCGTATCTGCCTCAAAGACCTACCTCCCCCTGGATCACACCATATTCCCAGACAAAAAGAAGACGCAGTCTCTTTTCCAACAGAGAGTGGGCTAGAGTAGGGGAGAGAGAGAATTGGGACATGAAGTGACAGTAAGGTTAGTGGAATCTGGGAAGGCAGAATAGATGACCTTGGGTGAAGGAAGTAGAATCAGCATCATTCTGCAGTCACTTAAATAAAGGAAGATTTGCCAGGACTGGTTTGGCTTGGTGGATGGAGCGTCGGCTTGTGGACTGAAGGATCCCAGGTTCGATTCCGGTCAAGGGCATGTACCTGGGTTGCGGGCACATCCCCAGTAGGAGATGTGCAGGAGGCAGCTGGTCGATGTTTCTCTCTCGATGTTTCTAACTCTATCTCTCTCCGTCTCTCTCCCTTCCTCTCTGTAAAGAATCAATAAAGTATATTTAAAAAAAAAATAAAGGAAGATTTACCTATAATTTCAGTGGTGATACTATATACATCAAATGTAGTATCCTGCTGCCAGCGTTGTGTATTGTCAGGCTCTCACTGAGCATTCACTTGTCAACTCTGTGTACCATAACTATTAAAACTAGCCCTGGCCGGTTTGGCTCAGTAGATAGAGTGTTGGCCTGCGGACTCAAGGGTCCCGGGTTTGATTCCAGCCAAGGGCACATGCCCAGGTTGCGGACTCTGTCCACAGTAGGGCGTGTGCAGGAGCCAGCCGATCAGTGATTCTCTCTCATCATTGATGTTTCTATCTCTCTCTTACTTTCCCTTCCTCTCTGAAATCAATAAAAATATATTTACAAAACAAAACAAAACTGTACCCTGGTTCAATCCATGGCTCCCAGAATTCATTCAGGGTGCTTAAATCAGCAACTGGAATTGTAATTTTGAGGCAAGACAAGGATACACACACACACACACACACACACACACACACATACACACACACTTCTAGCCTATCTAATAAAGAGGGAATATGCTAATTGACCCTCATGCCATCACAAAGATTGCGGAGCCCACAGTCAATAAGGAGAGAATATGCTAATTGACTGTCACGCCCTCAAAGATGGCGGTGCACACAGCCACAAGATGGCTGGCAGCGGAGGGCAGTTGTGGTGATATATATGCTAGAGGCCCGATGCACAAAATTCATGCAAGAGTAGGCCTTCCTTCCCCTGGCTGCCAGCACTGGCTTCCCTCTGGCACCCGGGACCTGGGCTTTGCTCAGGTTGCTGGCAGACACTCGGGACCTGGTCTTCCCTCTGGCCCCGGCTTTGTCTAATTAGTATATTACCCTTTTATTATTATAGATACTAGAGGCCCGGTGCACAAATTTGTACATGGGTGGGGCCCCTCTGGATGGCCTGTGGGCATAGGGCCAAAACCCGCAGTCCAGTGCCGCCCACAGCTCCTACCTGCCACTCCCGCTCATCCCAGCCCCAGTGCGCCTGCCGCAGGCTCGCACCCAATCAGTCCCGATCAGGAGAGGCTTGTGCTGCCATAGCAGCACTCACCAGCTGCATTTGGCGCCCTCCAAGGGGAGTGGCCCATGGGATCTGGTTGAAACTGGCTCTTTGACATCCCCCGAGGGGTCCCAGATTGCGAGAGGGTGCAGACCAGGCAGAGGGACCCCATTGGTGCAAAATTGGAGCCAGTGCATGTCATAGCGACTGGTCGATTGGTCGACTATCTTCCCCTTGGTGGTCAGTGCACGTCATAGCGGGCAGTTGAGTGGCCTTAGCATATCATTAGCATATTATGCTTTGATTGGTTGAACAGTCAACTGATCACTGGATGACTGGACACTTTTATTATATAGGATATATATCTATATATATATAAAAGCCTAAGTGTCCATCTGAGCATCTGACCGGTAGCTATGATGCACACTGACCATCAGGGGGCAGACACACAGTGCAAGAACTGCCATGATGCACACAGGCCATCTAAAAAGAAATGGCACTGCAGACCTGGTGCTGACAAACCAACACTCGGCTTCCCCTAGGTGGGACACAGGCCCTGTCACCACCCTGGAGTGATACTTCATCGCAGCCAATGCTTCCAAGACTCCATGATGCAAAATGTGGCCCACAGCCCAGCTCAGCCTGGAAACAGTCGCTGTGAGCACAGGGTAATGATGTCACATAGCAATGCCTGGCTTCCTCTCCCTAGTGACTAGTCTCCTTGGAGTTTCTTCAGCTCAGGAACACGACTTGCTTTATAGCCAGGTGCAAAGATTTTACAGTTTAACCAAATGTCTGTGAAGCATTTTTATTTGCCTCATCTCATTTGATCCTCACAGAAATCCTGGAGTAGGTAGTTAGGAGACTCGGTGGAATCCTATTTTTTCATTAGCCGGAAAATGAAGATTTAGAAAGTTTAGAAACTTGACCTGACTAAAAAGAAGTAAGAAATAGTGGAACTTGAAAATGACTTCAGGTTTTCTCACTGGGCAGAATATAGTCAAACACTGCTGCAGTTAAATATTTTATCCTTTGTTCTCCCTGCATGATCTACAATAATAATCTGCTTCATGTTGATATTTACTGCTGTGTTGCTGACAATTACCTGAAAGAGAAGTTGGGGTGCTTCACTGGGCTGGAAAAAGTTTAGCTAAATCAGAAAGCAGGTCTAATTAAGCAAGTTTATCTATATATAAAGCTCTCACTGGCACCAAATGCATGTGTGTGTTTTGATCTGTCATTGTGGATTGTGAATTTGGTTGACATTTCTATTATAGAGAAAGGGCAAATAGTGATATTAAAATATTTCTTCTAGTTAATTTCCTTTCAATGTGTAGGAATCTGTGCACCGGGACACTTCACAGAGTGACATTACCATCACTCAGTTTCTCATGTCACTGTAGGCTGAAACCTGGGCATCACCCTCATTCCCACCACATCTGATGAATAACCAACTATTATAAATTACTAGAGGCCCAGTGCACAAAAATTTGTGCACTCGGGGGGAAGGGGGGGGATCCCTCAGCCCGGCCTGTGCCCTCTCGCAGTCTGGGACCCCTCGGGAGATAACGACCTGCTGGCTTAGGCCTGCTCCTGGGTGGCAGAGGGCAGGCCCAATCCCTAGGTGCAGC
>NW_006285785.1:1160735-1168428 GCF_000327345.1 Myotis davidii
GCTCCTTTTTTTCTTTTTTTTTTATTCTGGGCCAGCTTTAGCTTGAGGCTTGGCTCCAGCTCTTAGGCCTCCGCTGCTGAAAGTAGGTTTCTGGCCTTTGCTAACAATGTTGCGAATCTGCTGGCTGAAGTCTGGCGGTATTTGTTACATAGTTTCTGAAACTGCGGGCTCAGAGGCCTGCAGCTGCAGGCGGGGAACATTGGTTTCCTCCGTCACTGAGGCAAGCAAGCCTCATGTTAGTTTCAAGCTGCCTGTCTGCCGGCTGGCTGTCAGTTAATTTGCATATCTTGCTGATTAGCCAATGGGAAGGGTAGCGGTCGTATGCCAATTACCATGTTTCTCTTTTATTAGTGTAGATAGCTGCCAAATAATTCTCTGATCTACCCACTTTGTTCCCTCACTTTGGTCCAAACCACCTCTCACCTGGCCAATTGTAATAACCATTTAATCTCTCTTTTCATATCTGCTCCCAGTTTTAATGCATTTTTTTTTGCATTCAATACAGAGTGATTTAAAAGTGCAAGCAGTCAGGGGATGTTGGGCATCAAGCCACAGAAAAATAGTGAATGAATGAAAAGTGACCTCCGAAGATCTTGAGACGAAGGCTAGGGATCTGAGGTGGGAGTGTGTAGCATTGAATATGTGCAAGGTCTCCTGATCTTTGTACTGCCTCCATAGTTTTGCCCTTTCCAGAATGTCCTATAGATGGAATCATACAGAATGTAACCTTTTTACATTGGCTCCTTTCACTTAGTAATATGCATTCACGGTTCCTTCCTGTCTTTTCATGACCTGACAACTCATTTCTCTTTAGTACTGAATAAATATTCCATTGTTTGAAAGTATCACAGCTTATTTATCCATTCACTTACTGCAGGGCATCTTGGTTTCTTCCAAGTTTTGGTAAATCTGAATAAAGTTGCTATAAATACTGGCGTGCAGGTTTTGTGTGGACAGTTTTCAGCTCACTTGGGTAAACACCAAGGACTGCAATTGCTGGATTGTATAGTAAAAGTGTGTTTAGTTTTATAAGAAACTGCCAAACTATCTTTCAAAGTGGCATGTCCCATCTCTAAATGAACGAGAGTTTTACTCCACATCCTTGACAGCATTGGGTGTTGTCATTGTTTTGGATTTTGGGCCTAATACTGCAATTCAGACTGATTCCCAGGTCCTTTACGTTTTCTCTGAACTCCAAAGGGCCCCAAGCACCGAAAGGATGCTGTTACTAGTGGTAACACACAAAACAACAACAGAGGCCTGGTTACATGGAGGAGACTGACAGCTGTCAGAGGGGAGTGGGGAGGGGGCGACTGGATGAAAGAAGATGAAGGGATTAGCCAAAGAACATATATGCATGACCTACAGACACAGGCAACAGTGTGGTGATGGCCAGAGGGAAGGGGTAGTGGGGTCTAGATGTAGGTGGGCAAAGGGGCAGGGATGGGGAATCTGTAATAGTGTCAACAATAAAGTTAAAAAAATAAACAACAACAAAGAAACTCCTCTGTCTTGGAATTATGTATTTATGTCTGCCTCCACCTTATATAGTGAGCGCCACCATAGTGGCAACCTATTCATCTCTCCTTTCCCAGTTCACTGATTTTACAGGGGAACTAAAGAAATTAGACTTTCCATAGTTCAACTTTGGTTGTCTAGTCTTAAACCAAAGTGCATGTATATCCTTCCGAAATGTCCTGTCTTTTCTAATTTCCTTCCGTTTGTTGACTTCAGTCTGTTTACTCGAATCACTTTCTTTATTATCAGTTACCTGTTGATATCTGACACAGTTCACAAGGTACTACTTTTAACTCACTGGTGAATTTCCCCTGAACACTTGGCTTCACCATTTTCTCTCCAGAATTACATGTCTACTTTCCTGAGCTGCTTGTTTCAATTTTCCACATAGATTTTTCTTTTTGTAGTGCACTGGTTATATCCCCTTTTCAAGGGGAGGTTCTGAGTTGTTCTTATCACTTGTTATACTGAGTGTCCAATTGCTGGTTAAAGAAGAAATAAGTCAGAAAACTGGCAATGAACTTTATTAGAATCTACGTTAAGGTCTTCTGAAAATTAAGGAACCAGACAGGAAAAGATGTGGATTACTTCACCTTAGTTTATTGGAATAGGTTAAGAAATAAATGAATGGAGAATTGTACTTGATTTATGTAGAATTTGTCTTGGGGCTTATATAATTTCCTACATATGTATCATAATCTTGAGGTAAAGTTATTGCATATGTCATTGGCTTTGGACGAGTTGGCTTTGGTATTCTTTTGCGTGCTTCCAGTTCCATGATATTGAGGCAACAATATCTCCCATTTTCACATAGTACTTGACGTGTTTCAGTTACTTTGCATATTTTTCTGCAGTTTCCTTGTATATATTGATCCCAGCATTTCTTAAGTTGTTCAGTTACTGTGCACATAAAGAACAATTGGTCAAGGTCAGTGTTTGAGATTGAAAGGCAACTTTGGAGATGGAAAGTATAGAGGAAGTTTGTAGGGATTAGGTGTATGGGAGATTCAAAAGGCAGATACCCGTAACATTCCACAGAGGATGCCCCAAGAAGGCAAACCTCAGTGTTTATATCTATCTGATCACTCATATTTAGTTTCTCCAAGGTTTTGGGCTTCTAGTCAACATCTGATGGACTCCATCAAGAGCATCAGATCTTATATGGGAAAATAAAAAATGGATTCCTTGATTTCAGGGCATGGCACTATACTCCATCAGGGAACCACAGCAAATCTTCCTCTGTTTGAATGTTCCCAGGCACTCATTGTTTTTATAACTGCTCCACCTTTATTACCCAGAGTATAATAATTCTTTATTATGTATTTATGTCTGGGTCAAATTATGTTCTTGGGTTCATACTCACTGTCATGGTCACAAATGACTTTCTTACCAGTCAGGTATTTTTTCCCCTTAATAATCTTCCTCCCTCCTCTGTTAATCTTAGCATTGTCCATTTCTTTCTTATTCTTTTTTTTTTTTTTAGCATTGTTCATTTTTGCCAATGCATATCTTCCTTTGGCTTCTAAGTCATTATAATAATCTTGGACTTGTTTTATGCCTCTATGACTCCTCATTCATCCTCTACCTCTAGTTGCAAGAATTCCTCCAATGTTCAGCCCCAGACCTTTGCTCACCTTGGGATATATTCTTTCCTTTAGTGAGCCTAAATACTTTCTATGATCTAAGAGTTAGGATGTTAAAATTTTGGTTTCTGGCTGGTACAATCTTCTAGAATAGGCCCCAGAGGAAGACTGAGAACAAAGATGTCTCCAACCTCAGGTTCTAGAACTCCTTTGATTGTTAGGGATTTAGGGGCCCAGGGACATGCCTTCACCATGACTATAATAAGAGGCAAATATAATAGATATGGTTTTGAAAGAGAAATTTCAAGTTCTTAGTATGTGCCAAGCCCTGTGCGAGGTGTTCCACAAATGTTACGTCATTTAATAAGGCCCTCACGAGTCCGGCGTCATTATCTCCACTCATGAGGAAACTGAGCCTTAGAGAGTCTTCCCCATTTATCCAAAGCCGACAAACCAGCAGTGAAGGCCTGTTTCTTAAACCTGACTCCAAAGTTAGTGAGTATTCACACTCTGTAGTAAAATAGACTAATATATACCTATTTCCACTCTTTGCCCACTATTCACACTCTACCATATATACGATGGAAGACAATTTGATTGGATGCCAGAGTAAAAACTGTATCCAAAGAAATAAGTGCAACCCCAAATACTGGGTGCATTACTTTCTACAATGAGACTTTCCCAGAGGAAATCATGGCCTCTTTTCAGCTCTGATTACTCCCTTTCAAGAACAGTACCATGGTAGAAGGCCTCAAAGAGGGAATCTCTCATGACACTGGGTAGACTTCAGTCATCCCCGGGGGACCTACTTCCTTCTACTATGAATTATAAAATTAGCTTGGGTTCTTAGAAACACTCCATCCCATTGTTGATTTGTGTGAGCCCCTGGAAAACTCTAGATTACCTGTGGGCTGCTGGAAAAGCAGAATTGCAATGATCAGGAAGAGCCTCATGGCCAGGCTTCCCGAGGGAGGTGGCAGTCGAAGTTCTCGGTCCAGTGAGTTGCACACCATGTCACCTTCCTCAGAGACTTGGATTCTTATGCACTGAACCAGAACAGATGGCATGGTACGAAGTGTGTCCCCAAAATTCTGATCTGTGGATTTTGCATCATGTGGGCAGGCACCGGAAATTTGAGGTCACCCATTTTACCCCTATACGGAATCAGACACAGCATGTTCTATTTCATCATCTGATGCCATTCTGTGGGCTGTGGACTCCTGGGGAGAAGAATTGGTGCTTTCTCTACTTGGCTGTCTGCCCAGATAGCCCAAGGTAGAATGTACTCACTTCTAAAAGTGAATGGGTTAATGTAAATAATGAAGCCTATTCCATTTATTGCATTCAGCTAAGTCTAGGATCTCTGGGTGTTGTGTCTATTAGTCAATCCAAATGGAAGCCAATTTTTATTTCTACATCCTAGATTAATTTAATTATTCACAAACAAGCAATATATAATGATGGAGGAATAATCGTATGATTACAATAAAAATTTCATTTAGAAACAGCAAAAAAGGGAGAAAAGTCAGAGATAACAACATAAAGCATTGTCCTAATGGATAAGAACAGCAAAGTTTTTTGTTTTTCCTGCCATTGTGGAGTGGCAGTTGTCAACCTTTTGCATCTCATGGCACACATAAATTACTTACTAAAATTCTATGGCACACCAAAAAGTACATTATATTTTTTGCTAATCTGACAAAAAAGTTATAATTTTGATTCATTCACACCAGATGGCTATTGTTGTGTTGGCTCTTGTCATTTTTTTTCCTTTATTGATTAAGTTATTACACATGTGTCCTCATGATTTAAATATATATATATTACAATCTAAAGGACAAGAGGTCAGTGCCCCTGACTAAATAGTCAGATGTTGCATATTTAAAAAATTCTTGTGGTACACCAGTGTGCCTGCCACAGTTGAAAATCACTGTGTAGAGATTTCTTTTGTATTCTTTCTGTTCTGATCTCTGTGAAGGTTTCCCTTGTTCTCAGTGGCCATACCTTGGAGGAGACTAGGGTGAGGGGATTCTTCTGGGAGCTCTGCTACTTTAGCAACATGTTTCTTGTTAGTGTAGGTTTAGGAAACTGTATGAATTATTTTGTTACCCAGACTCTGATTTCTATGGCATTATAACTCTTTTGAAAGATCAGCAGACTTTATTTTGAATTGTTCTCAGTCATTGTCATGTCTAAGACCCATCCAGAAATCCTTTTTTTAAAAAATATATATTTTATTGATTTTCCACAAAGAGGAAGGGAGAGAGATAGAGAGCCAGAAACATCGATGAGAGAGAAACATCGATCAGCTGCCTCCTGCACATCCCCTACTGGGGACGCGCCCGCAACCCAGGTACATGCCCTTGACCGGAATCGAACCTGGGACCTTTCAGTCTGCAGGCCGATGCTCTATCCACTGAGCCAAACCGGTTTCGGCCAGAAATCCTTTTGAACCATGACAATTTATTTTAGATTCCAACCAGGGCACTGGTATCAGTAAGAAAAGCTTTTGGAGATTATACCATCTCTATAGCTTTTAGCTTAACCTCTCACTCAGGCTCTGACTGTATGTAGTTCAGTACAATAGCCTTTGGACAGCCTGGCCAGTGCTGCTCAGTGGCTGAATGTCAACCTATGAACCAGGCGGTCACAGGTTCAATTCCCGGTCAGGGCACATGCCCAGGTTGTGGGCTTGATTCCCGTGTGAGGCAGCCAATCAATGATTCTCTCTCATCATGATGTTTCTATCTCTCCCTCTCTCTCCCTTCCTCTCTGAAGTCAATATATATTAAATAGCCTCTGGACAGTGTAGGTGAACTCATCAAGATTGATCACCATGTATTTATAGTGGTATTAATGTATGCTCTTGTGTAATGCCAATAGCAACACTTGTCTATCCACATGCAGAAATGTACGCAGCAGATAGTTGGGTTAATACAGGGCTGTGATGTGCCCAAGGAATCAAATGACTTAAAGAAGTGAAACAAGGAGTCCTGGTTATTGGCTAGAGACTTAGTGAAGTAAACCATGGACTCTATTCTTGACAAGAAGAGAAATATAAACAGGGAGGGGCTGACAAATTGGTCTTTGGGTTTTGAAGATTTGTACTAAGAAAATGTATTGCTTGTGCAACGGAGAGAACATTCTGTATCTAACCTGCACTGTCTTCTTCACCAACTCCTTGATTAGAGAACTCAGATTCCTTTGTCCCACAGATAACATTAAGACTGTATCTTAGAAAAAAGAATGGTGTCTCTCTCTATTCCTACTTCAGTGATGTATGTTCGCTTTTGCATGTGTATGTGCAAGTGTGTCTGTGTATGTCTTTTCTGTCCCCTGGTGTTGGAGAGTCTGAGGCCAGATCTCCTAGATTGATTCCAGAGAATCTTTTTTTCTTGCAGATCTTAGAGCTTAAACAGTAAGTGTTTCCACAGCAAGATGGGATGAAAAAAGAACAGGATGTTTCTTAATGAGGAGGAAATCACCAGTCAGTACTTACTGTTAAATCTCAGGACCTCAAAAATTTGGGACTTTTGAAAGTACAAATTGTTTTAATGTTCTACTTATAAAAGGACATAAGTAGGAGAGCAAATAAGAGCTGACCATTGAACAATGCGGAAGTTAGGGGGGCCAACTCCCACACAGTTGAAAATCCACCTACTGCTAGGTATTTAAATGAGCTGTTCAGGGAAGTCGTGTTAGTTGGAAAGATTTTTGTTTCATTTTTTTATATCAATTAAAAACAATACTTAAAAATAGTTTTATTGTGTAACATGCTTTAGTGAGAAGAATCAGGAAATATAAAAACGAAGAGAAAAAAGGCAACAACAGCAGCAGAAAACATCTGGAAACATGTTGTATAGCATTCTAAAATCTTTCTTTAATAGAATGAAAATAGCTTTGTTTAACCGGAATATTAGCTTATGGGATTTTCCTGATTAGTAGGAAAGGTGTAGTAAAACTGTCTCATACTTCCACCAACTGCATGGCTTTTGGATATCTGGGGTCTTCAGCTCTCTGCTAACTCCAGAGATGTTTACATTCTCAGGGATCCACTGGCCTTCAGAATTCTGTCTTCAGGTGCTAACTCTGACTTGTACCATATTCATCCTTCCTGGTGCAAACCTCTCTCTTAACTTCCAACAAAAATAAAATTACTCATACTAAGCATTTAGGAGTTTATCAGAATTTATATAAGAGTTTGGGAAGGAGGATTACTGAGAAGGTGATTACCTGGAGTAACAATCAAATTTCAAAATGACTGGAAGACATAAGTGATCTTAAATGAAGTTTCTTCATCCCAGTAATGGTGAATTCTTTTGGCTTCATCTAATCTTAGCTTCTCATTAGCTCACTGCCTTTTAAAATTATTTTTTTTCTGTTCCATTTCCTTCACTGAAGCTTTCTTTTAAAAATTGCCCCCAAACTCTTTTATATATTGTGGAATAGTTTTTAGTGTCTATTGGCCACACGAGTATTTCCTTGGCACTAATTCCTAGAGGTGATTAGGTAGATTAGTGGAACAGGACTTTCCTAAGACTTTTAGTAAATATTGTCAATTTGGTTGTATAAATTTAACAATTTTTCTGTAG
>NW_006285785.1:1169681-1171620 GCF_000327345.1 Myotis davidii
CGTATGCGTTACTCTTTCCTCCTAGTTGTAGGACTTCCACTCAGCCAGCGTTCCTGTGGGTCTGGGTGATGTCCCTTCCGTCTTTTAGTTTCACTTTTGAAATGGTTGTTCGAAGCGGCAAACTCCGGCGTTAACCTATGCCGCCATCTTGGTTCTCCTTCCCAAAAAACCTATCAGAATTTATATAAGAGTTTGGGAAGGAGGATTACTGAGAAGGTGATTACCTGGAGTAACAATCAAATTTCAAAATGACTGGAAGACATAAGTGATCTTAAATGAAGTTTCTTCATCCCAGTAATGGTGAATTCTTTTGGCTTCATCTAATCTTAGCTTCTCATTAGCTCACTGCCTTTTAAAATTATTTTTTTTCTGTTCCATTTCCTTCACTGAAGCTTTCTTTTAAAAATTGCCCCCAAACTCTTTTATATATTGTGGAATAGTTTTTAGTGTCTATTGGCCACACGAGTATTTCCTTGGCACTAATTCCTAGAGGTGATTAGGTAGATTAGTGGAACAGGACTTTCCTAAGACTTTTAGTAAATATTGTCAATTTGGTTGTATAAATTTTACAATCTATCTGTAGTTGAGGAGAGTATGTTTTCTTAGCCTCCTTGTCAGCACTCAACATTATCATTTCCTGTTCCCTATAGACTTTTCTAGGAAGGTTTTAATGGCTAAATTGGTTCAGATAATTCAGATGGAGGCCTCCTGCCAAAGGATATTGGTGTGTCTCCACCTCATTGATTTTTCATAACTACAGCTTTACATATGTCCAACCCAGTTCTGAGGCAGCAACTTTAAGAACTAGACTGAGCCTGCTGGTGTGGCTCAGTGGTTGAGCGTTGACTTGTGAACCAAGAGGTTGCCATTTCAATTTGCTGTTAGGGCACATACCTGGGTTGAGGGCTCAATCCCCAGTAGGGGTGTGTAGGAGGCAGCTGATTGATGTCTTCCTCTCTCTCTCTATCCCTTCTCCTTCCTCTCTCTCTCTAAAATAAATAAAAACATATTTTAAAAAAGAATATTCTTTAAAAAAAGAACTCAAATAAATCTAATGGAGTGATTTCTCAAACCTGTATAAGGTATTTGCATGGATAAGGGCTAATTATGAAAGAACCATAAGTGCTGCTCCTTTCATCAGATAAGTGCATTTTCTCTTAGCTTAGGCAAGCTTCGCACTTATGCCTGAGCAATGAGAGTCCCTGCCCTGGGCCCTATGCTCTAGAGAGCCCTATTCTGGCCTTCATCTGGCTTCATCCCTTCCTGTAGTGCAAAATGTCACTGAGGCCAAAGGGATATGTTAACCTAGAAACTGATTTCACTGCTTCATCCTAGAATCTTCTAGACTGTGCTCTGGGTAACTGGGACCCAGAATCCATACCCAAAACTGTCTGTAGCCTCTTCCCCAAGCCTGTATGTCTCTACATGTGTCTTCACAAGGACCTCATAGTGTGGGGGAAAATAGAATGGGTAGTAAAGAGAATCAAGCTGCAGACTGGAATCTGGAGCCCCGAGTTTGGCTTTCTTTGGGATGCCATGTCCTGGAACAAAACTTCCAAAGAGTCTGAAAATATAAAATTTGAACTTGGCTTTTTTTTTTTTTTAAATATGGAACACTTCACAAATTTGCGTGTCATTCTCGTGCAGGGACCATGCTAATCATCTCTGTATTGTTCCAGTTTTAGTATATGTGCTGCCGAAGTGAGCACTGAACTTGGCTTTTTAAATTTTTAAAATAATAATAATAATTTTTTTATCTTTAATTTCTTTATTGGTTAAGGTATTACAAATGTGTTAATAGAATCCCTGGTATTAACGGCACCCTTGAGGTTTATCTATTTCTCAGAAAATCGGAGTGCAGGAATGACCAAGAATTAACTTAGGACATGAGTTACTTGGATTTGTTATTCTAGGTTGTAACACATGATAGAATATTATA
>NW_006285785.1:1171953-1172900 GCF_000327345.1 Myotis davidii
TCGTATAATTAGTGACTTTGAGCAGGTTTTCATATGTCTTTCGGCCTTCTGTCTGTCCTCTTTCGAAAAGTATCTATCTAGGTCCGTTGCCCATTTTTTTATTGGGTTGTTTGTCTTCCTTTTGTTGAGTTGTATGAGTTCCCTGTAAATGTTGGAGATTAAACCCTTATCAGAGATATTGTTGGCAAATATGTTCTCCCATGCAGTGGACTTTCCTGTTGTTTTGTTGATGGTTTCTTTTCTGTGCAGAAGCCTTTTATTTTGATGTAGTTCCATTTGCTTATTTTCTCCTTTGTTTCCCTTGCTCTGGGAGATGTGTTGCAAACATATTGCTAAGGGAGATGTCTGAAATTTTGTTGCCTATGGATTCTTCTAAGATGATTATGGTTTCCCATCTTACATTTAAGTACTTTATCCATTTTGAGTTTATTCCTGTGTGTGGTGTAAGTTGGTGGTCCAGTTTCATTTTTTTGCATGTATCTGTCCAATTTTCCCAACACCATTTATTGAAGAGACTGTCTTTACTCCATTGTATGTTCTTGTCTCCTTTGTCAGATATTAATTCAGTGTAATGGTCGATTTCTGTGCTTTCTGTTCTGTTCCAATGACCTATATGCCTGTTCTTGTGCTAGTACCAGGCTGTTTTGATTACAATGACTTTGCAGTATAGTTTGATATCTGGTATTGTGTTCCCTCCTACTTTCTTCTTCTTTCTCAAGATTGCTTCAGTTTTCAGGGTCTTTTTTGATGCCATACAAATTTTTGGATTATTTTTTCTAGAGCTGTGAAATATGCCATTGATATTTTAATAGGGATTCCATTGAATCTATAGATTGCTTTGGATAGTATGGACATTTGGATAATATTAATTCTTTCAATCTATGAACACAGTACATTCTTCTATTTGTTTGTAACTTCCTCTGTTTCTTTTTTCAGTGTCCTGTAGT
>NW_006285786.1:0-2853 GCF_000327345.1 Myotis davidii
CTGGTCCACATGGCTGGAATGACAAAGCTGAAGATCAAGAGATCAAAGGAACATCTAAACCTTTGTTTAAAAGGTTCAGGCAGAGGAGAACTTCAAGGGCCTCTTTTAAGGCTCCCAACGGACAAACAGGGAGCTCCAGTGAGTGTGAGAGAATAATGGAGGAAGAGCCCAGCACAGGCCAGAATGTTAATCCAGGCAAATTATCTGTGGGAGTAAAAATGTCAAAAATTGTAACAATCAAGCATGGAGGGTGTGGGCAAGGCTTCAATGATTGGTCAGATATCGACACACACCAGAGGACACTCTCAGGGGAGAAGCCCTATGTGTGCAGGGAGTGTGGGAAAGGCTTTACACATAAGTCAGATCTCATCAGACACCAGAGGACACACTCACAGGAGAATCCCTATGTGTGCAGGAATTGTGGGCAAGGCTTTCCAGATAAGTCATCTCTCATCAGACACCAGAGGACACACTCAGGGGAGATGCCATATGTTTGCAGGGAGTGTGGGAAAGGCTTTACAATGAAGTCTAATCTCATCAGACACCAAAGGACACACTCAGGGGAGAAGCCCTATGTTTGCAGGGAGTGTGGGCGAGGCTTTACAGATAAGTCATCTCTCATCAGACACCAGAGGACACACTCAGGGGAGAAGCCCTATGTGTGTAGGGAGTGTGGGCGAGGCTTTAGATATAAGTCCAATCTCATCAGACACCAGAGGACACACTCAGGGGAGAAGCCCTATGTGTGCAGGGAGTGTGGGCGAGGCTTTAGAAATAAGTCCAATCTCATCACACACCAGAGGACACACTCAGGGGAGAAGCCCTATGTGTGCAGGGAGTGTGGGCGAGGCTTTACAACAAAGTTAAATCTCATCACACACCAGAGGACACACTCAGGGGAGAAGCCCTATGTGTGCAGGGAGTGTGGGCGAGGCTTTACAACAAAGTTAAATCTCATCACACACCAGAGGACACACTCAGGGGAGAAGCCCTATGTGTGCAGGGAGTGTGGGCGAGGCTTTACAACAAAGTTAAATCTCATCACACACCAGAGGACACACTCAGGGGAGAAGCCCTATGTGTGCAGGGAGTGTGGGCGAGGCTTTACAACAAAGTTAAATCTCATCACACACCAGAGGACACACTCAGGGGAGAAGCCTGGTGCTTGTAGGAAGGATGAGTCATGAGCCCTAAATTGCACCTCAGCAGCCACAGGGCAAGTGTAGGCACCACATACCTCATACCCCAGCTCTGAGGGGGCTTCAGAGCAAGCCTGCTGGCCCCTTCCCTCCCCAAGAGTGTAATTAGTTCAGAAGTAACTGGTCAAACATCCTCCACTTTCAAGAGGAGAGGCAATAGACAAACAGTTCCTTAAGTGCTATGGGGATGTCAACAACAATGTCCCCCATGGGTGTTTTTTTGGCCTCGTTTTAATAAAGTTTGTGTCCAGACAAACCTGAAGCCGACATGCCTCATCCTCATCACTGAAAGCAGAGTTCCGTGAGGGCCTCAGAGAACCCTCAGCCACAGACCTGAACCCGGGAAGGCGGAATCTGGTGTCAGTCCAGTGAGGTTCCTGCCAGGGAGAGGGATTGAGACAGACTCACCAGGAAGGGGAATAGCCCCCGAGCAACCCCTTGGCTTCTCCTGGCTCCTCCCCTGATTCCTCCAACCTCTGTAGCCTCAGAGGTGAAAACCAGGGAGGGCGTGTGCGCGTGTGCGTGTGTGCCCGTATGCCAGTGCACACACCTGTGCTGCCTCAGTCTGGGCACTGGTCGCCCTCACCCTTCTTGCTGCCTGTGTAGCGTTGGCATCTCGCCTGGGGCACAGCACGTGGGCGCCAGGTCTGTCCACAAGGGTTTGAGTCTCAGCTCTGCCCTCACTACTGTGTGACCTAAGGCAAGACCCCCAACGTCTCTACCTCTTTCCAATCTATGAAGTGGGAGGGTGACCCAGCCTTTGGAGTGTCATTCAGAGTGGGGTCAGCACCAGCGCCTCTGGCTCAGGTGGCTAAAACGCGCATCTCTCAGTGAACAGCGTGTGCCAGGCCTTGAGGTGGACAAGGGAGGCAGAGGGAGTGGGGCCCGGGAGCCAGTTCAGAGCTCGAGCAGCCCCACTGTTCTGTGTGGACTCGGCTGCCTGAGCAGGAGGCGTGGCGTCAGGCATGCGCCTCCCCCCCGCCACCCCCTCCCACTGAGCCTGGGCAGGCGGCACTGTGACCAGGACACAGGCCCTCGCCACCCTCCTGAGAGCTGCTGGGTGCACCTCACCTCACAGTGTGTGCGACACCCACCTCGCAGCAGCTTCTGGTGCCTGGCCTTGTACCTGGGTCCAAGGATCTAACCCTCCCCTGACCCGTCTGAAATCCTTAACTGCACGTTTCTTATGGGGAGTCTGATGGGCCATGGACCCGCGTAAGCAGAGCCGGCAGGCCGTGTTGGTCATTCCTGGCCACCGGTTCACAGGTAACGTCCACTGAAGCCAGGAGCACCGACCCTCGTGGGCCCACGGGTGGGAGTCCAGCAAGGCTCCAGGGAACAGGTAAGCATCTGCCTGGGGAGGCGACAGGGACACAGCAACCAGAGGCCCTGCTTTTCTTACAACAGAGCGGACGTCAATGCAGGGAGCAGGCACACACGGTGAGGGCCCGTCACCCCTCAGCCTGAGGGACCAGCACAGCACCTGTTCCTGGAGGAGGGCTCCTGAAGGGGCACCAAAGCCATGACCTGGGACCATGACCTTCCCTCTCCTGCCCAGCTGGCGTGGCTCATTGCTTGAGCATCGACCTATGAACCAGGACGTCAGGGTTCAATTCTTGGTCATGGCACATGCCCGGGTTGTAGGCTTGATCAC
>NW_006285786.1:4077-7198 GCF_000327345.1 Myotis davidii
TCACCCTTACAAAGTTTTTAAGATGCTCACTTAATTACACTTAGGAAGGCAACTTTGTACAACAAATGTCATTTTCTAACATAAAATGTATGTGTAATACAAATGTAGAACACATCACACAGGTAACTGCTTGGCTCTGATTTAGTTTTCATGCATACAATAACTATATAGAATAAGTTTGAGATCACTTTCCAAACAACTGGTGTGTGAATGGATGTCCAGAGATGTCTTGAGTCTTGGGCAGAGTAGGTGCTGTCTGTAGAAATGGAATCCAGGGTTCTGGCATCAAAAACCTCTGAGAAGGTACCTCCAGGACGATAAAAGGAACCAGCACAGTGGCCACAGGTTTCCGGATGTCACCTCTCCAGGCCACTGCGGCCTCGATTATCTGTCTGTCCCTCGGTCTATGTGTCCCTCAGTCTGTGTGTCCCTTGGTCACCAACACCGGGTGAGTCTGCTCCGATCTTCTCAGTGGGGGGGACTCTGGGAGCAGCAACACAACGCAGTAGAGGGGAGCATGTGCAGGACCCTCCTCTGTCCATTCCCTGCCTCCTCACGCCTTGCTTTCCCCTGCTACTCCCGGCCTCGCCCCTGAGAGCCTAGCCCCTAATGTGGTTGCTTGGGAGACCCTGCAAGGACCGCGCTAGAATGGCCTCATCGTATTGTGTCAGGACCTTGCCAGCTGAGGGACACTCAGACATTTTATTTTTATCTTATAGACACATCGCGTGGAAAAACATCAGTGGAGCTGAATGCTCTGCTCATCATGGTGCCTTTCTTTAGGGGTATGCTGCTTTTTCACACCCTCCAAATCTTTTCCTTCTTTGTACTTTTTTCTTGTGTATGTTTTGTTAATTCTTACCAGTGGATATGTGTTTTACAAAGAGAGTTGGAGGGAGGGAGGGAAAGATGGACGGAGGGAGGGAGGGGAAAGAGAAGAAACAAAAAGCAAGCATGAATATGCAAGAGAAACATGGATCTTTGGCTCCCACAGGAGCCCAGACCGGGGCTGGCCATAAAACCTGCATCCCAGGTATGTGCTCTGGACCAGGAATCCCACCAGTGACCCTTCCCTGGGCATCCGAAGGTCTAACCAGCGAACATCACTGGCCAGGGCCTATTCCTTCTACTTAGCAGATGAGAACAAATGTCACTCTTTCTTCTGGCAGAAGGCAGCCAATCTAGGATGATCACTCATCACTGATCTTTCTCTCTTCCTTTCTGAAATAGTAGAAATGTATATTTCTAAAAAACCCACTGTGGCCCCGGCCAGTGTCAGCCTGTGCATTGAAGGGTTTCTGGTTCGATTCCCAGTCAGGGCACATACCCGGGTTGCGGGCTCGATCCCAGTGGAGATGGGGGGATACAGGAGGCAGCTGATCCATGATTGTCTTTCATCATTGACGTTTCCATCTCTCTCCCTCTCCATTCATCTCTGAAATCAATAAAAATATATTTTTAAAAAACACACTGGGTCTCAGCACAAAAGTTTAAATTGAATTTTTTTCTCACGGTACTAACACGTTCCCATGATAACCCTGCATCTGGAGGTGCCATCAATAATGACAGCCTCCCTGGTACTGATTGCATCAATGATGGCAGCCGCAAGGGTACTGGCTGCCTCAGTAATGACTACAGAGGCCGCTGAGTCTAGTGGGAATAACACGTTCTTGCGATACCCCTGCGCCTCGCTGCACAGACTGGCTGCCTCCATAATGGTGTCATCTAGGGACTGGCTGTCCCAATCAGAGCGGCCGCCGGGTTACTGGCTGCCTCAGGAAAGGAGACCGGTGTGGTACTGGCTGCCTTGTTAACGGCGGCCTCCCCAGGACTGACTGCTCCAATCATGGCAGCCTCTAGGTTACAGACTGAATTAGTGAACGCACAGCTTCCCCATGTCACTGCAGCAGCCAAGGCCTCCCTTTGCAGGGCTGGGACAGGAAGGGGTGCAAAAGCCAGACCCGTGACTTCAGTCCATCCAGGGAAGGGATAATTGCACCCTGGACACCCTCAAATGATTTTGTAGGGTTTTCTGTGAATTATTGTTGTTGTTGTTTGTTTGTGGTTGTTTTTATTTTCATTGTTACAAACTGAACATAATTAAAGCGTAGTGATTCATCACAAAAACAATATGTAATTATATATGTGTTTTTCCGATGGTCTTAGGCGACCCCTGTGAAAGGGTCGTTCGACCCCCAAAGGGGTCGCGACCCACAGGTTGAGAACCTCTGGTCTAGAGGGAATCCCTGTTTCCCAGAACGCAACTCCCCGCCTACCGCCTACCGCCTGGTCCTCTCGCTAAGGAGGTGAGCACATGCGCCTGGAAGACAGTCCGGGACCTAAATACCATCGGGTGGAACAGAGACTCAGTCAGGCGGCAGGAAGGCCGAGTCACCCCAACACCTGCCCGGGCTGGGGGCTCCCGGCTCCCCCGGGTCTCTCCGCGACGCCGCGGGAATCCCAGCCCTGGACACCGCGCAGCTGCGCCCTGGCTGAAGGCTTCTTGACGGACACTCGCAGGACCCAGGGCAGCCAATCACCACAGGGGGTTGGGAGCGCGGGGCGGGCTCTTTCCTCAGGATTCTGCCTTTCACTCGCAAGAAGGCTCCACCAGGCGCCCCGCCCTTTCCGCGTTTCTGACCGCCCATTGGCGGGCAGGGCCCCGTGACCGCAGCACTGATTGACGGCGGCGCTGAAGTGCTCTGGAGGCGGGAAGCTCCCCCTCGTCCTGCCTCACACCGCCTGAGGGCGGAGGCGCGCGGCCGGGAGTGTGCGGATTTGAGGGGACCTCAGCCAGGTGCGCAGCGCGGCCGGGAGACGGACGGGAAAACCAGGGCCTCGCGTGGGAACCCCTTTGCCGCCGACCTTCAACACCCAGCCGAAGACCCGGGGTGTCCTCCCGAGAGGCTCCCACTCTGTCAGCCTCCAGGGACCCCAAGTCCGCTAACCCGGAGGACCCCCGGTCTCCATGCCCAGATGAACGCTCAATCCCCCAAAGCTCAGACCCCCAACACACTCCGAGCCCGGGCTCCCTAACCACGGCACCCCGGAAAGACCGCATCCCCACCTCCGAAACCCGAAACCCTGGAGCCTGTCCCTGCGCAGGACCCCAAATCCTCTC
>NW_006285786.1:9395-11604 GCF_000327345.1 Myotis davidii
TTGTGGGGTGCCCAGGTCTTTACTCAGTGCCTAACACATAATGTTCCCTCAATACATATTTTATGAGTGACTAAAGGTTGGGAGGTTGAACCTCATAATGGGATCATCTAGAAACTAAAATTGAATCAGCCACCAATAGTCAGTGTGGAGTGCTAGACTTCTAGTTAACGGAGGAAAATACCAGATACTATAATAGAACAGGTGATCATTTGATGGGAGGACATTGTGTGTTTTCTGATAAGATAGGGAATAATGTTCCAGACCTCACCCCTCAGTCACATGCTCTTCTCCCATGTAGACCTCAGGAGAAAGGAGATAGAAGTGAAGATGTATAGCCTACGAGAGAGGAAGTGTCGTGTCTACCGAGAGATCAGCGAGCCCCAGGACGATGACTACCTCTGTAAGCTCACCCTCACCAAGGAGCATGTTATGTCCTTGATGCAATAATTTCACCTGGTCTTTGGGTGCCCAAATCATTCCCTTCCTCTCATGACTGGGAGTACAGGATTGAGGCTCACTGATGTGAGCTCTTTCTGAAGCTCTTCATGTGCAGGAACATGCACTGTACCCTCCCTAATCCCTGTTGCTCTTGCCTCCAGATTGTGAGAAGTGTCAGGATTTCTTCATTGACAGCTGTGCTGTGCATGGGCCTCCTATGTTTGTAAAAGACAGTGCCATGGACAAGGGGCATGCCAACCGCTCAGCCCTCACTCTGCCACCTGGGTTGAGAATTGGACCATCAGGCATCCCTGAGGCTGGGCTTGGAGTGTGGAATGAGGAATGTGATCTGCCCGTGGGCCTGCACTTTGGCCCTTATGAGGGTCAGATCACAGAAGATGAAGCCACAGCCAACAGCGGCTACTCCTGGCTGGTGAGAACTTTACCTCTTCCCTGTCCTCTGGCTTCCCCGTCCCTCCTGTGGCTTGGTGGGGGCACCTGCCACACACTGGGCTCTCTAAGGATCAGAGGGTAAATGGGAGCAAAGTGGTACAGACTCCTCGTTTGTGGGGCTCCTGCTTAGTGGACAAATCGACTCCGACGTGTAGATGATGAGTAAGAAAAATATCCTGTGATCACCATTGGCAGTTGAATCACCATGCAGGCTGAAAGAGATTTGATGACAGAAAAGTAATTATCCTATTATATACACACAACCACACACACACACACACGGCCTTTAACTTCTTTTCCTGAAATGCAGATCACCAAAGGGAGAAACTGCTATGAGTATGTGGACGGAAAGGATACATCTCAGGCCAACTGGATGAGGTAAGGTCACTAGGCTTCTGGGTGCCAGAGAGGACACTCATGCCTCACAACCCACATGTCTGTCCTTCCCATCATGCCTCCCTAATGGTTTCCCTCAGTCTTCTGTTCCTCTTTTTTCTCCATACAGTGATCTTTAACATCTAGAGACATTTAGGAAAAAAGGAGGTCACCGGGTTTGATGGGGAAGTCTGGAATGAGGCTTTGGAAATGGCATTAGTCAGGATGAGCACTGTGAGCAGGACTTAGAGACAGGAATTCACATGACATTGTGACAGAGGCTTGGACATTGAACAGAAGTTTCCCCAGGAGCATGGGTGTGGGTGCCATCAGAGCTGAGGGCCTTAAGAGTCAGTGAGGAGCTGGACACGAATATGACAGGTAGTCGAAACTCATCGCCTGTGGTTTTCTTTCCTCTCATCTGCCTCAACGCCAGGTATGTGAACTGTGCCCGGGATGATGAAGAACGGAACCTGGTGGCCTTTCAATATCACAGGCAGATTTTCTACCGAACCTGCCGGGTCGTGAGGCCGGGCTGTGAGCTGCTGGTCTGGTATGGAGAAGAGTATGGCCAAAAGCTGGGCATCAAGTGGGGCAGCAAGTGGAAGACAGAGCTTGTGGCCGGGAGAGGTGGGCACCACTCTTCTTCAACATGGAAAGAAAGAATTCTTAGAAGTTTTCAGGGTCCAACACTCTCAAGTGGAGTAAAATCCACTCTACAGTCAGTAAACAAGTAGAGTAATCCACTCTAGAGTCAGCAAAGCTTCAAATCAGATGCTTCAGAAATGGATGGCTCATCACATAGGTCTTTGATTCTTAGGAACAATTTTAATATTTTTATTTTTGTTCTAATTTTTAAAAATATGCTTTTATTGGTTTTAGAGACAGAGATGAAGGCAGAGGGAGAGAAATATCAATCTGCTGCCTCCTGAAAGCCCCCTAC
>NW_006285786.1:12536-13316 GCF_000327345.1 Myotis davidii
TGCCGTTGCCCGGAACCGAACCCGGAACCCCCCAGTCCGCAGGCCGACGCTCCATCCACTGAGCCAAACCGGTTTCGGCTCTAAAGTCAATAATTTAAAAAAAGCACCTGGTAGCCCGTTTTGGAGTGCCCAGGTGTATTTAATTTGTCTTACACTGGGTCTAAAATGGTGTTTGAAAGATTTTTTTAAAGAATATTTATATTGATTTTCAGAGAGGAAAGGAGAGGGACAGGGAGAGAGAGACAGAAACATCAATGGGAGAGAGCCACACTGACTGGCTGCCTCCTGCACACGCCCAGAGCAGGGCCCAGGCTGGGGAGAAGCCTGCAACCAAGGCACATGCCCTTGACGGGAATCAAACCCAAGACCTTTCAGTCCACAGGCTGAGGCTCTATCCACTGATCCACACTGGCCAGGGCTGTAGAAAAGACTTTTGATATGGAGTCTCTGGATTTTTGAAGAAGAGTAGTGCAGACATAGAAAAGGAAAAATAGACTGGGAAGGAACATGTTGTGGGAGGCAGAGCTTGCACTGTCAACACAGTTAGAATGATTCCAGGGACAGGTCTTACCAGGAGACAGAGCGTACGGCACAGGCAGCCTTGACCACACCTGCCCTGACCAAAACTTTCTTCTTCAGCAGAACCAAAGCCAGAGATCCACCCATGTCCCTCCTGCTCTGTGGCCTTCTCCAGCCAGACATTCCTCAGCCAACATGTGAAACGCAATCACCCCTCTGGGATTCTGCCAGGAGCACCTGCAGGAAAACAACAGCAGTGGG
>NW_006285786.1:14132-15341 GCF_000327345.1 Myotis davidii
CATCACACACCAGAGGACACACTCAGGAGAGAAGCCCTATGTGTGTAGGGAGTGTGGGCGAGGCTTTACAGATAAGTCAGATCTCACCAAACACCAGAGGACACACTCAGGGGAGAAGCCCTATGTGTGCAGGGAGTGTGGGCGAGGCTTTACACAGAAGTCCAATCTCATCAGACACCAGAGGACACACTCAGGGGAGAAGCCCGGTGTTTGCAGGGAGGATGAGTCATGAGCCATAAATCACACCTCAGCAGCACCAGGGCAAGTGTAGGCACCACATACCTCATACCCCAGCTCTGAGGGGGCTTCAGAGGAAGCCTGCTGGCTCTTCCCTCCCCAAGAGTGTTAATTAGTACAGAAGTAACTGGTCAAACATCCTCCACTTTCAAGAGGAGAGGCAATAGACAAACAGTTCCTTAAGTGCTGCCGGGATGGCAACACCAATGTCCCCAAAGGTGTTTTTGGCCTCGTTTTAATAAAGTTTGTGTCCAGACAAACCTGAAGCCGACATGCCTCATCCCTCTTATCACTGAAAGCAGAATTCCAGGAGGGCCTCAGAGAACCCTCAGCCACAGGTCTGAACCCGGGAAGGTAGGAATCTGGCGTCAGTCCAGTGAGGTTCCTGCCAGGGAGAGGGATTGAGACATACTCACCAGGAACACGATTAGGACACCAACAACCCCTTGGCTTCTCCTGGCTCCTCTCCTGATTCCTCAGACCTCTGTAGCCTCAGAGGTGAAAGCCAGAGAGAGTGTGTACAGGTGTGTGTGCATGTGTGTGCATGTGTGTGTGTTCGTGCGTGTGTGTGTGTGTGTGTGCCCGTGTGCCTGTGCACACACCTGTGCTGCCTCAGTCGGGGCACTGGTTGCCCTCTTCTTGCTGCCTCTGTAGCATCGGCATCTCGCATGGGGCACAGCATGTGGGCGCCAGGTCTGTCCACAAGGGTTTGAGTCTCAGCTCTGCCCTCACTACTGTGTGACCTAAGGCAAGACCCCCAACGTCTCTACCTCTTTCCAATCTATGAAGTGGGAGGGTGACCCAGCCTTTGGAGTGTCATTCAGAGTGGGGTCAGCACCGGCGCCTCTGGCTCAGGGTGGCTAGAACGCGCGTCGCTCGGTGAACAGCGTCTGCCAGGCCTTGAGGTGACAAGGGAGGCAGAGGGCGTGGGCCCGGGAGCCAGTTCAGAGCTCGAGCAGCCCCACTGTTCTT
>NW_006285786.1:16719-34287 GCF_000327345.1 Myotis davidii
CATGTTCTCTCCAGCGAAGTTCTTCTGGCTCTCGGTTCTGTGTAGGTTCTATCTTCTAGGTTCTGTCTTCTATGTTCTGTCTTCTAAGTTCTGTGTCCTAAGTTCTGTGTCCTGTTGTCTTGTTGCATCTGTATTTATTCCAGTTGATTCTAATCCTATCAATCTCTATTCCAAAGGTTAGGGCGTTTCTTATCTCCATTCCAGGGAGTAAAGAAAAGCATGATTGTTCGTAGTTAGTGATTAATTACCCGCCTGGCACTTAGTTAAGAGGTTTTATTCCCTCCCTAACTTCAGGGGAAAATCCCCACCTGGGGAAACAACCTTTCTCAGAGAGGTGACCTTGGTTAAAACACAGCGCCAAGAAGGTGAGCAAATATATTAAGAACAGTATGCCATATATGCCAGGTCCCTTGAAACAGCAAGGATGGACCGGTTCCCGGCACACAGGTTTTAAACTGAGATACTGTGAACTTTCATGAACTGGAATTCTCACGATGACTAAGGAAGACAAGTGGGTGTTTCCAGTAAAATCTGATACTTTTTGGGGGGAGGATAGGAGCAGATTTGACAGTTTCCAGTTTTATTTTAAATCTGTTGTTCTTGATCTGAGACACAGAGGGACAGGCAATAGAGAAACAATCAGGGGATATGGGTGCTCTTACCAGGAATCAAGGGGACTTCTTGGTTCGTAGGTCAACAATCAGTCATTGAGCCTTGCTAGCTGGGCTGTGTGTTGGTATTTGGATGACCCGTTTCTACGAAGACAATGTGGCCCTGGCTGCGTAGATTACATGCCGGGGGGATGAGAGCCTTTACCTTGCTGGTGTTCTCATGCTGCTTGGAGCATCAGGCCTGTTTCCATCATCACAGCAGGTGGGAGCTGTGGCATCAGTACAAGCCTATTCCTATCTTCTGCCTATAGGTTCATAACAGAATGAAGGGAAAACCATGAAGGCTGTCTCAACAAGGGGACCAGTCATTTAGCAAACATTCTGCTTTGGTGACAATACATGACCCCCAACAGTTCCTTGGGCAGCGATACACAGTAATACTCATCAAGTTTCTAAACATTTGTCAAGTAAAACATTCACCCTTACAAAGTTTTTAACATTCTCACTTAATTACAGTTATGAAGGCAACTTTGTAGAAGAAATGTCATTTTCTAAAATAAAATGTATGTATAATACAAATGTATAATACATCAAACAGATGACTGCTCCTCTGATTTATTTTTCATACATACAATAACTATATAGAATAAGTTTGAGATCACTTTCCAAACAACTGATGTGTGAATGGATGTCCGAGGAGGTCTTGGGTCTTGGGCAGAGTCACCATGAAGTAGGTGCTGTCTGTGGAAATGGAATCCAGGGTTCTGGAGTCAAAAACCTCTGAGAAGGGTACATCTGGGAGGATAAAAGGAACCAGCACAGTGGCCACAGGTTCCCGCATGTCACCTCTCCAGGCCACTGTGGCCTCGATTATGTGTCTGTTCCTTGGTCTCTCTGTCCCTTGGTCTCTGTGTCCCTCGGTCTATGTGTCCCTCAGCCTGTATGTCCCTCTGTCACTGACACCGGGTGAGTCTGCTCCCATCTTCTCAGTGGGGGGGACTCTGGGAGCAGCGACACAACGCAGTAGAGGGGAGCACGTGCAGGACCCTCCTCTGTCCATTCCCCGCCTCCTTCACGCCTCACTTTCCTCTGCTCCTCCTGGCCTCGCCCCCTCCCGTCCCCCCCCCCGAGCCTCGCCCCAAAGAGGTGGCTTGGGAGACCCTGCAAGGACAGCACTAGAATGGCCTTGTCGTGTTGTGTCAGGATCTTGCCAGCTGAGAGACACTCAGACATTTTATTTTTATCTTATAGACACATTCTGTGGAAAAACATCAGCGGAGCTGAATGCTCTGCTCATCATGGTGCCTTTCTTTAGGGGTATGCTGCTTTTTCACACCCTCCAAATCTTTTCCTTCTTGGTACTTTATTCTTGTTTATGTTTTGGTTAATTCTTACCAGAGGATATGTTTTTTACAGACAGACGGAGGGAGGGAGGAGGGAGGGATCGAGGGGATAGAGAAGAAACAAAACAGCAAACATGAGTATGCAAGGGACACATACATCTTTGGCTCCCACAGGAGCCCAGACTGGGGCAGGCCATAAAACCTGCATCCCAGGTATATGCTCTGGACCAGCAATCCCACCAGCGACCCTTCCCTGCGCATCGAGGTTCGAACCAGCAAACAAAACTGGCCAGGGCCTATTCCTTCTGGTTAGCGGATGACAACAAACATCACTCTTTCTTCTGGCATTACAAGAGCCCAGACCGGGGCAGGCAATGAAGCCTGCAACCCAGGTATGTGTTCTGGACCAGGAATCCCACCAGCGACCCTTCCCTGGGCATCCGAAGGTCTAACCAGTGAACATCACTGGCCAGGGCCTATTCCTTCTGCTTAGCAGATGAGAACAAATGTCACTCTTTCTTCTGGCAGAAGGCAGCCAATCTATGATGATCACTCATCATTGATCTTTCTCTCTTCCTTTCTGAAATAGTAGAAATGTATCTTTCTAAAAAAAACAAAACAAAACACTGTGGCCCTGCCCAGTGTGCCTCAGTGGGGAGAGTGTCAGCCTGTGTATTGAAGGGTCCCTGGTTTGATTCCCAGTCAGGGCACATGCCTGGGTTGTGGGCTGGATCCCCAGTGGGGAGGGGGTGATACAGGAGGCAGCTGATCCATGATTCTCTCTCATCATTGATGTTTCCATCTCTATCCCTTTCCCTTCATCGCTGAAATCAATAAAAATATATTTTTTAAAAAACACACTGGATTTCAATACAAAATTTTAAATTGAATTTTTTTTCACGCTACTAAAATGTTCCCATGATACCCTGCATCTGGAGGTGCCATCAACAATGACAGCCTCCCTGGTACTGATTGCATCAATAATGGCAGCCTACAGGGGAAGGACTGCCTCACTAATACCCACCTCTAGGCTACTGATTGCATCGATCATTGCAGCCTCCAGAGTACTAGCTGCCTCAGTAATGCCCTACAGAAGCCGCTGAGTCTAGTGGTAATAACACGTTCTTGCGATACCCCTGCGCCTCGCTGTACAGAATGGCTGCCGGGTTACTGGTTGCCTCAGGAAAGGAGACCTGTCCGGTACTGGCTGCCTTGTTAACGGCGGCCGCCCCAGGACTGACTGCTCCAATCATGGCAGTCTCTAGGTTACGGACTGAATTAGTGAATGCACAGCTTCCCCATGTCAGTGCAGCAGCCAAGGCCTCCCTTTGCAAGGCTGGGACAGGAAAGGGTGAAAAAGCCAGACCCGTGACTTCAGTCCATCCAGGGAAGGGATAATTGCACCCTGGAAAGCCTCGATGATTTTGTAGGGTTTTCTGTGGGTTTTGTTTGTTTGTGGTTTTTTGGGTAGAATTTTTCATCAAATTCACAGGACATTACCTAACTTTTCAGCAGCACGGAGAGAAGCACAAGGTGTTATTCTTTGAATGGCCACAAGAGGGACGCAGAGGAACGTTTTTGCAAAGGAATTGGCTGACAGCTCCCTTTAAGGCAGTGGTTCTCAACCTTCCTAATGCCGCGACCCTTTAATACAGTTCCTCATGTTGTGCTGACCCCCAACCATAAAATTATTTTAGTTGCTACTTCATCACTGTAATTTTGCTACTGTTATGAATCGTTATGTAAATGTCTGATATGCAGGATGTACTTTCATTGTTTGTTATGAATCGTCATGTAAATGTCTGATATGCAGGATGTATTTTCATTGTTACAAACTGAACATAATTAAAGCATAGTGATTCATCACAAAAACAATATGTAATTATACATGTGTTTTCCAATGGTCTTAAGCTACCCCTGTGAAAGGGTCGTTCGACAACCAAAGGCGTCGCAATCCACCGGTTGAGAACCTCTGGTCTAGTCGGAATCTCTGTTTCGCAGAAGGCAACTCCCCGCCTACCGCCTGGTCCTCTCGCTAAGGAAGCGAACGCACGTGCCTTGAAGACAGTCCGGGACCTAAATACCGTCGGGAAGCAAAGAGACTTGGTCAGGCTGCAGGAAGGACTCGTCACCCCAACACCTGCCCGAACTGGGGGCTCCTGGCTCCCGAGGTCCCGCCGCGAAACCGCAGGAATCCGAGCCCTGGATACCGCCCAGCCGCGCCCCGGCTGAAAGCTTCTTGACGGACACTCGCAGGACCCGGGGCAGCCAATCACCACGGGGGGTTGGGAGCCCGGGGCGTGCTCTTTTCACAGGATTCTGCCCTTGACTGGCAAGAAGGCTCCACCCTGCGCCCCGCCCTTTCCGCGTTTCTGACCGCCCATTGGCGGGCAGGGCCCCGTGACCGCAGCACTGATTGGTAGTTGCCGCTGATGTGCTCTGGAGGCGGGAAGCTTCCCCCTCTCCCCGCCTCACACCTCCTGAGGGCGGGAGCGCGCAGGTTTGAGGGGACCTCGGCCAGGTGCGCAGCGCAGCCTGGGGACGGACAGGAAAACGGGGCCTCGTTGGGAACCACTTTGCCGCCGACCTTCAACCCCCAGCCGAAGACCCGGGGTGCCCTCCCGAGAGGCTCCCTCTCTGTCAGCCTCCACGTGGAGTTGAGTGACAGGCAGTTTCCACACCGGAGAGCTGAGTGCCAGCGTAGTTGTGTATCTGGCTCTGCACCAGAATGGTATGATGTTCAATTCTCTAACATCAAAAGGGAGTCCATACTGTAAGCAGTGTCTTCCTCTTGAGAGTAAGCTGCTCCGGGCCAACCTTTTGAGACCTAACACCAGCCGTACATCCTTCTGAGGCACTGAGGCCAGGCTACCAGGAGAGAGGATACCAGAGCTGGGATTGGAAGTGGCCCTTGATTTGACACTGCTGTTTGACATCAGTTTATTTAGCTATTAGTTTACTGTAACTTTAGGATAACTGAATGTGGTAGGTCTGTTAAGCTTTTGCTTACAGTTTGGAGAAAAATTGTAAGGGGCTCTCTGTATCTGGGCCAGTAAGCTGAGGGGATTATTCCCCGGGGGCTTTTGGAAATCTGTGAGTGCTGCTGGTTGTCCAGTGGACCGCGCCCAGTCTCCAAATGGGGAAATGAGTACACCTTGACTTAAGAATTTATGGGGAAAATGAGTGCATGCTGGGAACAGTGCCCATAGTCAACATCTGCACTTTTCTCTGAGAAGATGGGGGCCTGATCTGAAAGGCACAGGCTGAGAGTGCTGAACCCATCCATCAGTTCTTAAATCAAGATGTTTAAATTATGTTATTTTTTCATTAAGTATAAGTGAATATGTCCATACATAGAATATATTTGCTAAATGTGAACAATTTACACACTCAACACATTCTAAAGTTATTTCTCTGTGACACAAGCTATGATAGGTTAAAATGGTGTCGATAGACTTTTTACTAACTTGGACATAGACAATTTGGCCCTCATGTGAGTACACACAGGCATTTAAAAGACATGAACATTTTGGTTTCGTACTTTAATAGTTTGTACGTTTTTGTTTTTATTTCTGAATTTACCATGTACTTTATTGTTTAAAAACTTTTAATATGGGTTGTATTTTTATCCTTTCCCTTAAGTCTGGAAGATACTTCTTCCCAGAATAAATATTTCAAAGGGATCCAATAGTTAGACTTTTCGAGATACTTTTATTTGTATTTAACTTGATAAATAAATGACTTTTTAAATGTGAAAAAAAATAATATGCCTTCAATGTCGTTAAAACGTATTAAATGTGCCCTGACCGGTTTGGCTCAGTGGATAGAGCGTCGGCCTGTGGACTGAAGGGTCCTGGGTTCGATTCCAGTCAAGGGCATGTACCTTGGTTCCGGGCACATCCCCAGTGGGGGGTGTGCAAGAGGCAGCTGATCGATGTTTCTAACTCATCGATGTTTCTAACTCTCTATCCCTCTCCCTTCCTCTCTGTAAAAAATCAATAAAATATATTAAAAAAAACTTATTAAATGTATGCACAAACCCACAAAGTCATTTTTCTTTTTTAAAAAATTTTTTAAATTAAATCTTTATTGTTCAGATTTTTTTTTAAAAAAAATGGTGAATTCTGACCAGAAACAACTCTTATTTGGTCTGCAGTGGCGTCAACATGAAAAGCATCAGATTAATTGATGATAAAAGTTAAAAGATCTATACCAAATCTACCTCAAGATAAAACCTTTCTAGATGCTTTAGAAAAGCACTTAGTCCTACAGGATGCAGTGATCAAGGCCTCATTTTCAGACCATGAATACCTTATGGTAAAAGTTGAAAACATGACTTGTCATTTCTCACAATCTTCAGTTCTCGGAGTTGTTAACGATTGCTCATGCTTGATGACTTTCAACTGCTTTCTGGCGATTGCTGATACACTTCGATCTCGTGTGCATCTGCTTGCTGCTGCCTTGGTTGAGGACATGCTACAACAATGGCCTTCTAGCTTGGCCGACAAGATTAAATTATTTCTTGCTGCCATGGATGAAGCTGCAAAAAAACTTTCGCATGATACTTAATTTGATGCTATGAAATCCCTTTATCTTACACTATTGGCAAAGTTTTACAATTTCACAAGGAAGCAATAGCGTCTTCGTTTCACAATGTTACCTTCCAGGCATTTTCTGTGTTACCGTCGCAATTACTAAATATGTTCTCAGATTTGTCAACCTCTGGTGCTGAAAACAGCTCAAGTGCCATTTGAGGATAAAAGTGTTTTTTCTTCCAGGAATAGATATTTCTTCTGGAAGCAGCAATAATTCACAAGAATGAGGCAAGAAATATCTGACTCTTCCTGACTAGGAGAAGTTGGAAAGGAAGTTCTCCATGCCTCTCCGGCAGAATACATCCGAGGACATGTAAAGAAACATGCAATGTGGCCTCCTGTAAGAAGGAATTGGCCATCAGCAGAAGCTCAGAGAGCCCAGGGCAAAAATGCAGCTATCAAATCTTTCTGGACTGTCAGGCATAGGGATCCACTTGTTTCCAAGTCTAGCACTCTTCAGGTCATCAGAGATGATGAGGTTGAGGTGGGCAGTTTCTGCATCCAGAATCACATTAACTGCAGAGAGAATTAGAATAACTAGTGGGGAGTCAATGGGCAACATCCCCTCAGGTTCACCTCACCTCCAAAAAACATGGACAGGAATCCATCAGGCCAAGACACTTGCCTTGATCTGGCACTCACCGGCATGTGCCTGAGCATCAATCAGTTCTGGAACTACAGAGAAAAAAGAGATGAGGGGGGAAATCCTGAGCATTCCCATTCAGAGGGCTAAGTCTACCTGGATCCCCACAACAAGGAAAGACAAGAACCCATATGCTCAGAACCTGACTCCTCTGCTTGGCTATAACCCCATTCCTCCCAGGCACCAGGGCCTCTCTGGTCTGATGGGTTGATCCAGCTAAAGGAGTTTCCCACAGAACCTGTGAGGGCCAGTTATGACCTTTCTCTTGCCTCTGTTGGAGGCTGAAGGCAGAGTCAGAAGACTATGAGAGATGGAGAAGGGATGCCTGGGGGCTCTGGGCTACATGGATCTCTGGGAGGAAGGGAGTAGCACCTTCTATCTTCCCCCAAGCCCACCTACCTGAGAAATGCTTCATGCTCTTCTCCACAAACTCTGATTTCTGGTGGAGCAGATGGATCTTCTCTTTCACCACTAGAGGGGTGGCCCATGGCTCAGGGACAGTCACTGTCTTGACTCTAGAGATAAAAGACTATTGTCCAGAGAGGGCTGGAGCATGGAGTGGACCAAGCTTCCATAAAATGGAGGGAGGTGCAGCCTCCACAAGGCACACCCAGCCCTGCCTGGGCTTTGCAAAAAAAAATTCCTCCCTGGACTTCAAGTTTTAAACATTGGTACTAACTTCGACCATGAATTTGCATCACCTGGGGAGTTTTTATTTTTTTAAGTCTATTTTTATGTATTTCGGAGAGGAAGGGAGAGGGAGAGAGAGATGGAAACATCAATGATGAGAGAGAATCATTGATCAGCTGCCCACAACCTGGGCATATACCCTGACCAGGAATTGGACCATGACCTCCTAGTTCATAGGTCAACACTCAACCACTGAGCCAAGCCACCCAAGCTCACCTGGGGAGTTTTTAAAAGCACTGATGTTAAAACCACGAGTTTTAATAATAGCCTTAAAATGCTTCTGATATTGAAATGCTCAGCCCAGAATTATCTATGTCAAATTAATTATACTTCCTCAGTCATTTTCTTTCTATTGAAATAAAATGATAATAGATGAGGGAAAAAAACACACACAATGAAATACTACTACTCCACACCCATTAGTATGGCTGTTGTTAAAAAAAAAAAAAAATAGCCCTGGCCAGGTAGCTCAGTTGGTTAAAGTGTCATCTCAATATACTAACTAAGGTTGTGGGTTTGATTCTTGATCAGGGCATGTAAAAAAATCAACCAAGGTATACATAAATAAGTGGAACAACAAATCAGTGTTTCTCGCTCCCCTTTGCTGCCTCTCTAATATCAATCAATAAAAACATTTAAAAAGAAAAAAGAGGGGGCAGGGCTCCCTCCCTAAGAACTGGGAGCTCGCCACAGCGGGCATGCCTCGGGGTTTGGGGAAGAACAGGCTGTAGACTAGACGCACTGAGCCACCGATGGGTTGTCATAAACTGCAGTTTCACTGGTTCCCTGAGAGAACAAAGCGCCCCCCATACAACCTGGCTCACTGAAGTCAGGACGCCCTCCTGAAAGGACCTTGCCCTCCCCTCCTGACTCCACACGTCCACCACCTCTCCTCTGAAAGGCCACCCCCAGCACCGGTCCCGGCCTCCTCAGTCACAGCACTCAGCTGCCCCCGACGCTGTGGGACACGGCCCACAGCAGGTGCTGGCGTGGCCCTGCAGGCCCGGGAACCATGCAGGCTCCAGGGAGGGGCCCCACAGACAAATGCCACTCCCACTCCAAGTCCCGGTGGGGTCTGGGTGGCTTTAAAAACTCCTCTCTGCCTTTCCTGCAATTGGAGCCAAGTGTCCAGAAGAGCAGGAGACTGCTGTCTGCTCCTGAAATAACCCATTAACCTAAAGAGGGAGGGAGCCCCAATAGTCCTTTAACCAACGAGGGGGGCTAAAAATAGCCCTTTCCATGGGAGAGGCCGGGACAAAGAAGGAACGGTCTGGGCAGCAACTGGGGAGGGTTCCAAACTTGAGCACCTCATGGCTGCCCAACCTGGCCACCACCTACTGGACTGGGGCATCAGCCCAGTGGGGTCACAGCAAGAGCTGTGGGCTCAGCCTCTGCGGTCTCGATGTGGAAGGGCCTGGATGGCTGGTCCCCTCCTGCTGACCTTTAGTCAAAGCAGCACTTACTGAAGCTCCCAAAATCCTCCTGTCATTGCCTCCCCACCCTCTGTCATCTCCTCCCTCTCACCACTGAGAAAATGGAGGCGTGAAGCAATTAGGTGATGATTAAGTCAGGCACCCAAGTCCATGTCATTGACAGGACAGACCCAGCTCCACAGCCTGATTCCAGGCTGTGCACAGGTGGACTAGCCACAGCTCAGGTGTCCCCTCTGGGAGCCCTCCCTGGGCCCACCTGCCTTGTGTTCTGGTCCCGAGTGCCTGGAGAGAAACAGGCTCAGACACATATGCCCACCATCACCTCCTCCCTTCGAGGCTCCGAGACACGGCTCCTCCCTGACCTGGGAATGCCACCTAGCCCTCCTTTGGCTGCTGCCCCTCCCACACCTGGCTTCCCACTCTGCCAGGTCTCTGCTGTAGGGCACCTGGAGAGGCAGTCCCCCACCCTTCATCTGCCTCAGCTGTGCCGAGAACAAAGGAGACCGCCCTCCACCTGCCTCTCCTGGCACCAAAGGGACAAAGGCTTGTTCTAATCTTCCTTAGGCCACTTGCTGTCTAGCCAGCCATCTGCTGTCAGCCAAGGTCAAACCTTTGTGCCAGCCAGGAGCACGTGGAAAGCTGGGACTGAGACCCCACAACCTGGGGCATTTCACCATGGCATTTATAGCATCTAATTCCTCTCATATGCTACTTTACAGCTGTGTCCCTGCCCCTAACCTTTCCGGGAAGGCGCTGGAGACAAATCTGAATGTCTCTGGAGCCCCACCTCTTGTCACCCTGGTGGCTCAGCTGGTCTCAAGATGGCCCAACCAGAGAGCAGGCTGACGCCAGCCAGCCCTGGGCTCCCTTGCTAACACAGCTGCAGGCCAGGATGCTGGTCTACTCACATGGCTCGTAGGTGCTCGGGACTTCCACCCCAGAATGCACACTGCATCCCAGAACGAAGCCCGGCCCTATGCAGGGCCCCTCCTGCTGGAACTGGAACATCCACGCTGTCCTAGGGCAGGATTAGGAGGACTGGGGACCTTGTGGCGTCCCCTCACAAACCCTGCTTTCTGTCTACACACCAATGGTGTGCGCCGTGACCTCTACCATCAGCATCTAACAGGTTTAAACTCCACTGGCTTCAACTACAAACCACAAAGTTCACCCAAAGCCACCCTCCAGAGAGAAGTCCACTTACGCCAATGGTAAACTTGAATTTGAATGGTGGCCCCTCAAAGAAGGCGGCACAGTTAACTTCACTGCCTGTCACCAGCCAGTATGGCCTGGTCTGCTTGATGTCCATGCTGTTGATGACTTTGTTGTGTCCCGTGATCTCGCCCACAGAAGAGCCACTGTCCCACAGGAAGACGGCTCCAAACATTTATCCAACGAGAGGAGCCACAGGAAAAATAATCAGTCCTGCGAAGCTGGATGAGACACAGGAAGCTGAATGTCCAATTCAGCCCCGGCTCATGACCACGCTTCACACTCCCATCCACACTCCCATCCAAATCACACAATGACAACACTGCGATTTGGGCTCTACACAGTATTTGTCGAAAGCATGGAGACCACATGTCTGCGGAAGGGGCTAGAGGTCCGTGCTTGTGTGGCCCAGGGCCAGCAAGCCTCCCTGAGAAAGCATCCGCCAGGGGACCAGTTTTATGGTTAATTTCCTTACTGGGCAGGACTACGAAATACACCTGCCATCCCCTCCGAGGGGAGATGATGCCTTGCTTTTGGCTGGCATTCTGTGAAAACGTATTGTTTTGGTTACTATTTGCAATCTAATGAAAAAGAAATTGTTAAGACCAACAAGAATGGTTTGAAAGCCCAGCTGGTGTGGTTCAGTGCTTGAGCATCGACCCACGCACCAAGAGGCTGCCAGTTCAATTGCTGGTCAGGGCACATGCGCATGTTGCATACAGGTGTGCAGGAGCAGCTGATCGATGATTCTCTCTCATTGATATTTCTACCTCTCTCTTCTCCCTGCCTCTCTCACTCAAATCAATAAAAAAGTGTGTATATATATATATACACACACACACACATATACATACACTAGAGGCCAGGTGCACAAAAATTTGTGCACTGGAGGGGGGGTCCCTCAGCCCAACTTGCCCCCTATCACATACTGGGAGCCCTCAGGGGATGTCCTACTCCCTGCTCCCTGCTCCCCTTGGGGAACGGGCCTAAGCCACAGTCTGGCCTCCCTTTTTGGGAGGCGACCGGACTGGTCAGGGGAAGGCATCAGCCCCATCACCCCACTGCTGCAACTACTGCCAGTCACCACAGCCACCAAGGTGTTTTCATCAACATGGACTCCAGTCCCTTCACCATGAAAAAATGAAAACTTTCTTTAGGCATTTTCAAGATGTGTCTTTCATAGGATATGACATTTCTTTATTATATTTTTTATCCTCACCTGAGGATATGTTTCCATTGATTTTTAGAGAACGTGGAAGAGAAAGTGAAAGACAGAGAGTAACATCAAAGTGAGAGGAACACTTTGATTGGTTGCCTCCTGCATGAACCCTGACCTGGGAGTCCTGACTTCAGTGGGCTTCTCTCCAGGCCAGGGAGAAGCCTGCAACTTAGGTACATGCCCTTAGTCAGAATTGAACCCAGACCCTGCGGTGGGCAGGACTGTGATTTGCGATTTCAAAAGAAAACACCTTTCACTTATACGGAGGGTGTGATGTGTACATACTTAAGAATATTCAGTTCTATTACAGAAAATAGTAGAAACGAATAACCTGCCATTGCCAGCTCCCTCCCTGCTCCCCACAATCGCTAGCTCTGCCCCCTGCACAGGCCTAATGCCTCTGGCCAAGGCCTTACACGTGGGCAGGGTACCCCCAGCTCCCACCATCGCCGGCTCCGCCCCTGCTACCCCCAATTGCTGGAACCACCCCTGCCCAGACCTAACACCTCTATCGGGGCATTAGGCCTGGGCAGGGGACCCCCAGCTCCCACCTTGGTCGGCTCCCGCCCTGCTGCTCGTGATCCCTGGCGTGATCCCTGGCATCGCCCCTGCCCAGACCTAACACCTCTGGCCAAGGAGTTAGGCCTGGGCAGGGGACCCCCAGCTCCGCTCAATCGCTGACTCCACCCCTGCTCCCAGCGATGGCTGGTCCCGCCCCTGCCCTGGCCTAAAATGCCTCTGGCCAAGGTGTTAGGCCTGGGCAGGGGACCCCCCAGTTGCTCACGATCGCTGACTTCACCCCTGCTCGCTGCGATTGCTGGCTCTGCACCTGCCCAGGCCTAATGCCTCTGACCTAGGTGTTAGGGCTGGGCAGGGGATCCCCAGCTCCCATTGCCGGCTTTGCCCCTGCTTCCTGCGATCACTAGCTGGGGGCAGGCAAAGGCACCCGGTTCGCCGATCACGGGGCAGGGCAAAGGCGGCCCTGGCTCTTGGCTGCCTCCTCGGTTTCCAATCACCAGCAGCAGCCGGCGGCTTCTTCTGTCCTTCCCCTTCGCCTCCCAGCATTGCGCCTACATATGCAAATTAACCGCCATCTTTGTCGCCCTGATTAGCCAATGGGAAGGTAGCGAAGTATACAGTTAATTACCATGTTTGCCTATTATTAGATAGGATTTATTAGATTATAAATAAAGAAAGAAAGAATGACCTGAAACTTTATGGAAGAATTGATACCTACCACATACACATTACAAAGAGGCTCCCAATAAGGCAGACAGGCATATGCCTGCCAAGTTCAAGTCCTGGAGGGCAGCCATGGCACCCCAGAGGAAACCCTGACTGCACTTGGAATAAGAAAACCAGGGTTCCTCTCTGGTCACTAGACCTGGGAGTGCAGCAGCCACTGAGGGCCACCTACTCAGTGTCACTCACCCCATCTTCCTTAGTGAGGGGACCTGGGGTGATGTGCCCAGCTGGGAAATGTCAGCCTCCCTGGCAGTTGCTGGGAGGGACCCAATCCTGCTCTGTGAGAGCTGTATCTCTTTCATTGCCTCCCTTTGCCGCTTCCTGTGCTGGAAGGTGAGCATGATGGTGGCAGGAGTTCTAGGACTCCAGAGACAGGCAGACAGAAGGTGCCTGGGCCCTGAGACAAACCCCGAGGAGCTCACCCACTGTTACCTATCACTGAAGCCCACCCCGAAGGAGCCAGTGGCCCGTGCTGCTCACACCTCTGTGAGGAGGCTCAGAGCCTGGCACCTAGGGGGACTGGGCACACACTCATCCCATCTGGCACACTGAAGTCACTGCACCCCTCCCACAGGGACACCCAGAAAGAAGATCAGGGGACATGGAGGGGAGAGCCAAGGCCAGACTCACTTCCTTCCCCGACCACGGCGATCCTCTTACTGTCTTCCGTCCAAGCAATGTCCTTGATCTTCCCAGAGAAAGGCTGGTACTGGTACTTCAGGAGGTGCTCCTTCTGCATGGTGTCACAGATCCGCAGCTTCCCCGACACATCTACGGACATAATGGGTGGCGGGAGCCCCGGTCACCATGGGTCCAGAGCTTCAGAGCTGTGCAGCCTGGGGGCACAGGCCTCCCTGCCGTTGGCCAAGGCCGCCTGGGAGGAGGGGTGTGGTGTAGGTCTATGACCCCGGCCACTCGCTGACCAGCGCCTGCTGCCTTCACGAGGCCCGCTGCTGGGTGTGTGCCCCTCACCAGATTCCGGGATCACCACATTCCAATAGGTAACAGGAAGCCCAGGCACCAGATGCAGCCTCGCTTTATGACCACCTTTCTTTACTTTGTAGGGGACCTAAATGGCACACGAGCCTCGGTCACTAACTTCCTCAAAACTGGGGACCAGAAGTTCTCCCAGGGTACACGGTGTGTATACCAGTGACACCTGCCTCTCTCCTACATGGCCCTGAGTTACTAACAGAATCAAGGCACACAGCTGGGCAGCCAGGTGTGTGCCAGGCATGCGTGGTGGCCCCCATTGGGGGGTCTGTGGACCCCACTCTCTTAAAGCCCCACTGCACCTCAGGCAGTCAGCAGCCTCACTCATCACAGCACATCCCAACCCCATGACTCAGCTGCAGTGAGTAAGCCTCATGGGAGATGCAAAGGGTGGGTGTGGGAAGGAGTGGTACTACAGACAAAACAGAGTGCCAGGCCTCGGAGCATCTGCCTCGGATCAGTGATAGAGTAGCAGCCCCTCCCTCCCTGCCAGGAGTCAGCCACTACATTCTAAGCACCAACCCCCACACGCCCCTCCCACAGGAGCACTGAATTCCCATTCGCAGGAAAAATGGAGACCTTGATGCTAAGACTGGAGGCCTAACTCCTCAGCTTGGAGGGGTCTGGGGAGCCCTCCCAGCAGGTGAGCGGACGCTGTGTTCCCAGGACACCCTTCAGCACCTCACTAACTGGACAGCAGTTATGTGAGAGCTTTGGTCCCCTTCAGGTGGGTCCCAGGGGAGAAAGAATCACAACACCCCAGATGCAGCCCTGCCCTGGGCAACTCTGCAGCCCGCAACACCTATGTCCTTGCCACCTCAGGGGGAAGTGCCAGCGGGAGGGCTTCCCAAACATAGACGAGTAGACAGGCATAAAGTCTCACCAAACCAGCCCTCAGCACACCAAAGGCTCTTGTTAGATGGTCACAACTAGTAAGTGAGTGAGCTAAGGCCCCACAGGAGGCCCCACACTTGAGAGCAAACATCTGGCATCTAGTCCAGCTGTGGGACAGAGAGGAGACACGCTGCCGTCTCATGCACATCACTAGCTGAGGGGCTGCCATGGGCCCTGGTCCGCTCCGGACCAGATCTAGACAGCCGGCCTGGCATGTCACCTGAGGGAAGTTCCAAAGGACCTGGACTCTTTAGTCCCTTCGCTGAACAAACTGGCCAACAGTGTCAGGAAGGATTCGCACGCACACAGGCAACAGCAGGCCGTCCAGGGACTGCGCTGAGCCACAGAGAACACAGCCACAGCACAGCCCAGGCACCCACCTGCACACAGCCCGAATCCTGCTCCCTCACCTCCCCGGGCTCCGCACGTAGCTGGCCTGTGCTCCACTCCAAGCACTGCCGTTCTCTCCTCACTGTCTCCCCGGCCAGACCAGCAGCCTCCTCCATCAGCCCTGCTTGCTCATCAAGTACTTTTCAGAAGCAACTGGAGCCGGAAAAACACATTGGGCTGGAGACCAGGTGCCCAGGTCCCGCCTGATGAGGGCAGCCCTGGTGCGGTCACCAGAGGATGACGAGTGCCATGGGTGCCAAGCCTCAAACTAAGTGCACAGCAAGTACTGGAACATTAGCCAGAGAGCATAGCGGACAAGCACCTGCCTGGGATCTCAAGGGGGACAGACAATGAATACACATCCATCATGTATGGGCTGCACCAGAATCCTCTGCTCACAATGGCTCTGCAGCCTGGTCTCCACGTCCCTCCCCTGAGCAACGCTCTCATCCTTCTTTGGCTCAGGGCCCCACTCCCGAAAGCCTGCCCCATGCAGCCCAAGTCACCTGGGAATCACTGCCTGGGCGCCTGGGGACTGAGGATGGGCACAGACCGCCAGCATCAACGTCCCCCGAGGATGCCACCTCTAGGAGGGACCTGGAGCTGCCCTGAAGATGGTGCCACACGGAGAAGCATCGCGTGGCACTGCAGCTCCCTGAAGGCAGACATGGACCACCTTGCTCAGGGCTGGGCCCTGTAGTGGGCTTCCTCACACAACAGGCCATCTGGAGGGTTCAAACACTCAGCAAATGGGAACCAGCCACACTTACAGGAACCTAAGATCCAGCAGAGGGCTGGCGCCCCATCTGGAAGTGAGCGGCAGGTTTCCCAGGCCCTGGGACCCCCGCCCCCTGCAGGCATAGCAGGTACCAGGAACGTTAGCCAGAGCACAGCGCTCTCCCAGCTTCCTCCTCCTCCACACTGCAACCCCCAACCCCACCCGCTTTAATTCAGCCCAGGACTCTCCTTTCCTCTCTGCAGGAAATGTGTCCTGTCCTCAGTCTGGGCAGAGCACCAGTGCGCTGCGGGGTAAATGTGATCTCCGCCCAAGAACACCTGCACCCGAGGGCAGCCCTGTCTCCCTGGTTCCTCCATTCAATGAGGGCGTTTGTAAGAAAATGTCCAGCTGACCCTTCTCTTGTGTGGACTGCCCTCGCTGACTCGGCATTAGCATCTGAGGCCACTGATTACTGTCTGAAAACCATGCCTGGGGACATGGGTGGGGCAGGGCAGGCCTGGCCTCGCCAATGATTCAGCAGCCAGGCTACAGGCTCAAGGCACCAGGGCGGGAAAGCAGTGCCAAGCAGGCAATGGGGGCCCTCCAACCACATGTCTCTCTTGAGAAAACATACTTTTAAAAGGTACCAGGGCCAAATCTTGGGGTTTTAACGAAGAGACATTTTGCTGGCAAGCTGGGCCAGATTAAAAAGCCCCACATGGCTAAAATAAATCACAGGATAGAAATTAGAGCAAGTTTTACACATGGAGTTAGAGTAGGTCAAAACACAGATATCATGAAGTGCCCAGTACGTGCCAGACTCCTGGCCAAGCCCTCCACATACAACCCCGGCTGGCCGGCCAGCACTGGCGCGTGCTGGTTTCGGTGACAGACACTGTTGTCAGTGCCTACTATGCAAGAGCTGTCCTAGTATTTACATACATTGCACACTGAACCCTTCCCAACCAAACTGGTGGGTGCTAGCAGCCACGTTTACAGAGAGAACACTAAGGCCCAGGAAGGCACCTTATTCAAGGAAGGCTGCACACCCAGGGAGGGGCGATCCCTGCAGGGACAGGTCCATGCCTGGCCGGCCATGCCCAGAGCAAGGGCAGTGTAGACAACAGCCACCAGCGTGTTTCAATCCTGGCCCTTCCCTTCTCACCGGTTAGGTCCCTCAGCACTTTGGTTCTGCCTGTCCCTCTCTGGGGATGGGAGGAGGCCCATACCAGCTCCTTCACCTGGCTCTCCCTGTGGCCTGAGACAGTCCAGGCACAGGCCAGGCCGACAATAAATAGCTGTTGAGTGTGTGAAGGAATGGGGTCAGGGTAATTCACTGTAATTTCTGTGCCTCCCTTTCTCATCTGTAAATGGTAAGAGATTTACCTCAAAGGGTTAGGTGAATAAAGACAGCATCCTAGAAGGTAAAGATCTGTGTGCCCAGCCGCTCACTGAGCCGGCGCCCAGCTGGAGAGCAAAGGGTCAAATAATGAGATGAGCTCTGACGGAGGCTGAGGCCGCATTGTGCTAGGTCCCAGGAAAAGAGCAGCAGGAAAGGTAACACAAGACAAAGTTAAATTCT
>NW_006285786.1:34369-35717 GCF_000327345.1 Myotis davidii
CACAAGACAAAGTTAAATTCAGACACACACACACACACACACACACACACACACACACACACACACACACCTGCGCGGGCTCCTGTGATCACGATACAGCCACTATAAAGGCCTCTGGCCAACCTCACAAGCTCTTTTCTGCTGACCTCGGAGGCTGAAACCAGCTGGCAGGCTGCAAACTAGAAAGCACTGGAATGGGGCTTCTCAGTGGCTTATACTTTTCTTGTCAGTCCCAAGAAACTAATCACATTGGTCCCACCTGCCACCCCCACATTCCTTCACACACACACACACACCCCCCTTCCAAGGCAGGAGCACAGCCAGGCCCCAGGGCCACCACCAGCCACACGCACACAGGTACCTCCAGAGGCGATGTAGAATCCGCTGGGCGCGTACTTGGCCACCACCACCTGATGGGCATGCTCCGTGTAGATGTCAGCAAGGGCTGGGTTCTGTAGGGAGGAGACCTGAGTGAACACAAGGCAAGTAGAAGCAGTCAAACTACTTTCAGCTCTCCCAATTGATGGATGTGGGGGGAAATGACACACCCACAAAACTTACTAGCAAGTCAAAAGCATCACAAAGAAAATCCCAGAAGTATACACACCTACTGCCTGCCTCTGGGTGATAGAATTCTAGGTCATTTTACCTCTTTCTGTTTTGTCTACGGTTATGGAAGTCAAGGTAATGTTCTCTCCTATGTATCTGTGAAATATGCACATGAAATAGGAGTTTCATTTTTAAAAAATCGGATCCTAATTGTCCCCTATTTGTGCAGGCTGCAGCTGCATTCTTCAAGTCAAGTTGGTCTCGCCTGCTCAGAGCCAGCCCTGCCCTGGCTGGCAGGCAAGGCAGGACCCAAAACAGAGCCTCTGGCTTTGAGGAAGGTGAACAGAGTAGGCACATGGCTGGAGGCTCCCCTTGTCAATGCCCTCGGGTGGGAAACGCGGATTCCTACCCCCACCCCTTGCATAGCAGAGTGAAGGCTGGCTGGGCTCTGCAGCAAGAAGACAGCCAGCACCTGGGACTAGGAGCAGCTTGACTACTCACAGTGAGGTCTTTTTTTTTTTAATTAAATCTTTATTGTTCAGATTATTACATTTGTTCCTCTTTTTTCCCCCCATAATTCCCCTCCTCCCAGTTCCCACCCCACCCCTGCCCTCACTCCCCACCCACTGTCCTCATCCATAGTTGCACGATTTTTGTCCAGTATCTTCCTACATCCCCCACACGCCCCCCCCCAAGAATAAATAGTCAGTCCACTCCCTTTCTATGCCCCTGATACTATTATAATCACCAGTTCATTCTGTTCATCAGATTATTTATTCACTTGATTTTTAGATTCACT
>NW_006285786.1:36820-37244 GCF_000327345.1 Myotis davidii
CCCGCTTCTCCCGTTTGAGTCTGTGCCCCTAAAGACTCGCCCGGATCTGGAGCTCAGAGTCTGCAACTCCCTCCCGATTGAAAATGCCAACCGCGCCCTCCGCAGCCAGCCCGCTCCGCGCGCTCCGCACCTCAGAATTTGACTTCAGCACTGCGCCTCCTCTGAGTGTCCGTATGCGTTACTCTTTCCTCCTAGTTGTAGGACTTCCACTCAGCCACCGTACCTGTGGTTCCGTCTTTTAGTTTCACTTTTGAAATGGTTGTTCGAGGCGGCAAACTCCGGCGTTAACCTATGCCACCATCTTGGTTCTCCTCACAGTGAGGTCTTAACATATGATTTACTCAAACTAGATCCCCTCCCCTCCCCCCAACACTCACCCACATCCAGGAGGCCTCAGCAAACCGGGACCACGCTGAGATGCTCC
>NW_006285786.1:37292-55346 GCF_000327345.1 Myotis davidii
CTTGCTTTCAGGAGGAATAAAGACTCGGCCACTGAATCCCTGACACCCGCTGTCAGCTTTCTATGAACCACGTGCTCTTTGAAGAGGCAGCTTCCCACAGACCAGGCTGTGGACACAGGATCTATCCAGAAGCAGCTGCTGCAGGTGCAATTAACTTGACCCCCAACTGTCCCCCCACCTGCTCCAACCACCTGGTAATCTCCCTTCCCTCATCTCCTTGCAGGATCAGAGGCCTGTAACCTGCTCAGCCTCCTGGCCACAGGATCCCCGCACACCTCACCCTATCCAACCAGAGGCCAGAGAAGAACACCCTCAATTCTAGCCCCATCAACCACTGGCCCCTTTCCACTAATCTTGGCAGCCCCAAGTCTCTGTAAATGCTGTTCCCTCGACCAGCAACATTTCTTCCTGGCTGCTAACACTACTTATGCATCAGACCTAATTGAAGAGTCACCTCCTCCATGAAGCCTCCTGTGATGGCCTGCCCTCTCTCTTCTGTGCTTCCTAAGCATTCCACATGTCCCGGAGGCAGCTATGACATGCACCACCGTCCTCACATCACGAGCCATCACATCTCGTTAGCCATCACAGCAGTCAGCAAATAGCTGGTCCTCAATAAATGCGTTCTGAGGGAAAGGAACTCTGAGCAGCCCTCACACAGATCCCATGTCTGCCCCTAAGACTTAATACTTATTATTATGTGATGAAGTAGGCACTTGATATATGTGGCTCATAAGTTAATTAGTCTTGGAATAAACATTTGCTAATGAAATTAGAAGATATCAGGTATCCAATAAAGATATCATGAATGGCAGAAAAGCAAATGAAACGGCGCTCAGCATCACACTAGTCCTTCGGGAAATGCAAATTAAAACCACAATGAGATACTCCTATGTACCCGCAAGAACCAATAAAATTAAAAGATGTTAGCAGGCATGCAGGGGCAGGGGAGGGGAGCACGGGAACTATTGCTGGTGGGGATCCTGTCTAATAATAGAAAAACATGGTAATTAACCGTAACTTCGCTACCCTTCCCATTGGCTAATCAGGGCACTATGCAAATTAACTACCAACTAAGATGGTGGCTAATTTGCATACTGCAGGCAGGGCGGGACAGCGCCATCCCGCCTGCCCCACTGCCATCTGGGCCTGCTATTTGCGACCCGGTCTGCAGGCGGCCGGTATGAAAACAGACCCAGGGCTGGCAGCGGGACCGCAGCGATCGGCCACCGGCCACACCCACAAACGGCCCTCCCGGGGCAATCCGGGCTGGCGGGTGCTAATGCGCTGATCCGCCACCAGCCACACCCGCAAACAACCATCCCAAGGGGATTCAAGGCTGGCGGGTGCTAATGCACCAATCTGCCACTGGCCACGCCCCAAAACGGCCCTCCAGCGGGGATCCCTGGCTAACCGGTGCTAATGCACCGATCTGCCAAAACGCACACCCCGGCCGCCTTTGCCCTGCATGAATTACGCAGCCAGGAGAGGGGAGTGGGGCTGCTGGGAGCAGCGCAGAAACTTCCCGGGGTTTGCGTCAGGCAGTAAATAGCAGAGTGCGAACTATCCCCACCTGGTAGCTGCTTGCTCATTCACTTACGTGCTCATTCATTCACTCATTCACTCACTCATTATTCACTCACTCAGCAAACCCTCTCAGGTCCCTGGCACCAGGGCAGGCACTGAAGTTGAAGCAGGATAAGACGGAGCTATATCCTCAAGATGTTAGAAATTCAGTATATGGCCAGAAGAGGGGCTCAGGGCCACTGGGAGCAGGGCAGGAACTTTCCTAGGATGGGCTTCAGGCAGCCGGGAGTGGGACCTGAACTTCTGCTGCTCCCGCCTGGTAGCTGTTTGCTCATTCACTTACTCGTTCATTCATTCACTCACTCACTCACTCAGCAAACCCTCTCAGGTCCCAGGCACCAGGGCAGGCACTGAAGTTGAAGCAGGATAAGATGGAGCTATGTTCTCAAGATGTCCCACTCCTCACCCTCACCCCCGAGTGCACAAATTTTTGTGCACTGGGCTACTAGGTTTTTTTTACCTAATAATAGACAAACATGTAAATTGACTATACCTTCACTATGCTAACCAGCCAATCAGGAGTATGCAAATTAACCCAACAAAGATCACGGTAAATTTGCATACATAGGTGTGAAGCGAGGGAGCGAAGACTGAAGGTGGCTCTGGCTGGAGCAAAGGCCTGGGTCCCAGGTGCCGGAGGAAAACTGGTACCGGCAGCCATGGGAAGGGAAAGCCTATTGCATGAATCTCTTCATGCAACAGGCCTCTAGTTTAAAATAAATAGCCTGGCTGGTTATTTATAGTTAAACATAGACTCACCAAACAAAAACCCAGCAATCTACTTCCAAGAGAAAGAGACGTACACGTCCACAAAAACTCCTTTGCATGCAGTCAGAGGTGGAAACCAGAAACCACTCAAAGGTTTCCCAGAGAAACGAACTGATCAGCCATCAAGAGGAACTGCTACCTCTCCCAACTGCGAGGATGCACCCCAAATACAACCAGGACTGCTTTCTGTGAAATTCTAGAAAAGGAAACCTAAAGTGTCAGGAAGCAGACCAGTCCCTGCTAGGGGCTGGGGGCAGAGGGAGCTGAGTGACTGCCCCGGGGCAGAAGGGACTTTGTGGAATGACTGGAATGTTCCATGTTATGATTATGGATTCTGGGGGTGATCATAAGACTATGTATAGTTGACGAAACTCAAGTTATACATACTTAAAATGCAGGGATGTCTCTCGCATCTAAATTGCCCCTCAACAAAACTAAGATGCCTGGTATCTATTAAATGTCTGACTATTCCAACCCGCTCCTGTCTGAGCAGCCCTCACTCATGCCTGTCAGCCCTCACTCACTCCTGGACACTGACAGGCTCCCTCACAAAGAAGCCGCCATGCTGTGTGCACAGCCATCATCACCACCATCACCACACCATCACCAGCACAATCACGCCACCCCCCCAGTACTCCACCCCCAACCCCACCCCCACTGAGGGCCTCCTTCAGGTGTCTTCTGTTAGGACGACCGAGGTCTTACACCCACACAGTGGGCACTACCAACCCACTTCACAGATGACAGAGCCACCTGAAGGACAACTACCCACTCATGCCGGCAGCCACAGCCTGGAGACCTGCACTGCCTTTAAAAGGGTGGGCTCTGCAGAGGCCTCTGGGGAGAGAGGGACAACCCTAGGAGGAGGCTTGTCCTAAGAATTCCTGCCCCTAAATGGGCAGGGCGTCTGCACTCCCAAGGTTGTCCCTGGGAAGGCTCAGCACCGGAATCCTGGGCTGGACCAGCCACTGGACGAGACATCACTCTCCCAAATAACACGGGTCCAGTGGGGGTGGGGAGGGGGACAGCAGGTGTCACCACGCTGAATATGACTGCCTGAGTCAGCGGCTACTGCTCTGCAACAGGGAAGCTGGCCACCGGAGGCAGAAATGACACCACCCCTGTCCTCAGCGTGTCCTGCCACAGGCCAGGCTCACTCCACATCAGCAGTGCCCACTCAAACCTCCAGGGGCGGCCTCCCTCCCACACCCCCTCATCTCCTGTTGTCTGGAGGAACAAAAGCAGGATTTGGGATGAGTAGTGATTTGAGGACAGCTCTGAACCACAGAAAATGAGTCGGGGAGAGGGAAGCCGAGTCTGGGAGCAGCTTGAGCACTCCGCTGGGGCAGGCTCCCTCCCCCATCCTCAGGAGGCCTCCAGAACAGGGCTCCAGTGTCCACCAAGGGGCACAGAGGCTGGGCACCCTCCTCTGGGACTTCCTTCCTGTGCTCTCGAAGTCAGAAGCCCTGGCACTAGAGGCCCTGACACGTGGCTGTGGGCAGAGGCTGACAGAGCCATTAGAACCTGTTGCCTTGCGTGCTACCCCAACCCTGCCCCTCACTGCAGCCCTGCCCAGTCTTCTAACAGCTCCGAAGCCCACCTCCTCTTTGTATCCGACCCAGATTCTGTCTATTTCTTCCCATTCCCCATGGAACCATGAAAATATGTTTTAAACTGATCTTCCCTTCCATCAATCCACCGTGGTCTCTGGGTCCCAACTCCGATCACCTCATTCTCTCCTTAGAATCCCTCCTTCAGGGGCTGCAGGACCTGAGCCCATAGCCTCCACTCTTTTCAGATCCCCCAAGGCCCCTTCCTGCCCAGGCCCACCTCAGGGCGCCATGGCACAGTAGCCGCCCTGGCCCCACACCCCGTCCCACAACCCACAGGTTTCCCCCTGAACTCAGGGCCCAGCTCAGGGCCTGCCTGACGCTCAGCCACTTCCCGAAAACTCTGGACTGGAGCCACGATGCTGAAGCCTGCGAGAGCAGTCACAAACGTGATGAGATGCAGGACCACAGCTGCCTGTGGTCCACCCCATCTTACCAACAAGGTGAGGGTGCTCCCACCAGGTGGTAGGAGGGCAGTTCAGGCTCTCACCTCAGAGCCTGTCCCTGCCTTGAACCTGAGCAGGGGGCCTTCCCAGAAGCAGCACACCATGCAACTCTGCCCCACCCCACCCCATGAAAGTGGCTATGCTGCATCCTGAGCCACCCCTTTCAAATTCCGTCTTGGTGCTGAGCTAGGGAACAGAGGTCACCACAGCATTTTACAGGTAAGACTGAGTAACAACCCAGTCACAGAGCATGGCAGCCTTTCCCTCAGCTCCTGCCTGGTGAACCAGACGAGCTGTCAGAGGTGGGGAAGTCCAATGGACCATTCACTGCTGAAGGGGTGTCAGAGCTTCTACAGCAGAAGGTCCCCTGGAGCAGCTAGAGAAAGCCTGGGTGCCCTCCTCACTCTGGCCAGACAAGGTGAGCATGAGTCCAGGAGGCTGAGTTCCCAGAGTCCTGGCTCTCTAAACACTCTCAGCTCCTGAGAGCAGTTTCCAATAGCTGGACCTGCAAGTTAATAATCTGCAGGGCCCTCTGTCCACGGGTGACTAAGGCCAAGTTCAAATTACTGCCCAATACCTAGCTCCAAAGCAGCTACACACAAACCTGTGCTTCCAGAACCATAGGCCTGAACTCAGAGGCTAAGCCCCTACCACGAGGCCTCAAAGGACAACAAGAATGCATTCCTACCCTCCCGGATCAAGTCTGGCCTGGTGCTGGGACCTGGTGAGCACTGCCCTTCCACCCCTGAAAGCCTTCTCCTTCCTGCCTCCCAGCTCAGTCCCCTCCCAATGAAGCAAACCAAGCCTCAGGCATGACCCTGGGCATGGCAGCAGCCCACTGGACATAAGACTGTCATCTCCCTACCTGTCTTCCCATCCCTCTGCCTGCCCTGGGCCTTGTGAGTCAGGAGGAAAACTGGGAGTGGCTCCTCTGATTCAAATCTCAACACCTCCTGGGCATCAGTGCACTGTCTCTAACACAGTAGAGTCACCCAATAGGGGGTTGTGTAGACAAAGGCAGACAGTGCACCATCACAGCCCAGGCAACCTTCCAGAGATGCTTGTGAACTAGCTCAGTTAAATCTCACACTAATGCTGTAACAACACTAGAGGCCCGATACATGAAATACGTGCAAGGGGCTCGGCTCTTGCAGCCCCAGCTTTGTCTGGAAGGTTGTCCAGCTGTCTGGTCTAATTAGTATATTATGCTCTTTTTATTATAGACTAGTGGCCCCGTGCATGAAATTCAGGATTTCTCTGGACTAACCAATGATAATCAAGGGAAGTGGACGACATCACTATGACCACATCCTGTGTAATGAGACACCGACTCGTGCCTGGCCAATTGGCGGGGCCCACAGACCCCTCTCCCGCCCTTATTATAAAACTCCTTGTCCCATCAGGCTTCGCTCTCTCGGCCACTTGGCTTGCCATTGTGTCGGTGAGTGTGGTGGATGGGGAGCTCAAGCTAGCTTGAAATGAAGGACTCTTTGCTTTTGCATTAGACTCGCTGGCTCCCTGGTGGGCCCTTGGTAATCTTGAAATCTGGGCACAACAGTACAACCCTCTGCATTGTATTTCCAAAAAACATAACATATAACATTATTCTCCCCCCTTTTTTTTTAAATCAGACCAATGAGTAATATATTTTGAATTCCTGATTATTTCAGAGAAAACACATTTTATTTTTTCAAAAACAAGTTATACATTAGATATTTAATTAATTTCTTCCAATTCAATTTGCACTTTAAACTTTCAGAGCTTTAAATCTTAGGTAGCAAATTAAATACTTAGCATTTTTCAAATCAATACTTTTACATTTAAGGATACATTTCAAATAAAATATAAGGCATTTTCAATTAATAGATTAACTTCTATCATCTTGACTTTATACTAAGCATACTCAGATCAACATTTCAGTATTATAAATCTCAATACTTTTAGATGATTTGAACTTAAAAGTTTTAAGTTTCCAGCCAATAAGCCTGGCATAGCTGCTAAATTTCAAAATGGTCACAATTTTCCTGCTGGGGAAGTCAAGAAGCAGACCCATAGCTATTCACATGTGCTATCAACTTCCTGGTGGTACTTGCCTCAGGGAGGGAAATTTCAAAAGAGCTACTTTAAATCTCCTTGGGAAACCAGCCTGTATTTCTTTCCCAGGTTCATCGGCGCCATTTTTAAGGCCAAAACAGTCTCAGGTTTTTATTCTGTACACAGCAAAAGGTCAAGTTCAGCTCAAAACTATGCGCACTCATTTTTAAACTGGCCTTTTCCCTTTACATGTGCACAGAAATCCCGGATGCATTTCTAAATTTTGTAAAACGTTTCAATTACAAGAAGGATTTTAAATTAGAATATTTGGGGAGGGGGTGTCCACACTGGATGGCCACATAAGGTTCTTTCTTCCCTTCCCCCACATCCTGCATTGGGGGAAGTTTCAGCAAATGACTCAGATAGCGTATTTTTCCCAAAGTCATGCTTAATAGAAAAAGACATTTTAAATTTTTTCCTATTTCGCTTTCTAAAGTCATGGCTGGCACCCAAGGTAATCTTAGCCAAAGTTTGGTTTTCATAAGATGTTCTCCGGTAATTTTTAAATAAAACATTAAGTAATCTCATTGTAGGATAGCTTACAGCTCTGCCCTCTCTTGCCACCTTTGAATCTCTCCACACCAGAGGCAGATTCCGCAGTGGGTTTTCATTTCTTATTACAGATTTTAGATTCCAAACACAAATTAAAATATTAATTTGAACAAGAAACCACATTGAGGTGACCATGGCACTCTTTTTTTTTTTTAAAGTTCTGATTAACTTTTTGGCAAACTTTTAATTTCTTATGCCATGGACGTACTTCTTGTATAAAACATTCTGTCTGACTGGGCATAACCTTAACTCCTCTGCTAGCAAGCATATGTTGAAAGAATCAATACAGAGTCTTTTTTTTTTTCTAGACTCGGTATGGCACATCTTCTCAATCTAAGTTCTGTACTATCCACCCACTTACCCTACTTATCCTCTATAGGGGGGTCTGCAGCACCCTACGGTGGAGTCCTATCCGTCCCGAGTGTGGGGGGCTTACCTAGGGGAATCCTGTTCCAGGGGTTCCCAAAGGTGTGGATGGAGTCAGAGGAGAAGGAATGACACGGAGTCAGTGTTTAGGTGATCATCATAGCCAGATTCTTCCTTTTTATTGTCCTCTTACTTTTGTATTTATACTATTTGGTCCTCACCTGGGGAAACAACCTTTCTTCTCCTAGCCAGGTTCCTCCCCCTATTGTCCTCTTACATCTGCATTTATCCTATTTGATCTTAACCCCATCCATTCCATTCCAAAGGCTAGGGCGTTTCTCATCTCCATTTCAAAGTCCCTTGAAACATCCCTGCAGAGACTGCCTCAAGCAGCCAGGGTGGATGGGCTTCCAACACTGCTCTCAGAAGCTTCAGGGCGGGACAGAGAGTAAGGAGGGATGGGACAGGAGTTCTGAACTTAAACCTACTTGCTCACTTGCAACCCTCACATTTTCATGTCCAGGCTTCCTGTTGGTTTGACTTCCTCCTTCCTGTTGGTTTGTGTGTCTGGCAAAGGGCTCTGCCAGGAGCAGCAGGAAGCATGGCAGGTGAGCTGCTCCCTCGAGCAGCTCCTGTCTGGACTACTCCATGTCCTGGAGGGACAGAGCCCTTCCTCCTCTAGGAGTCTTTGTCTTTCTCCTGGGTCCTTCCCTGGAGTTTGTAAACAAGCTTAGATAAGCCACACTCAAGACTACCTGCAAAGTGTCCCTGGAATAGATCCCCTCCACCTCTACTTCCTTACACCCACCTCATACCCATCACCTCCAGCTTTCACCAGGAGTGTCCCCTCACTTCTGTCAACATAAATTGAAACCTGTAAAGAATTTTTGTGAGTTTATTTGAGCCAAACTGTCGACATATGCCGGGAAGCAGAACCTCAACGAATTGAGATAGTGCTCCGGAGAATGGCAGGGTTACATCCGTATTTATACATGAAATTCATTGGTGACAGATTTAAGGAGGTGGATTAAGGGAAGTGGGGAAACCTCTGTGATAGGATAAAAAGTAAAAGGATGGACACATACTTAGGTGGGTGTAGGCTCAATTAACATGATAATGAAGGAATTTGTAGCATCTGTTCTGGCGCCCAGAACATTTGGTTGTGCCCCAGGGGCTCCAGAAAAAGGGAAGTTACAAGTTACCCAGACATTTCAAGGGAATGTTATCTTAGAGGCAAAAAGGCAAATGGGCTCAGTAAGGATCAAAGTTGATCTTGTCAGTGAAGATACTGGCCTAGGACATAACTGCCCACCATCACTGCTTTTAGTTAAAGTTTAATTTCAGACCATCCTTTGTGGTTATTTTAGGTCTCTGAGTCTGCTAGGCTGCCACGCAGGCCTTCCCTGAGCTTGTCAGGTCAGCGTGTGGCCCCTTTCATCCACACTTCCTTTCCCAGAAACTGTTCCAGGTTGGATCAAGGTTCCACTCCTAGTCCACTCAGCTATGTGGGGGTGGGTGGTGTGAAACTGCATGGGACTAACTTAGCTCCAAGGTACTGCCTGCTGATCCTGAAAAGCTGGGGTGGGGCTTTGGGCTTTCCTGTTAGAAAGGAGACAGACTATTTAGGACTGAGCTATCACCCCAAGAGCTCTCTATTGCTTTTGTCCTCCATGCTTTTGTCAGAGGATTAATAAAACCCTGGCCTGACTATATAAACCTATACAAAGAGCCCAGCTGACCTGGCTCCATGGTTGAGCATTGACCTATGAACCGGGAGGTCACGATTCAGATTCCCAGTCAAGGCATATGCCTAGGTTGGGGGCTTGATCCCCAGTTTGGGGCATGCAGGAAGCAAGCAATCAATGATTCTCTCATTGATGTTTTTATCTCTCCCTCCCTCTCAAATCAATAAAAGTATAAAAAAATAAACCTATACAAAAGCATTAACCTCTGATGTGTAAATTCTTCCAATGTGAGAACAAGTGAGCTATCTCCAACCCTGGGCTCCTTGGGCTGCTCAATTGGAAACACATGGTATTTAACAAGGCCCCACGAGGGGTCGCTGTGCTCTGCAAAGAGGAGACTGCGTGGCAGGTGTAACCAGTGCTGTGAGGGTCTTCAGCTCCCTGCAAGCTGTAGACCTTGTGCCTGAGTTCCGTTCCCACTCGAGGTTGTCTTCAGGGACAGGACCTCCAGGAGGAGAACGCTACCACTGCATAGCCTCGGGCTAGTTTGAACAGTTCCAGGGAATCACGTCCTTAAGTTTCTGACCTGTTGGTTTAAACCATCAAGTCATCATCAGCTAAGTCTGCTCTATCTGATCCCCCTCAGGTCCGGGTAAGAGTTAACTGCTGTCACCTGCAAACTTGGCCTCAGAGACTTGGCCCTTGGCCCGTGTTCTATGCTGCCCCCCTCGCCACCTTTCCCCACTGAGCGGCAAGGGTCTGGCACAGTCACTGACACCTTCTGCCCCTCTTTTCATTGTGCACAAAGTGCTCCAGTGAGTGAAATTGGACAGTTTTTGTCCTTTTCCACCTGATTTATTCCATTTAGCATAACAGCCTCCGGACCCACCCATGTTGTTGCAAATAACAAATGAACAAAACAGATTCCTAAATACATGTTTCCCTGTAAGTGGAGCCTGTTGTTGCCCAGACCTGCACATGGTTGGAAAGATGTCTTTGCTGGAGCTGTGGTTACTGAGTACCACAGCGAAGGGGCCGGAACGACAGACCGTCTCCGGTGGAGGCTGGCCATTGGGTCAAGGCCCCAGCCATGTTGGTGCCTTCTGCAGGCTGCGAGGAAGAGTGGGCTCCATGTCCCCAGCTCCTGGGGCATCACCCTGATCTCGGTCCATGTTCACATGATGTTCTCCCTGAGTGGGTCTGTGAACCAAACTCCCCGCCCCCTTTTTAAACAATATCAGACATGTTGGAATAAGCCCACCATACTGGCAGTAGCCCTGTTTCTGCATAAGGCCCCACTCTGAGGTCTTGTGTACTGGGACTTGACTGTGCCATTGTGGGGGACACAACTCAACCCATAAGTTGGAGGGGCTTGCCTGTCTTACCTCTGTCACCCTCCCATCTGGAGCCCCAGTCCTGGCCCCGAGCCCCATGGAGGGAAGGACACCTACATACATTGCAGTTGGCGCACATCCACTGTGGCAGAGGCACTTGCCCTGTAGGTCTGCCACCCCTTCTGGGCACCTGCTTTTGGGAAAACCCCAACCAGGGCACAAAGTGAGAGTACAGGCAGGTGTCCCACCAAAGACTCCCCAAAGGGGAGATACATTCTTACGCTCCCTTATGCTCTGCTTAGGACTCTCGGCCCTCCTGACAATTGTCCTGTTATTCTCTTTGTAGGTGGCATGATTAACCACTTCACCGTTTCCAGGCGGCCGCCTACACCTGGCCCCACCACCACCTGGTCTGACTGGTTTCTCTGACTGACCCTTACAATGGACATAAATACCCCGCTCCCCCTCCTTGGCCCCGCTGATGCCATCTTGGTCTTGGCCCTTCTGCTGGCAGATTTAATCATAAACTTTTAATTCCTTACCCCTTTGGACCTTGTGCATTCCTCCTTCAGTGACCCTGACACTCCCCACCCCACCTCCAGATCTGGCTTCAGATGCCTTTAGCCACTGGAACATTTTTGTTGTGTTTGGGGGCTGCTTGGCTCTGGTGGTGCCCTCGGGTCTCTGGGCACAATTCCTCAGTCCCGCTGGCACGAAATATTCTCCCGACCAGGCGCAGTCACAGAGGCCAGGGCCCGTTCTGCCTTGGTGCCTCCAGCTGGCATCTGGGTCCTGAGGAACCCAGGCCCCTTGTCCCTGACAGGCTGGGCTCCAGGCCCTACCAGGGCATGCTGGGACTGCACAGGAAGGGCCTCTGTCTGCAGGCACCTGGACCTGTGTGTGATGTTCATTCTCAAGTCGATAGTCCGAAGAGAGATGGCAGAGATGCGGGTGCTACCAACATGAATGGATCAGGCAGCACCACTGATGTGCCTTTGGAAACAGCTGGCATCTGGTTTTAGTTTTCAGCAATGTTGGAGTCTCATTCTGGGCATGCCTGTCCCATGGAAACCCTAAATACCTTGGCTGTAGCTTAGTTCTCAGGAAGCTGGTATGTCTGTGACCTATCGAGGGATTCCCCAAACTGGGGGATGGTGCAGTGCCGGTCATAGCAGGGTTACAGCCATGGGAGCATGGGTCCCCCCAACTGGGCAGAAAGAATTGCCTTGAACCCTAGTTAAAGCTGAAGAGGACTTGGAGTCCCCAGGTTACTTCCCCTAAAGCTCTGCCTGCATAGGGAATCAACCAGTTCCCTCTGTGACTAGCTGGTTAGCACACTAATGAGTTGAGTTAGGCTTAGTGTAATGGGAGTTGGCTGAGCTAACAGTGCCTAAACTTCCGTGCTGGGGTAGTACTTAAACATCCATGCTGGGAAGTTAGCTGGAGAGGTATGGGAATATCTGGGCTGTAAAAACATAGACACGGTCCATGAAATCACTACTGAGACCCAAGTTACTTTGACGTGCTACATAGTAGCCATCCAAGTGAAGCAGCAATTCTCGATAGCCAGCTGCTGCTCTAAGTCATCTATGCACATGCGACTCATAGAACTGAGGTAGGCTTGGTCTTATCAGTCATTGACTGTGTTATTTGCTCAGTTCCGGATTAGCCCAGTGCTGTCTGGTGACCCAGTCCTTGCTCATAGCTCCCAGACGGTGTGGGGACCACTAGGGGCCTAGTACTGGAGACTGACTGCACAGGCAGCGATTTTATCATTCGAGGGAAGTTGGGTCACTTGGAGGGGTGGGGAGGTAAAGGACGGGGACCTATAACAGAAGAACTGGGGTGAGCACAGGCCCAGCTGGTTTTGAAGCGGCCCATCTCCATTCATGAAGCCACTTGTCTGTACCCTCAGTCTGAGCAGACAACAGAGTCTGACAGGCTTCTTTCCTGGGCTCTTAAGAGGCTCGGGGTGGGGCAGGGAAGCCGGGACACCACACCAGTGGTGTGTGTGGCCCAGAGAGGAGCTCAGCTGCTCACTTGCTCTGGCCCCAGGCTCCTGGTTTCTTTGGCCGGCCTCTTGCTGAGGCCACGCTCAGTGGGAAAACTCAGACGTGCTAAGATGCCCGAGGGCACGGGAGGTGAGCAGAGAGCTGCTGTCCAGGTGGCCCTGTGTGCAGAGCTTCCATAGGTTGACCCCATTGAGATTCAGTGACCTCTGAGCATGGAATTTACCCAGAGAAACCTGCTCAGCTAGGCAGTGCTGGCTGCCTTCCAGGGCCTTCTCCGTGAGCCTGAGCCTGAGGGCAGATCGGGAGCGTGAGGCTCCACCCTGGAGCATCGGCCTCCCTGGCCCCTTATTGTAGGTGATTTAGTTCCACAAGGCTGCTCCTCTGTAGTATCTCCTTCACCAGCCAGGACAGAGGCGCTCCAACTATGATGGAGGTCATGAAGTGTGCCCCTTACATCATGAGCAGCCACAGTCTGCCTCCTCGTGCTGCCCCTGTGTGGCCACACTGCCTCGTTCTCACAACTCAACTTTAGTTCCCCTTTTCCCTGCAAATGTGGGGAGGTCTGTGTGCCTTTCCTAGAAGGATCCGTTCAGCTGTAGAAATTGAGGTCGGATGGTCAGGGTGCCAGGACCCAAATGTTCAACTTCCACAGTCTGCTGCTGTGATGCCCCACGGCCAGCAGATGGTGCCAGAAGGCACCACAAATACTCATATTTTCCACCAACTGGTGGACAGAGAGGGTGGTGCTGTAGGGCTCAACCACAGTGTCGAACACTTTGGGTGAAAAAACCCACATTGTGGGTCATGATGCAGTTGGGATACTCTTCATAGATCATGCTGATGAGCAAGGTGCCCATCCCAGAGCCCATGCCCCTGCCCCTGCCCAGTGAGTGGGCCAGCTGAGCAGATGCTGAGTGGGAAACACATTTGTCCTATTGATGCCACTGTGACATGCATCCCAAGAAGTGGCACCAATTGACTACCCTGAACCATAACCACCTCGTTGCTAATAGCCGTCCTTGAATAGCTTCTGACAACACTCAGGAAATTGATGGAGACTTGAATTCTCAATCTTAGAAAAGTACAGTTAGTTGTACAAAAACACTCCCCCTCCCCCCCTGCCCAATTTCCAACATTGGCCACTGTGTTGACACATTCTCAAACCTGCAGGTATGGTCTGCCAACCAGATGTTTCTCTCAGGGCATAAGTTAGGGCATAGTGATCCCTGAAATCCTTGTCCATGCCAGAAGGACAAGGGGAAAAGGGGACCCACAGTGTTTGGGACATCTGGACATGGGAGCTTTCTGCCCTGGGGGCCGGCTAGCCTGCGGAGGTGGATCAGATGTCACCCTCATCTTCTTGAGGAGTTTCACCTGCTCATCCAGGAAGTGGCTCTCCAGGAAGTCACAGAGCTGAGGGTCTATGTGGGGAGAACCAGGGCACGTGGATCCAAGGGTCAGGTTCTTCTCTAGGACTACAGTGGCTTCTATGGCATCTTGGGTTTTACCACACTCCTCTTAGGAGGGCTTCTGCCTATCCTGGAGGAGGATGTGGCCGCCTGCTGATTTTGCATCTTAAAAGACACCTGGTTCTCTTGTACTTCTCCTCAGCCAACTCGAGGAAGAGCTGGCCAACACCCTCCAGAGCCACATAGTTGAGGCCTAAATAGAAACCCAGAGACAGGTAGGAGACCCACAGATGCAGGTTGACTAGGCAGTTGACAGCAGCCTCCACCTTGGTGGAATAATTCTGGAGAATTTGGGATCTCATGGTTGTTCCACAATAAGAAGCTAAGGAGAAAAACAGTATTGGCTGGTCTCAGAGGTTGGGGATAGCTGTGGCGTTTCTGAAGGTGGTGACTGGAAAAGAGGTTGGAGGGTAGTTGGAGGCTGGAAGAAGGGCCATCCCTGGGTCTGTGCCGTCCACACAGTTGAAGCAAGAGCAATAACCCTACATTTTCTTGCTAATCAAATTCCTATGACAAGATTGTGACTCTTCTTGACTACTGGTTCCTAGATATAAGGAACCCCAAATGTCTCCTGGGAGGAGTATTCACCTGGGCTCTGCAGGAGGAGAGCTCCTGGTCCCTACAGGTGCATGAATGGAAAGGACACGTTCCTCATGTGGCTTTGGGGAGTGATGACAAGTGGAGCTACTCCTGCATGTGCCCCTTGGTTCCAGGCATTCTTCTGATTAGTGTCACAGTGCCATATACAAGTACTGGAATGAAAAGTGCACCCTTAATCCTGGAGGATGGCATCCCATCCTTAGAGCATTGCCTCTGTGATGGCCAGCCAAAGGTGTGTTTGAAGCATCAAATTCACTGAGCCATCAGCTGACTCAAGATGGAGCATCAGATGCCATCAGCACATTCCATGCCATGGCTCATGCTTGCAGCTTCTCTGTGAAATGGATGCCTTAGTTTGATGTGATGAATGAAAAAAATGACCAGTTGCCAAACAGTGCCCCTCCTTCCTCTTTGCCATCTTGCCCTCTGGAAAGTAGCCCTTTTTAAAGAAGGACCCTTCACATCATGTGCACTGTGGCCTGTGCTCTGAGCAGCCAGACCACTTAGGTATGTCACACTGAGGTGGATTGCACTTTCTGGTGCTGGTTTGATATCAACCTTGGGCTCTACCTGTTTTCTTTCCTCCATGTTTCTCTGTGCCTACTCGTGGTCATAGCGGAGGCTTGCTGTACATTAGCTTTCTGATGATTTTTTCCCCCACAGCCTCCATTCTGACTTTATTAACAATTTTTGGTTTTACAGCACTTGGTAGGGTAAGCATTCTTCTGACCAACAGAATATCCATTCCCATGAAACATTCAGGTAAAAAAGACACAAATTATTTTCATAAGCCTACTTAAGCACCCCCACATTCATAATCCCATCAAACCTTTTGTGGGGAGAGCAACCTTGATGTTCTCTCAGTCTAATTCTGGCCCAAACCAGGGCTTCACAAATGGGTTTTGGTACCACAGTCTGTGAGGCTCCCATGTCAAGGAGTCCAGAAACTTCTCTAGCTCCTGAACATTTTACCCACTCTGGTGCAAAGGCTTAGGGTCCCTGGGGAGGGGTTGAGTCAAGGGACTGTGGGGTTTTTTTGGTCAGCCTTCATCTTTGCTCAGAGCAATTGCAGGTTAGATTTCTCATTATAATTTTTGAACAAGAATAGAGTAGACTTGTTTGGGGGATCAGTTGGGGACCCTTTTGACCCACACAACCTAGAGTAGTACTGTATTCAAATCTTTGCTTGAACCCAATCAATGTTCATTTTACTCATATCTAACCATTGAGGGCAACCGTGGTAAGGTAACTGCGCATGGGCTCCTTCGCTGGGTGGTTCAGTGGCATAAATTCTGGGCAGGTTCATCAGCTGAGATTAGCATCGGGAAAGACTGAGGGAGTCTTTAGTGGCAATAGCTTTGGGGTTCCTAACAGCCAGGAGGCCTGCTTGGGTTGTTGATGGTGAAGTTAGCTAGGGTCTTCAGTCATTTTCTTCCAAAATGGGAGGTTTCAGCTGAGGGGATCCCTGCTGATCACAAGCCATATGGGACTGGGGGGTGGGCTGACACAGGGAAATGTTGCCTATGATTTCCTATGTGGCCATCTTTGATATCTGTGTTCCACTGGATAGCAGTAGCTCCTGCATTGCACTCCAGAGCTCTCTGAGCTATTTTCATCAGCAAGTACAGGTAATCATTGTTTTCCTGGAAGTATAAGTGCTGGGACCTCCTAGTCCACCAAACTTGCTGATGTTATACTCAAAAATGTTTCTTTCTTTTGTGTAAGAAATAATGATGGTTATTGGGGAACAGGAATTTTTAATGGTATTGACGGTAGCTGGGCTTTCATGGTGCTAAGCTAACTGGGAGAGGCTAGGATCCAAGGAAAACTAGCTGATTCTGCTTCCTCCAGAGGCGCTGATGACTGTCCTTCATACTGACATTTGGCTCAGGAGATTCAGAGGACAGACACTGTGGGCAGTGATGAAAGGTAGATTTTCTAGCCTAGCCTGTTTGTCTCAGTGGATAGAGCATCAGCTCATGAACTGAAGGATCCTGGGTTGGATTCCAGTCAAACGCACGTGCCTGGGTTGCAGGTTTGAACCAGGGCACATGCAGGAGGCAACCAATTGATGTCTCTCTCACATAGATGTTCCTCTATCTGTGTGTCTCTCTCCTTCCCTTTTACTCTCTCCAAAAATCACTGGAAAAATATCCTCGGGTGAGGATTAAAAAAATGTGGTTACATGGTCTTTTAAAACGTATCTTTCAGTTATTCTCAGGTGTTCTTGACTAAAGGTTGTGCGGTATTGGCGAGCAGCCTTTGGCTTTTTGGCCATAATGCCTTGTAGAAATAGAATGCTTCCGAGTTCCTGAATGTTGTCTGTGTTCCTACTGGGTTTAGAGGTCTAATATAGCCACATTTGATGTTTTTAAAATAACTGTCAGGGTTGGGATTGTCTTTCCTCAAGTTATTTTCATGGTGTAGTCCCATGTGCTCTTATTCTGTATTATTATTATTTTTTTAATAACAAGAAAATGAAAACATCTTTATTCCATATTTTCACAAACTGTTCTAAAGACAGCAAACTGGTCAGTTGTTTATCTTTGGCTTTAAAATATACTGGTAATTCTAAACCAGTCTAAAATGTATTGTTAATGAATAAAATCTAAGCATTTATACTTGCAAAAATGTTTTTGTAATGAGTGAAGCATTGGCCTAAGGAGAGACTAAAATTTATTTTCAAATTGTGTAACTGGCTTCCAATAATCCCTTATCAGTAGACTTACTGGCAAAATACCAGATATTAAGGATCAGATTTAATTCTTTGATAGAAGCATGAAACTGTTTCTGAGAGCTTTTCATGGCTAGCATAAACCAAGTAACCCAAGGAGCATGGGAGACAATAATGAAGTCTAGTATACAATGCAAGTCAGGCAGGAGCCATAACTTAACGTTTTGTTTTTAAACAGGGAAAATCAACACTAACAATACACTCTAGGGAAGGAATCTAAAACCTACTTAGAAGCTTTAATATTATATCAAACCAAAAGATTAAGCTTCAAAATGACTAAATTTATAACTGGATATTTTGCTGCATTTTGGCTTTATACTGTAACTTGTAGTATACCACAATCTGAGGACTCTTAGCACTAGCTTGGCACAACTGACTAACTCCTCCTATCCCTCCCTCCAGAGTGTGGGGGGAAATAATATTCTTCTCACCATAAATGCCTCAATTTTATACAAGTCAGGATGAAAGGTATAAAAACAAGGTTACAACTATATTATCATTTTGCATTTTTTTCTTTGTGACATATACAAGTATATTTTTGTTTTGGGGGCTGTATACTGTTTAATTTAGCAAGTTTTAAGCCTATAAAATTTAACTTTTTGAATAAGAAGAGTATAGGACTTTATAGCTTTTAATTTTATCATCAAAATATCTAAGGAATTCAATCCACTTTAATAATGATAATGTTTCTAAATATCACTTGAAAAATTCTTTGTGAACACTAGACTCAAGACTACACTAAATCCAAACAGTATACCTATGACCTGGGTTTTAAAGATTTTCACCTCAGAAAGCTG
>NW_006285786.1:56289-66247 GCF_000327345.1 Myotis davidii
TCTTCTTTGCTACTACATCATCTAGCAGTTGTTCTGTGTTCAACAGGGCCTGAACCTTCAGGCCTCTTCTGAAAAGAAAAGTTACCTGACGAGTGTCTTTCTGATGACTTAATTTATTTTCACTCCTGGTATAATTGGTTGGGATGTTATTTTTTCTATTTAGCTGGTTAGGTCTCTTAAGAACTGCAACTGGTTTTCTCTGCACTTCATTTCGTCTCAGAAGGTTTGCCTTCCTTTTTAATGCTGGAAAATATCTCTCTATATTCTTGTCACTTAGAGGTGGTCAATTAGTAGGACTAATTCCTTTTCGAATTCGTTGTTTTCCTAGTTGCAAGGCCAGTGATAACTCCATAAGGACGTCTCTTCCCAGGCATCATTTTTCCTCTACGGCTCAGATTATTCTTACCAAAAGTGGAACTCTGTTGGATACCCCATCGTACTCTCATCCTGAATTGTCCGGCACCACTTTGCTGGAGTCCTCTATTTAGTCGTGGAAACTTCTGCTTCTTTCCTTCCTTTTGATTCAATTTGATGATACTGTCCAGAGACATAACAATTTTGTCGAGGTTTTCATTACTGCGGGGTTTCGGCGGCGGCAGCGGGATCGTCGTGGCTCCCACTAGCCGAGTACCAAACCGGTTCATGGCTGGAGGCGTCCTGCGGATTCAGTCAGTCGACAAGGCCAGAGACCTAGGCCTGCCACCTCCCACTTCTGCTCACAGACCAGCTGCACCAAAGGAGCGCGCACGCGTGCCAGCAGAGTCCTCGCCTCCCACCCGCGGCTGCGCGTAGGGGGCCTGTATTAGTTTTGAAGGAAGTGTGGAGAAAGCTGCTATTGCCTGCAGCCCTTCTTCCTCTTATTTCTGATAAAAACTAAGTTTCCTAACACAAGTGTGAAGTAGAGTTGCAGCACCACTGCTCCTGAACTTTAGGGCTATTATGAAGTAAAATAAGGGTGATTTGTTTGTCTAACAACCAAGACAGCTACTGAATGCCTAACAGGAAGGGCATTGACACAGCATGGGTAGGCTGGACAAAGGGATGATTTCATCATGCTACTCAGAACAGCATGCAACCTGCACCCCAGTCCAAGGTTTCAGGTTCCAGGGGCCCAGAAGGAAGCCCTTGTTAGGTGCATCTGTTGAGCAGGGTCACTACAGGGGCACATCACGGGTTCCATGTCATGAAAATGCCACGAGATAAAACTCCCTACAGCTAAAGTACTTGGTGTCAAGACGAATGTTCCTGGGTTGTCCTAACTCCCTCAGTGTCTCCGTGAGCTCAGCCCGGATCAGAGCAACTCTCTCCTGGTCCACAGTCTCTTGGGTCCTGTAACACTCCAGGCAGACGGGGTACAGCTGGAGCTCTAAACTGCGCAGCCAGGCTGTGTGGCACAGCAGCTTCTTTACGGTGGCCACAGAGAGGTGGTTCTCAGAGATGGTGAAGCCCCTGAGCTGGTGACAGTGGCTCAGGACAGGCAAGATGGCCTCGACTTGGGAGTCCACCATTCCACAGTTATCCAGGAGCAGGTCCTGGAGAGTGGGTGTCACTGCCTCCAGCAGAGCTCGGAGGGGTTCGGGACTAAAATTGGTGAGGTTGGCAGCATACAGATGCAGGGACTTCAGCTGCCTCAGGGGCGGGCACTGGAACAGGTGTGTCAGGTCTGAATGTGTCAGCTGCCAGCAAAGCCATATGGAGAGTGGGTCCAAGGGGGTCTGCAGGCACCTAAGCATCTGGTCCAGATGGCCTCGGCGGAAGGAGGGAGATTCCAAGTAGAGCTTCTTGAGGTGCTACAGCCTTAGCATCAGAGAGATGAACTGGGAAAAGTATTACTGTTCTTCCTGCTCCTCCCTTTCCCACTCCTCTTCCTCTTCCTCCTCCTCCTCTTCCTCATCCTCTTCCTGTTCATCCTCCTCCTCAGCTAACACCTTGATGTGGCAGACAGAGAGACTCTGCAGGTTACTCATCTGACCCAGGTAGAGAGCAAATGTCCCCAGGGTGGGCAGGTCCCAGGTGTAGTCCACTTCCACCTCCTGGAGCAGTCCAGCTGCACCGCATCCAGGACCATCCTGGCCCTCTCAAAGGGCACATCAAAAAACCTCAGTGACTTGCAGCACAGGTGTGCCAACCCTTTTCTCTGCCGGGCCCATTGGATGATGTACATGAAAAACTTATCCCTGTCCCTTTCATTGAAGTTAAGGTCTAGGAACATCTCCAAGGGAGCCAAGGGGTGCTCCATGTTGGGGCTGGAGCTGTGCACAGCCACTGGTCCTGTCTGAGAGCACTTCTGGGTGCTGTCTCCACACCACAATCTCCAGAGGTTGACATTCATGTTCCTTAAATCCAGCACCCGAAGTTTCCACCTCCTGGGGCGAATCTCTTGGGCAAGCAGAATGTCAAGCCCCTAAAACACTGCTTGTAAGTCCATGAATGGAGGCAGCCTCATCAGGCTCCCCAGAGGGAGGACAGTGAAGGGCCAGGCGTGCACCAAAACCTTCAGGGGCTTCCGCATTCTCCTATGGTAGGCCTGTAAGAGCTTAGATCATTTTAAAACTGTAATAGCAATGTGGTTGAAAATCACATGCTTGGGCTCATTTATGTTCATATATTCTATTTGTATAACAGTACCTTCCATTGTCTTCTCATGTTCTCAAGAGCAGGATTTTTATTCTTTTTAAAACTGCCTAATATGTAAACAATAACTTAACATATCTACATAAAATATAAAATGAGTGCTGACAGATAGGAGGTGTGGATCTCTGTCCACGTGGTCAGATTTTCAAGATCAGATTCCACCTGGGTAGTAGTTTTCAGTGGAGGAGCCAATGGACTTGGGGCTCATTTGGAAATCCTGGCGATAGGCAGCACTCTGAGAGGCAGGGTTGCTTCAATCCAAGTGTTGGGGGAATTTACCATCTTTTCCCAGAGAGCAACTTCCTCTGAAGTAGAGCCCATCCAGTCCACTTCAGTTTCAGAACTTTTACCTGAAAAGAAGCTTTGAGTTAAAAAAGGAATAGCGCATCGGGGAGTGGGAGGGAACTTGTTATTCTTTTTTAAAAGATATTTTCTATTAATTTCACAGAGGAAGGGTGACGTAGACAGAGATAGAAACATCAATGATAAGAGAAAATCATTGATTGGCTTCCTCCTACCCACCCCCCACTGGGAATAGGGCCAGCAACCTGGCCATGTGCCCTGCAGGGGAATTGAACCAAGACCTCCTTGTTCATGGATTGATGCTCAAACACTGAGCCACACCAGCCGGGCAGTCATTCTTTAATTATAAGCACCAATGGAAGTCAGCTAGGAAGAGTTTTAACGTCACCAGGAGGGCAGATCTGGGACTCACTATAAGAAAGAACTGTTGAACCATCCGAGATGAGTACTCTATTCCCAGAGTAATGGTTTCTCTTCTCAGTCATTGAAAAGCTAGATGACAATCTGTCACAGGCATGGGGGAGTGATAGGAAGGATTCCCACCGTGGGTTAGAAGTGACAGTAGATAAGCTCTGAGGAAGCGTGACTACAGCTTTAGCGTTGAGCAGACTCAATTTGAATCTCGGCGCCACCACTTACTCTGTTACTTAATTTCTTAGAATGCCAGCTGTTCTGGAGATAGCATTAGTAACTACTCATCAAATTGCTGTTAGGATGAAGTGAAATAATGCAAATAAAGCACTCAGTACAGTGACCAGTGCTCCATAAATGTTGTTTGCTATTATTATTCAAAGCACACTATATCTAGAAAAGGCCATAATGTTTTTTCAGGAAAGAGTAGTGACCAGAGCTCCTCTGTTCCCCCACAATAAGGTAAGCTCTGCGTGGTGACACACTGCACCCTGTTAATCTTCATATCCAGAGCCCGCAGCACGCAGCTAGCATGCCTCCATTCACTCATTGTATTACACTTAACGGAAATATCTATGTGCATTAGGAAGGAGCACAGCAACAAACCTCTAGCGTCTCCAGAAGCATTTGGCTCACAGGTGATAAAAAAAAAAATGTAACAAATATTACTGGTTCCAAAGCTGATGCGAAGACCTCCCAAAGACTTGTTGGTTAATTTGTAATGGTCTCAGACGGTAAGCTCTATGCAGGCTTCCATCAGATCTTCAGGCCTGAACCCATCGTACACCATGGTGTGGATGAAGACAGGGTTGATGGTCTTCCCCACAGCTCTTGTCCTCTGGTGACTTTTCCAACTTGTATCTGGCAGATGATACTACCAAAGGAAACATGATTGTGAGAGCATTTTAAAGAAATAGTGGACACTTGTGCTTTCCATACACTTCAACGTAGCTACTGGTGGAAGGAAGGGAAGGGGAGAGTGTAGAGAAACAGTACTGATGGTGGGAGCCCTCATGCGGGAAAGCCTGAGCATTTGAGCGGACCAGACTTGCCTTGAACCCTGACTCTGCCACGTGTTGGCTGTGTATTGCAGGGAAAGTTAGTTAACCCTTCAGATACTTGCTTCCTCATCTGTAAGACGACTTGCTTCCTCATCTGGAAGATGGGAGTGGTAACGCCCACTTCACAAGGTTAATATTAAAATTACATATTAAGCCAACAGCTTAGCTCAGTTTCTGCATTTAGTAAGTGCTTACTCTGTAGCAATTGTTTGAGGATTCCTTTAAAATTTGGAAGCACAGTCTATTCCTGATCATCTGGGATAGCCTAAGGAATTAGTCTTGTACAGAAATGGAAAAGAAGAGAAACCTCCCCAATTTGTTAGATTTGATTTGGGAAATAAATTATATATTTTCAACCATTTACATTTAATTTGTGGTAACAGCTGAATTAACTTTAACCTATCATGCCCCCGGTAAAGGCAAGAAGGTCTGAGACTAGTCTCAAAATAGGAGACTGACCTGAGTTGAAAAATGTTACCAGCTGACATCTATGAAGAATGTGTTGCCTTTTTGTTTTGTGGATGGTTTCTTTTGCTGTATCGAAGCTTTTTGGTTTGATGTAGTCCCACTCATTTATTTTTGCTTTTACTTCCCTTGCCTTTTGGGTCAAGTTCACAAAATCCCCTCTGAGACCAAGGTCCATGAATTTAGTACCAATATTTTCTTTGATGTATTTTGTTATTTCAGTCTCATATTCAGGTCTTTAATCCATTTTGAGTTCATTTTTGTGTAAGGTGTCATACCCCCATGCTCATTGAAGCATTGTTCACAATAACCAAGACATGGAAACAACCTGTGTCCTTTGATGGATGATTGGGTAAAGAAGATGTGGTACATTTATACAATGAAATACAACTCAGCCATAAAAACAAACAAACAAACAAAAAGATGAAACATTGTCAATTGCGACAACATGGATGGACCTTAAGTGTATCATACTAAGTAAAATAAATCAGGTGGGCCTGGATGGCATGGCTCAGTGATTGAGCACTGACCTATGAACCAAGAGGTCTTGGTTTGATTCCCAGTCAGGGCATATGCCCAAATTGTGGGCTTGATTCCCAGTGTGGGGCATGTAGGAGGCAGGCAATCAATGATTCTTTCTTATTGATATTTCTATCCCTCTCTCCCCCCATTCATATCTGAAATCAATAAAAATATTAAAATAAGTCAGGTGGGAAAGAACAAGAACCATACAATTTCACCCATATGTGGGATATAAAACAGAAAGCAACATACAAACCAGCAAAACAAAATCATAATCACAGACAATAGTATGGTTGTTATCAGAAGGGAAGGTGGGTGGCAAGCTGGGGGAGGATGAAGAGGGGAAAGGGGGTCAAATATATGGTGATAAAAGGAGAATAGACTTTGGGGGGGAGATCACAGTGCATTATACAGAAGATGTATTATAGAACTGTATGCCTGAACCTTAGATAATGTTATTAACTAATGCTACCCCAATAAATTTAATTTAAAAAAGAACTTCTAGAGGGAAAATCACAAATAATGTCATATAAAATTGAATAGCTACAACTGGACTTCTGGTAGACTCTATAGAGATAAAATTAGTCAGAGGGAGTTAGGATGACACATCAATATCTGTTTAGCTACTATTTAGATACCAGGCATTTATATGTGTAACAGAGAAAAAGGTTTGCCACTTAAGAATCAAAATTTTTTTAAATTCTTATGAGCTATTAGTACAGCTCTGCTTAGCAAATACTTTTCCAGAAATTTGCAGGCTGATGCCAAAGGCCTCTCGGAAATGGGTCATAGAATAGGTGCTCTTCTAGGAGGCCAAGGGCTGTGACATCCCACTGTTAGAAATCGCATAAAGTCTTTAGTACTGAATATTGTTCTCACCAGTAGATGTGCCTCCTAGAAGACATTACATATCTGAATATGTGGTCTCTGTTTTCATTTTTACATATGTCCTTTTATCTTTATGATTTTAAAAGTATATGAAGTCTTGGGGGCGGGAGTTCATATCACAGGTTCCCCTAATTCATGGAGTCACTGTCTCAAATTATTTCATTTAAACTATGGATGATGAGTTTCAGCATCACAGAAATAGAGAACTAACATCAACCAGCAAAGGCCGGGCTACTGTAGAACTGCAAAGGCAGACTTATCAATGCTATTACCATTTTACAAAAGAATTTAGATGGCTGCCCCTTAGCATTGGTAGATCAAGGCATTCCTTCACCCATATGTGTACTTCTCCAGTTGTAGGAAGCTTTTTACCTATAATAGAAAAAAGAGAGAAAATAAGATGTTAGTGCTCTTCCTCTCTTGGCAATACTGCATCTAAAGATGCCAATCTAAAAATGCACTGGCACACATCTTAGCTATCTCTAATAATAAAAGCGTAATATGCTAATTAGACCAAAGGGACGAATGACCTTCCGGACGTCATTCTGGACGTCCTTCTGGATGAAGCCGTGGCTGAGGCGGCAGGGGCCAAGGCAGAGATGGTTAGGGCTGACTAGGCAGGCAGGCGAGTGGTTAGGGGTGACCAGGCAGGCAGGCAAGAGGTTAGGGGTGACCAGGCAGGCAGACGAGTGGCTAGGGGCAATCAGGCAGGCAAGGCATGCAGAGTGGTTAGGGGCAATCAGGCAGGACTCAGTCATTTCTCCTGGTCCCTTGGAATCCCAGACCTTTCTTGCCTCCATGCCACTGAACCTGAAAATCTCTCAACCCCTTCTTTCTACCCTACTCCCTTCTGAATATAGCAAACTCCTCCTGGGCGGAGGTTCTACCTCATCTGTCACTTTCCAACTTTCCCAGTCCGTTGCTCTCTGCAATCTAATGATAAGCTGTACATGTTTCCATTACAACATTTACCACACACTATTCTTTTATCATTGTTTTCCTTATTATGGGCATTCTCTTGTTCTTTTTTTTAAAAAAAATTGCCAGAATCCAATTGTAAACTCAATGACTCAATGAAAACCCAATAAAATAGTAGGGCAAATTATCATCAACCCCCATTTTCTCTATATGGAAAGTGAAGCATCTATAAATGAAATGACTTGGTGACATGTAGTTGGAGAATGACAAAGCTTGTACTGTGAGAACTCTCAAGAGCCAAGAGGAAGTAAAGAGGAATAAAGAAAAGGCAGAAGAAACAGGGAAAAGAAGAGAGAGGGAATGAATGGATGCAAACAGACACTCAATATCTAACCAATTACTACCTCAGGTGCGCATTTGCAGACCAGATGCCTGTAGTTTTGACTATTCACAAGTTACCATGAATATGTGTCACATGGAAATTGTAGTTAAATAGGGCACAAGATATGTATGAGGTGGTGAGTCCCTGGCTTTTGAGTCTTTGGTCCACCACCCAGCATATGGCATCTCAATCTTTTATTGCAGGTTTTTAATAAATACTAGTGTCCCAGTGCACGGATTCATGCACATTGAAAGGAAATTAATTAAACGAAATGTTTTAATTTTCTATTCATCCTTTATAATAGAAGTGTCAACTAAATTCACGATTGACAATGACAGATCGAAACACATGCTTGCGATTGGCACCAGCGAGAGTGATAGATGATGATAGATGATAGATAGATAGATAGATAGATAGATAGATAGATAGATAGATAGATATAGATAGATAGGTATAGATAAACTTGATTAATGAGACCTACTTTCTGATGTAGCTAATCTTTTTCCAGCCCAGTGAAGCACCCCAACTTCTCTTTCAGGTAATTGTCAGAAAAACATCAGTAAATATCAACATGAAGCAGATTATTAGTGTAGATCACACAGGGTGAACAAAGGGTAAATTATTTAGCTGTAGTAGTGTTTGACTATATTCTGCACAAAGAGAAAACCTGAAGTCATTTTCAAGATCCACCATTTCTTCTTTTCAGCCGGGTCAAGTGTCTAAACTTTCTAAATCTCCGTTTTCTGGCTAATGAAAAGAAAATAGGATTCTACTAAGTCTCCTATCTACGTACTCCAAGACTTCTGTGAGGATCAAATAAGATGAGGCATGGGAAAATGCATTACAAACATTTGTTTAAACTGTAAAATGTTTGCACCTGGCTATAAAGCAAGTTGGGTTCCTGGGCTGGAGAAACTGCAAGGAGGCTAGTCGCTAGGGAGAGGAAGCCAGGTGTTGCTACGTGGCATCATTACCTGGCATGCACAGCGACTGTTTCTGGGCTGGGCTGGGCTGTGGGTCACATTTTGCATTCATTTTTTCATTTTAAAAAATATTTACTCACTCACTGGTGCAGAGAAAAAGACTCGAAAGGCTATATCATGAGTCCAGGTGTACTGATTATTAGTATATTATGAATGCTAATGAAAGGACAGAACAGGACTGATAGCTGTGTTCCTAACTCCTCTCCCAGCAAAAGCCATAGAATGTATCAGTTACTCAGCCTGCCCTTATCTCAGCCAATGAGAATGCAAGGGAAAACAAACTCAAGGCCAAAAGTATGCTGAACACCCCCTTGTCTTTGTGTAACCAGACCCTAACAGCACCCTGCCCTTGCATCACTAGCCCCCGGCCCTCACTCAACCAACCGGAATTGGCCAAATCAGTGGTCCGAGTGTCCCCAAGCCCTATAAATTCTTTGTTCTCTTGGGACTTTGGGCTCTCTCTCGCATCAAGTAATGGAGGCAGAGAGGAACCAAGCTAGCTTGAATAAAAGACTTTCTGCTTTTGCATCGGATTTGGCGCTCCCTGGTGAATCATTGGGGGGGTCTTGAAATCTGGGCATAACACTAAAGTATCTTATCTTTTGTACAATGAATATGTATAGCATTGGAAATAAGAAAACAAACAACAATGATCTCACTTACATGTAGAATTTATAAAGAGCTGAATTCATGGAAACATGGAGCAGAATGGTGGTTGCCAGAGATTGGGGGTGGAGGAAATGGGGTGATGCTGGTCAAGATGAGTTATAAGATGAGTAATGTCTGAGTTTCTAACGTACAGCATGGTGGCCACAGTTAACAATATTAAATTTTATACCTGAAAGTTGCTAAGACAGTAAATCTTAAGTGCTCCCACTACAACAAAAAAAGTAGCTATATATCTATCAACAGATCATGTGTACACCTTAGACTTACACAACAGTTGCATGTCAATTACTAGTATATATCTCCATAAAGTTGGCAGGTGGAGAGAGAGAAAAAAACAAACCATTATGATTATTTGATTTTTAAAACATTTTCTTCATTCTGAAAAAGTGGGGGAAGGAGTTACCTCTACAGGGGATTGAGAGCTCTATCACTGTGAACCAAGTAAACAGAAAATGCAAACAATACTCTAAGCCTCAGACCAGAACCTTTGCTTTGCTTCTCCACCTGACTACTCTCAGCCCCCAAGGATTTATTTATTTTTGTTTGTTTGTTTTTAATTTTTTATTACAAAGGGTATTACATATGTGTCCATTTTCCCCCCCACCCTAGACAGTCCCCTAGTCTCCCCTATCCCCCAGTGTCTTATGTCCATTGGTTATGCTTATATGCATGCATACAAGTCCTTTGGTTGATCTCTTACCCCACTACCTCCTGCCCCCTAA
>NW_006285786.1:72314-77466 GCF_000327345.1 Myotis davidii
ATATATATCAGATTCAACATATAAAATCAAATAAAAAATTGCATAAATCCTTAAATCATTTTCAAGCTCATTGGTGTCAATCTGATACCCTTACCCTCACCCCCATCCACACCCCTGGGGCAATTGTCAGTCTTCCTTGCTCTCAGAGACTCTTCTATGCAAAAGTTTGGGAAGCCCTAAGGCAAAGAGCACCATCTGATCCCCACCCAGCACCCCCCTCGCGCCGTTTTGAAAGAGCAGCAACCTCATTAATAACGTCACTTTTACTGTTAGTTTTTTTTAAGTCAAATTTTTCTTCATCTACTCTATCTTCTAAAATTCTTTACAAAACAGGTGGCAGCGAACATGTTGCCAGGGAAACCCAAAAGCCTCAGGAGCATCCTTGGCTCTGCCTTCCTTGCTGGTGAGGCAGGGGAAGGGAGGTGGGCAGGGAGGGCGGTGGAGAGAGAAGTGTCTGGCCTGGCGCCCTGGGCTCTGAGGGCTACCTCTGGGCTGCCTCACATTTCTGCAGGACAGCAGACTGCTCTGCACAAGATGCTAATTCAGCCATTCCATAGGTATTTACTGGGTGAAGCCTGAAAAAGGCCTCTTAGGGCACAGTGGGATCATTCACAAGCCAATGATCAGGGCTAACGGATCAGATTGAACAATCAATCTTTCATTAGACCTCAAACCACCTCTAGGATACAGCAGCCGGGCCCCTGCCATACCCACTCACAGCAGCTGGGCCGGATCAGGCAGGGGCTGTGGAACAGGGGTGCTGCCTGGGAGAGGCTAAGGCAGTCCCGGATCTACACCAGAATCACTGAAACTCTTGCACCTGACTTTGCGCTAACACCTCTAAGTGCTTCCAACAGTGTCTGGCACCTACTGAGAACTCAATCGTCGGTTTTGCTGGTACTATTCCAGCTTGCCCTTCCTCAAGGAGCATCAAAACAGTGAAAAGAACACAGGTGTTAGATTCAGAGAGATCGGATTTGAGTCCCAGCTACGCCACTTACTAGCCATGTGACTAAGGGACGTGGTCTTTCTGAGCCTCGGTTTCACATTTGTAAAATGGGGTCAAGGGCAGTATCCCGTTCTCATGTGAGGCTTTGTGAGAATTAAGGACACATTATATGCAAAGAGAAGTGTCTGGCCCATAAGTGCTCCATAGCAGATAGTCAGTACTGCTACTGGTTTGCTTCACCCCTCCAGGGTCCTGGAATCTGATTTCACATGGAAGTCACAGTAGAGCAGAAAAACTACAGGGGTGAGGGAATGAGGGGCGTGTGGGGAGGGGAAGGGGGGAGATAGGGAAGGGAACGCTGAAGAACTTCCAGCAAAGTCCCCAGTTCCTTTCAGCCACCTTCCTCTGGCTGCTCCATCCAACTGACAGCTGGGGCCACTATTCCCTACTTGTGGAGGCTGCCAACACAGGGACAGGAAGCTGGACAGGGGTTTGAATCCATCCAATCTTCCCCTGTTTGTCTGTCTGAACCCCATTGGGCTTCCTCTGCACGTCCCTGCAGGCTGGGTCAGGAGGCTGACAGTATGACTCACAGCTGTTCTTATCTGGGCTTCCATCTCCACCCAGAGCCCAAAGGCCTGGAGGGAGGCCGCTGGTCACCACCCAACATTAAATGAAAATGAGGACTTTTGACTAACCTAGGGGATTTATAAAGGGAAGAGGGAGAAAAGGGAAGAGAGGGTTGGCAGGGTGGGTGCAGAGAGAGGCCCACTTCCTACACACTGAAGGAGCCCATGACTTAGCGCCAGAGCAGTTGGCTTTCCACTTTAGAGAATGACAGCTAGCAGTCCTGTCATTTATAACTCACCGTGGGAGAGGTCTGCCTGTAGGAAGAGAATTCCAAAAACAAATCTGCTTATTTTCCAAGTACAAATCATCAGCTGCAAATCCCCTTCCCAACACCCCACCAGTGTGGCCAGTGGTCCTAGCACTGCCTAAGTCACCTGAGCAATCTGGGGCCGTCCCTCTATAGCCAGGTCCCGCCAGCAGCCAGCCCCGACCCGGGCTCAGGCCTCAAAAGCCCCAGGAAACCCCCAGCGGCCAGCAGAGCCCCGACCCAGGCACCTTGGCTTCCTGGAGCCCCTGCCCCCTGGGCAGCAGAGCTGGCCCTTAAGTAAGTGGGGAATTGACCAAGGAAGCTTGCTGGCTGCCAAAATGCAGTTCACGTGTTAGAATTCATAAGACTAAAAAGCACCATTCAACCCCAACGCCTTCATTGAACAGAGAAGGAAACAGAGTGTTATGTGTTAGCTCAGCGAGATAGATCACCGACTCAGAATTTAAATTTTAAGAGCCTTTATTAAGCTGGCCAGCTGACTGCCAGCCGTGCTCTTCCCGTGAGAGCCCACAGCTTGCAGTGCCGACCGAGAGTACAGCAAGACCTTTTATCTGCAACACTGCAAAGCATTTTATTTAAAAAGAAAAAACAAACTGCAAAGCGGTTCATTAGCCGTTCCTGGTACTGGAAGGGTAAAAAGTTTACATAAAATTTATGAGGAGGGTCACACCTGGCTGGGTTCAATCATAACACATTGCTTTTCTTTCTAGCGAGATAATTAGCAATTTTTCTTCCATGGTTCCTAACCCTGACACAATCCTTCTCCATATCCTGACACAATCCCTCTCCATACGTCAGTCCCCACTCCCAGCACATTCTGTAACATTCTGTAACCCCTCCATGGCTCAGTCCCACACCCTGTAACGAGACCCCGAGAAGGAGCGAAAGTTGCCTGAGGTAACACAGCGAGTGGGCACAAAAAGTCCAGACTAGCACCCGGGAGAGCTCCGAGTGGCAGCCAGACAGGGAGCGCGTCCCGCCGCCTTCAGCATCCTCTAACCCGCGGTGGAGCCAGGTGTGCAACCCTCAACCCCGGGGCTCCTTACCTTCTGCCAACCCGGGAGCAGGAGCCTCCTCTTCCCTGCGGGGCGCTGACGGCTCTTCTGGCTCACCAGCCAGCCTGGCGTCCAGGTGTCGCCCTGCAGCTGTCAGCGAGGGGCTGAGTGCTGGCCCCTCCCGCGGGCGCGGGCGCTGGCAGGGGCGGCGGACGGTGCTGGGGCTCCCGGGAGCACCCGCCAATGGAGCAGATCTTGCTCCGTCCGCCCTCGCCTCCCAAGGGCCCCAGCTCCCTTCCTACCATTTGCCCACCCTTTTCAGCCTCTTATCAGTTTGCTGATCCTTCTGAGCCCTCAGGTTCCTCCTACCCGGCCTTCTCCAGGGTACATTAACCCCGAGAAAGCTTTTTTTCTTTTTACTGCACAGAGTGCAGCGCTGTTATGTTGTGACCACTGTGCGTTAAGGGACTTGGAGCAAGAGAGCAGGGAGCACTCCACTCATTTGGGGTCAGCCACCCAGCAGGGACAAGGGCGCTGAGTGGTGTGGAGCCTGGTGACCCCAACAAGATGCTTCACCTGCTCTGGGCACCAGTTTGCTCACGAGTAAATAGGTAACAAATACCTCCCAGGTTGTTGAGAGGATTCAATGAGGTGATGCTTTACGTTTCTAATTAACACCAGGATCAATGGTGAGTGCAGTTGTAGGGCCTGAGCTCCCCAAGAGGTGGGCAGTGTGGACTGGCAGGATGCTGGAAGGTGCTGGCTGGTGTGAGGCATACCTATAAATGCACTGTGATATTACAGCCAATTTGAAAATATTACTGATGATGTGGCAGACCAGGCAAACTTCTGAAATTGGTGAACCTTAAGGCCTTCTCCCATCTTCCCAGTTGGTGCTGTCCATCCAACTAAAGGTGGCCCAGGTCAGCGTTGGATTCTTCCAAAGATCTTCCTTCTCCCAGACTGACAAATGGGGCATCCCAAGGGCCTCTTTCAGTGCTGGGGGCAGGACTGCTAACCTGCTTAGGAATCCATGCACTGTGTTAACGTGGGTACTCTAGCTTTCACCCAAACTTGTGGAGTCTGCTGTGTCCCTGTGCGGGGTGAGCACTCAGCATGCAGAAGGGGATCAAGCGGCTTGTCTTGCCTTTGGTGAGACAAATTTGCAAATGATTTCTACTTAGGGTAATGACTGCTTTAACACTACAAAGTGATTAATAGTCACACTGGACGAATAGGACAAGAAAAGCTTAATTAAGGTGTGGCCAAGGTAAGTCTTGAGAGGGGAGGGGCTATAACTTAGGTGGGATGGAAGCAGGAGAGAGCAGTGGGTGCAGACAGGCAGGGAAGGCATGGAGAGATGCCTGTCATATATAGTGGCTATGTGACAGGCAGGCAGAGATGACGCTAAGGTGATCCATACAGAAGGGGTGGCGTGCCTGCGGGAAGCAGCTGTATCCTGTTGGTGATGGTTGCTGGTGAGTGATTTTAAGCAGAGGAGTGGCATGGCCTCATTTGCTTTGGTATCTCACTTTCAGTGTTCAGACCGGGCAGATGAATTGATGGGCAGCTGGAGAGAAGCCATGGTGGCTCCCCTGAGGTTGTTGAGGGTCGTGTGTAACCTTTCCGTATTGGTGGGGCCTCGGCCGCATGGCAGGAGGAGGCTTTGAGGTTGTGCACTTCAGGAGGATTGGCCCAGCGTCCCAGGTGTCGTGGGGCCACCCTGTGTGTCTGTGGTGGTGGGATCCCTGCATTTGTTTACCCGGTGGCCTGTCCAGGTCCGGTGCCTTGCCTTGATGTCCACCCTATGCCGTGTGCACCCAGGACCTTCCTTCATTTGATTGGGTCCACACCCTCTTGATTTCTTGGGTGCACAGCCCCTCCCGGGGGTCGCCACTGATGTGCACCCCGCAGCCCCCCCCCCCGAGAATCAGCCTCCTGCTGTGCTGGGTGTCGCCCCTCAGCCCTCCCCCATCTCTGTGGTGCATGTGGGGGGGTTGGTGGCATCTCTGGGCAGAGTGCTCTCAGATGGGGCGCAGTGTGACTGGGGGTGTGTTTGTTGGGCACGTGTGCCCGGGAGAAAGAGGGGACTTTAGGTCCTCTAGGCCCGGGGTCAGAGGCGGTGGCCGCAACAGGTGGGTGGCAGGACCCAGAACCCCCAGGTGAGGTTGTTTGAAAGTTGTTTCCAGCAGAAGCCAGTCGGTGGTTCATGGGTGTCTGGTGGACTGTCCCTTGGGCCTGGAGGGCCTCTGGCAGTGAGACCCTGCATTTGTCCCAGTGCGTGCGTGTGTGGAGGGGGGGGAGTGGGGG
>NW_006285787.1:0-4455 GCF_000327345.1 Myotis davidii
TTGTGTTTGTATCAATTAAGCTTTGACCTGAAGGCAAGAAGAACAGATGGTGGTGGTAGTGACATGATGAGCACAGCAGGAGAATAAATATGAGTGGTTGTAGATATGGAGAGAAAGAATTAACCTAATTTTTATCTAGGACTTGGAAATGACCCGGAGATTCAAAGGTTTGACTGAAGATACATTGCAGAGTCTGGAGTTCACACTGTAGCCAGGACTAGGATGTAGATTGATTTGTTATCTGGACCCAGAAATCTTTAGAGACAGTTATTAGTATTGAAAGTGAAGACAAATGTGTGTTATCTCATAACAAGTTTGTTTTCTGCTTCACTTCTATCTTTAGATAACTAATAAATGAAGAGGAGAAAGTTCATTAGGTAGTAGTAATAAGTAAAGTTAAAAAAAAAACACACCCCAACTTCATTGAATCAACGTGGAGAAAGAGTGCTTGAAAACTTGGTTAAAAGAAAAAGATCTAAATATCTCACCTTAAAATAATACAGTGTCAGTTAAAACTAGGTGATGAAGGAACAAAGGAAAAAATGTAAATGTATGATGTTTAACAGTCAGCAATCAATCTTTCTGTTTTTTATTTATGTTTTAAAACATTTATAAGAAAATTTTGTAGGTAACTATCATGAAATGTTTGGTGGTTAAATGGGAATGATTGGACAGAGTGACAAAGATAAAGAGATAGAAGGTAAATCCTATGAGGACAGGCTAAAGGAATTGAGGTGAATAGATCTAGAGGGTACAGATGAATGATCCTTATTTGACTTCACCAAGTTCAAAGATATTAAACATTTTTCTGAGAGGTTTACTGACACCTTTATATTCACAGAGAAATAATTAAATGGATATTAGCTTAATTGAAAGAAGAAAAATTTTCCTTTTGTAATGAAGAACATTTGTGCTATCCTATATAATAAAAGCCTAATATGCTAAGTGTCTGGTGACTGGTCAACTGTTCAACCAATCAAAGCATAATATGCTAATGATATGCTAAGGCCGCTCAACTGCTCGCTATGAGATGCACTGACCACCAGGAGGCAGACAGTCGACTGGTCAGCCAGTCACTTGGTGTGCATTGACCACTGCAGGGCACATACTCTGACTGTTAGGTTAGCTTGCTGCTGGGGCCTGGCCTATGGAGACTGAGCAATATGGATCGGACATGCCCTGGACCCCTCTGATCGTGCACCAGTAGGGTCCCTCGGCCTGGCCTGTGCCCTCTCCCAATCTGGGACCCATCGTGGGATATTGAAGAGCGGATTTCTGTCTGATCCTGCATACCACTCCCCTTGGGAGGGTGCCAGATGCAGGGCTCATGGCTGGTGAGCACTGCTGTGGCAGTGTGAGCCTCTCCCAATTGGGACTGATTGGGCATAAGCCTGTGGTAGGCGCAGTGGGGCCAGGGTGAGCGGGAGCAGTAGGTAGGAGCTACAGGTGGTGTTGGACTGTGGGTTTTGGCCCGATCCCCACAGGCCACCCAGAGGGACCCCACCTGTGTATTAATTCGTGTACCGGGCCTCTAGATATGTTATTAAAAAGCAGGAAACCAAGGAAGAAAATGAATTCTCAAACCTCATAAACTGATAAGAAAACCCCAACAACAGCAACAACAAAAAACAACAACTTACATGTCCTGGATGGAGAAACAAGACAAAGGAATTGGGTCAGAATATATTTTTAGATCTTTTCCAGCCAAAATTATTTTATTAATTGGGGATAATGAACTTCTTTCTCTCTGTCACTCCCACCCCCCCAATTTTAAAATGTGACATCACTATGACTATTCTAAAAGGCTGTCCAATTCTAATTCCATATAGCTGAAGATATTTAAATCATCATTTCATTAAGAATCTGCATTTGTTATATATGATCTTTTAAGTAGTCTAAATAAGTAATGGCTATAATTCATGTCATTATAATTCTTGAGAGTAACAGGTAGATAAGAACTAGGAAACTCAACGTGAAAAATCTAATAATGGCAATGATCTTAGGAGACATGGAGGGTCTGGGATGCTTCAAAGTGATCAAGCACCCAGAACCTAGCGTCTCTCACTAGAAGCCATTCAGAGATTATATATAACTCTGAGCTAATAGATAGCTAAGAAATTTTAAGACTTGAAGACAGAAAATGGGTAAGATTTTGGATCTGCTGATATTTTCTATTGATATTATTTTGTCTTCTTTGCTTTTTAAGGGATTGTAAAGTAGGTACATTTTGTCTTTGACCCCATTTCTCCTGTTCTCAGCTTTAGCTCTTATTCCTGGGTTCTGCTCCTCTCCCGCTGAGCTCATCTGCTCTTTACCTGTCTTCTGCAGCAACCTATCCAAGCTAATTCTTTTTGGGTAATGAATCAGGTTTAAAATGGGTCACTAATATCGTTGTTGTCAAAAATGTTCATTTCTTGCCTGAATAAGATCTGAGCTAAGGAACACCATCTAGTAACTTATTTGTAAGAGCTTAATGGAGCACCCTTCCCTTAGCAATTGGTAAGTAAAACTAGGGAATTCAGTATGTTAACCTAAAAGAAAGAAATTCTAATGCTAGGTGCAATACAAAATAATTTTGGGTCCCGGGGCTTTTAATATTACAAATCTGAACAAGCTCCCATTCTCCCACTTCTTCCTCTTTGTCATAATTTTTCATTTAACAGACCTTGCTCATCTGCTGCATCCTGCAATCCAATTTTGCTTTGCTTTCCTTTTTTCTCATCTTTCTATGAATTTTATTTTTGATTTTAAAAATGTACTTAACATTTAAAAAAAGTGTCTTTCTTGCCTTCTGGTTGGATTCAGTCATACAAAATCTCATATTGTTTTTCTAAATGACCTCATAAATCTTCTTCTAATTTTGCTAACTCTATTTCTTATAAATTCATTAACAGTCAAATTTACCACTATTTCCTTTGCTGTTCTTGTTTGTTAGTTTTTGCTATTCAAATTTCAATGTAAAAGAAGCACCACTTATATTTTACTTCATAATATATTCTCATTGTTATTCCCACTTAATGGGAGCCTTAAAAAACTTGGTTAGAAGCATTTCTTCCCTTAGTAATATTTTTGCTTAATTTTTCTGCCTATTTCTAGAGACAGTTTGATTAATTAGTTCATAGTTCATGACACAGAGATTTGGTTATAGTCATAAACCAGTTTACACAACTCTTAAAATTGTCCTGATAACCTCACAGTCTCACTTAATATATGTTCAATTTCTTCATTCCTTTCTTCCACATCTTTATATTATCTCTAAGGCTTAGCACTTTATAGCTGCCACGTATGTATTTGTTGCTAGGCACTTTATAGATGCAACGTATGTATTTGTTGTCTGAGTGAGTGAAAAAGCCATGAAATCTTTCTTCCACCATCGTTTTTGAGCTGCTTTTCAATTAGTTCAAATAATTATGATAGTGAAATAAGTCAAAGATAAATATCATATTGTTTCACTTTTATGTGAAATCTAAAAAACACACACAAATGAGTGAACAAACAAAACAAAAGAAAACAGATGAATAGAAACATAGGCTGAAGAGATGACTACCAGAGGTTCAGGGGTAGTAGGGGGTGGTGGGTGAGAAAGGTGAAAAGGAATATAGTCAATAATACTGTGGTAAATTTGCACAGTGACAGATGATTATAACATTAGTGGGGTGAACACATCTAAGGTATAAAAATGTTGAGTCACTATATTGTATATCTGAAACTAATGTAACAAATATATAACTACTATCTATAATAATAAAAGCATAATATGCTAATTAGACCAGACGACCTTCCAGATGAAACCAGGGCTGCGAGGGAAGCCTGGGTCCCAGGTGCCAGAGGGAAGTCAGTGCCAACAGCCGGGGGAAGGAAGGCCTACTCTTGCATGAATATTGTGCATCATGTTTCTAGTACTTAAATTAAAAAGCTGAACCAGTTATAAAGTTGTTAACTTGGTATTTAAAAGCATGTAAAGATGACTGTCTATACTAATAAAAGGGTAATATGTTAATTAGACCAGACATATTCCAGACGACCTTCTGGATGTCCTTCTGGACAAAGACATGGTGGCGAGGCCAAGACAGAGGCAGTTAGGGGCAATCAGGCTGACAGGGGAGAGCAGTTAGGGGGATCAGATTGGCAGGCAGGTGAGTGGTTAAGGAGCCAGCAGTCCCAGGTTCTGAGAGGGATTTCTGATTGCTGGTGTAGGCCCAATCAGGCCTAAACCGGTAGTCGGACATCCCCTGAGGGGTTCCGGATTGGAGAGAGTTCAAGCTGGCCTGAGGGAGGCCTGCCCCCCATGCAGGAATTTCATGCACCAGGCCTCTAGTATATTTTTAAAAAGGTAACAACTGTAGGAAACAGCTACTATTCTTAGGGTTGGAGAAACAAAATTAAGAAGTTAGAATTATTAAAATTTAGTGAGTTAGAAAAGGAGTCTTATGAAGCTGAATTCCCCTCTGTGAA
>NW_006285787.1:5140-6953 GCF_000327345.1 Myotis davidii
TATTTCATTAATGAAACATGAATGTTGTACTAAATCAGGAATATCCCATTGAAAGTAGACCACTGATGTCTTTTTTCTGGTAGTTCTTTATCCCTAAAAAATTGTAATTTTGTCTTTACTTCCCCATACTGGGATCTGTCTAATGTCCTTTAGTTTTTTGTGTTTTTTTTTTTTCTGGATTTTATATCAATCATCATCCTCTCTCAATTACAGACACAGACACTGCCTAGCTCTTTTTACCCAGTTTATTTTTTAAATTTCTGTCATTATTTTACCCATTCAAAATGTATTTTGAGAAAGAAAAGAGACAACTTTTATGTGGCAGAGTTCGTATCTTTTGTGATCCAATATGTGTGTGTGTGTGTGTGTGCGTGTGCATGTGTGCGTGTGTGTGTTCACACCAGAGGAGGAGATTGTCTCAGCTCATCACATATTTTATGTGAGAAATTGAGATTTTTTGAAAAAGTGAGTATTATTTATAAAATAAATGAGTCCCCCATTTTGAAATGTATTTGAAAAGTCTTTTATTCAAAATTTTTAAATTAACATTTGGGACCCCATATTTCTTTCGATGATAGAATTTTCTTGTGCTAATATTACCTTGTATAAATAGTTACAGGAATGAGGCTTGGCATCCTGTGATAATTCCTGATTGATAACACAAAAAATACTGTTAATATGAGCCTTACTGAATTATAATTCACTTTCTTGTCTCCAGAGTCATTCTTCAGTCCATTAATTTTTTCTTCATTCAATAAGTGCGAAGTACTCATTAAATGACTATATTAGTCACTACGGTGATTGTGATGGAGGTGAGGCTGCTTCTGTGAACCAGACATAGTTCCTGTACTCAAGAAGCTATACTTTAATTTGAGACATGGAAATTTATATAATGATGAGAGGCAGAGCAAAATAAATGCTAACAGTGCAGAGGGAGTATAGAAATGCACAGATTTGGAAATTTTCACAAATGAGAAAACATTAGAGCTGGGACATTGAGAATTTGATTCTGTGCTTTGGAGAATAGAATGAGAGAAATTTTAAAAGTTGAAAGACAGAAAATTTTAAAAGTCTAGTAGAACAATATAACAAAAGAGAGACTTTGGAAGCTATATGCGGTGCATAAAAAATTGTTAGGTGGAGATATGAATGGCTGAAATACTATTAATTTATAAGAAATCATAGTCAAAAGTATTTGAAGATAACTTTTATGTTAGTGAAGTAGAACACATTGGACAGGAGGATATAAAATATGCATGTAATCCTAAAGAAAGAAAAAGTAAAATAGATCCAGAAATGTAATTAAAGTAGTAATAAGAGTTTTGAAAATCATAATGTCATGTGGGAACCAGCTGACTCCTCTAAGTAGAAGTCCAGTGTACATGTAATGAAGATTATTTGGTTGTGTGAGATGTTAATATTATGATTGTTTTCATGGATTGAAGACTTTCTTTATTGAACACCAACACTTGGCTATACATTTTTTTTTTCATTTTCTTCCTTTTAGATAACATGAACATTGACCTTGGTGTTTGAGACAATGGATGGAATGAATCACTCCACAGTATCAGAGTTTGTGTTCCTTGGACTCACCAATTCATGGAAGATTCAGCTTCCCCTTTTTGTCTTCTCCTGTTTGTTCTACTTGGGTGGCATGATGGGAAACCTTGTCATTGTGTTCACTATAACCTTCGATGCTCATCTACACTCCTCTATGTATTTCCTCCTGGCTAACCTCTCAGTCATTGATATGTTTTTTTGCTCAATCACAGCCCCTAAAATGATTTATGACATTTTCAAGAAGCACAAAGCC
>NW_006285787.1:7109-23348 GCF_000327345.1 Myotis davidii
ATGGATTTATGATATTTTCAAGAAGCACAAAGCCATCTCCTTTTGTGGATGTATTACTCAGATCTTCTTCACTCATGCTGTTGGGGCCGCTGAGATGGTACTGCTCATCACTATGGCCTTTGATAGATATGTGGCTATATGTAAACCTCTCCACTACCTGACTATCATGAGTCCAAGAATGTGTCTATACTGTTTAGTCACTTCCTGGATTGTTGGCTTTATCCATTCATTGATTCAATTAGTTTTTGTGGTAGATTTGCCTTTTTGTGGCCCTAATGTATTGGACAGTTTTTACTGTGACCTTCCTCGACTCCTTAGACTTGCCTGCACAAATACACTAGAACTGGAGTTCATGGTTACTGTCAATAGTGGGCTTATTTCTGTGGGATCTTTTGTCTTGCTGGTCATTTCCTACATATTTATTTTGTTCACTGTTTGGAAGCACTCTTCAGGTGGTTCATACAAGGCCCTCTCCACTTTGTCAGCTCATATCATTGTGGTGGTTTTGTTCTTTGGGCCCCTGATGTTTTTCTACACATGGCCTTCTCCCACATCACACCTGGACAAATATCTTGCTATTTTTGATGCATTTATCACTCCTTTTCTGAATCCAGTCATCTATACATTCAGGAACAAAGAAATGAAAATGGCAATAAAGAGATTGTGCAGTCGTCTTGTGCGTTACAGGAAGATTTCATAAATGAATTGGTTTTGATGATATGGAACTATAGATTCTCCCTCATGCTGGATGCAGAGAAAATATTATGCAATTTCAGAGAAATACTCAAGACTTAGGCCATGTTATATGCCTAGAGATCTAGTATCTATTAAATTATGGTATCTATCTCATCATTAAATTAGAAATGATGCTATTCTTTGACACTCTGTACATCAAAGTGTTAAAGACCAAATCATATGTCTTTTGTAACTTACATGGTCTAAGAAAGTGCCATGTAATTGAGAAAATAATAGTTTATCTTTTTTCTATTTTAGACAGATTATTCTATTGATAGATGGAATATGCATTCATATTATTTTCTTCTATTTACTACATAACTGTTTTGATTTTAATTTTCTTTTTTTCCTAATCTGCTACTTCTTATTTCCCCAGGCGCCCTCCGCCGCCGCCCGCTCCGCGCACTCCGCACCTCAGAATTTGACTTCAGCTCTGCGCCTCCTCTGAGTGTCCGTATGTGTTACTCTTTCCTCCTAGTTGTAGGACTTCCACTCAGCCACCGTTCCTGTGGTTCTGGATGATGTCCCTTGCGTCTTTTAGTTTCACTTTTGAAATGGTTGTTCGAGGCGGCAAACTCCGGCGTTAACCTATGCCGCCATCTTGGTTCTCCTCCTAAACCATTGCTTTAATTATTAAAAAATGTTTAAAATTCATTATTAACAGTATTTTTTGTCTACAGTGGTGTTCAGAGAGATCTTTGATTAAATTCTATTTTGTAGGCCTGAAGTTCCTCCCAAATATTTACAATTAATGATGTTCCTTTTTTTTGATGGGAAACAATGTGATTGATGAATTGTGTATTCTGCTTTAGTAAGTCACACTAAGATCATTGTGCTTCTCCCAGAAAAATAAATGTAAAATATTTCAATAAATAGAAAATAAAAGATTTATAAAATATGTGTGCAGGTTTTCTTTACCCAGAAATTGTGCAATCTAATCTAGGTATTGCTTTAAGTATTTTACCTTAAATTTTATGAAGCAGATATCCTCGTTAGCCCCATTTTACAGAGGAGGGATCTGAGGCACAAAGATGTTAAATGTTCTCAAGGTCACAATCTTCCAAAACTGAATCAGAAAGAATCAGAAAATCTGAATAGACAGATTACAACTAATGAATTTGAAGCAGTAATAAAAAAAAACTTCCAACAAGCAAATGTCCTGGACTGGATCGCTTCACAGGTGAATTTTACCAAACATCTAAAGAAGATCTAACACCAATCCTTCTCAAACTAGTCCAAAAAATTCAAGAGGAGGGAAGATTCCCAAGCTCTTTTGTACACTCAATACTTATATAATTGTATTAACCAATATCACACCAATAAATTAAATAAAAAAGGTCCTCAAGATCTATTGAGTAATAAGCCTGGCTCAAAGTGTTAGAGTGTGGATTCAGGATCTGTTATCCTAACTCCCACACTATGGATCTCTGATAATAAATAATACAATAACTTATTTAATTGAGAACAATTTCTATTTGTTAGCTTTCCACACAAAATGGGGACTCCATCACTCCCAAATGGAGGAGAGACTACAGCCTGGTTTGTTTATAGTTATGATGTTATGCTGTATGTAAATGGCCATTGCATTAAACTTTTCTCAGAGATTGCCTTGAAGAATAATGGTGAAGGAAAACCCTTCTAGTGGAAAGAAACTCAGGGAATACCTTTCATTGTACACTTTCTTTGGAAGGAAAGATGGCTTGTGGCACAAATCTTACCAATTTGTAAGCAGGACTAATGGTTTGTTTAGTTGTTCAGAGCCTAAGAAAGAATAAACTCATAAAACATTGGTGTTCTGGGGAGAGGTATGTAGGTGGGCTTCTCAGAAAAGCACAGAAAACGACAGTATTCATGACCATGTGAAATCCTATTAGGGGTTATTCACTCACTGTACAGGAACAAAAATACCTATCCCCGTGGATGTCAATCAGCTTCTTTCCCCAGCTGTTCTAGAACTGCTTAACTGGCACTAAAAGTGGCCATAGGAGCATAGTTGGCATCTCTGCATAAAATCAACAACATGAATTTCCCCTCATGCACATTTAAAGGGAACTAATTAGAGGAAATATTTTAATATTTATATTTGCCCTTTCTCTATAACAGAAGTGTCAGAGATGAAAGAAAATTAGTAAAATCTATATGAAAATCTCCCTCCTGTCAGAGTCTGGGCATGCCTCGGGACCCAGAGTCAAGTCCCGGCCCACTCGCGAGCTTCTCGAAATCACACGAGACCCAAACCCGGCCGGCCCCAGCCGCATCAAGCCCCACTGGGTGCGGGGGCACAGACTCTGGTCCCCTCGCCCTAGCCCTGGGGCTGCGGGCGCAGCCTTAGGTCCTCCAGCCCTGGCGCCAGGGTGTGGGGCCCGGCCTCCGGTCCCTTGGCCCAGCCTCAGGTCCCCAGGCTCCGGCCCTGGCATGAAGGTGCGAAGGTGCGAGGGTGCGAGGGTGTGACAACCATTTTCATATTAGCTTTTTATTATATAGGATGTCTTAAAGCTGTAATAGATGAAGCCAAGTAGAAAAAGTCACTCTAACAATAAGACCAAATAATTTATGGGTGAAATTCATGCTTCCTATTCTTCTTGTGAACTTTGGTTTATTAGGTTTGGAGATCCAGTATCCCAGGAAAGAATGTTTTAAAAGAGAACACAGCTGAGTCTAGTCTTTGACCACTTTGGGGCCCTTGTGAACTAGAGAGGAAAGTACCTGACTTTGACATTTGTGGGAACTGAGGCAAAAAATGGAAGTCCACGCCCTGGCCAGTGAGTCTCAGTTGGTTGGAGTTATTGTTCTGTGCCCCAGAAGGTTGTGGGTTCAATTCCTCAGGGCATATACCTAGGTTGTAGGTTCCATCCCCCGTTGGGGCATGTACAGGAGGCAACCAATCGGTGTATCTCTCTCACCTGCATGTCTCTGTCTCTCCCTCTTCTTTAAAATCAATAAAGAAAAAGAAAATTTATAAAGGAAGTCTACTAGTTATATGTTGAAATATTTGAAAGTTATAAATCAAAATAACAAAACTTTGATACAGTATGTTCTATCCATCTATGTTGATATATTTAACTAGAGGCTCATTGCACAACATTCGTGCACTGGGGTGGGGGCCCTCAGCCTGGCCTGCACCCTCTCACAGTCTGGGACCCCTCAGGGGATGACAATTCCCCTAAGCCAGCAGTCAGACATCCCCTGAGGGGTCCTTAGTGCTGCTGTGGAGGCGGGAGAGTCTCCTGCCACTGCTGTTGTACTTGCCAGCCATGAGCCTGGCTTCTGGCTGAGCGGTGCTCCTCCTGTGGGTGTGTACTGACTACCAGAGATCAGCTCCTGCATTGAGCATCTACCCCTTGGTGGTCAGTGGGTGTCATAGTGACCCGTCGTTCCACTGTTCAGTCGATTTGCATATTAGCCTTTTATTATATAGGACTAGAGGCTTGATAGCATGGGTTTCATGCAAAGGGCTCATCTCTTGCAGTCCTGGCTGCCTCCCTCTGCAGGGCAATAGATAGCAAAGGCTCCCCCCTCCGCATTGATTGCCCAAAGAGGGTGTTGGCTGCCTGTGGCACCACTGCCCCGCCCCCGCCCACTGGTCATTACGGAAGGTAGTTCCGCCGCCTGGTCTAATGACCATATTAGCTCTTTATTATATAAGATAATTATATGATAACTATGTATGCATATATATAGCAAATCCTGGAAAGTCAGGTTTGTGGAATTGGAGAAGTTCCCAAAGAAATTTGAAAAAATCTTCCTGGGTTTTAGGAACCAGACCTGATCTAGAAGGATAGGCATAAGCTCCAGGTAGAAATGTCTCTTTAGTTCCTTGAAATCTTCACACCATGGTGAAAGGTATGTCTGGGAAGGTGCCGGGGCTGACCAGCAGACCCTGGGCGACAGATGGACAGATTGTTCTGACACATGTTTCTATGAAAGAGAGGGCAAAGGGACTGTTTTACTTTAGTACTAAAAGTAGTCCTGTTTGCCTGCCTCACTGGCTTTTTACTGTAACAAGAGCTTGAACTCAAATTAACCTCTAGGTACAATCAGCAGGGTAGGTATCCTTGAGAAAGTATATGTTTCTAAAAGGTCAGGTCTTTAAAGACTAAACAGAGATTCTAGCAAAACACCTGGGGGATCGGACTTGTTTGGAAAAGTCAAGGTAGGGGCTGCTGCCTTCGGCAAGGTCCCCTCAGAGGCTCCTGACCTTTTGGAGAATCTTCCTTACAGACATTCCAACCAAGTCCCTTGCTCCCCACATAAGGGCCAATTTAGGGTCTTTTGTAGGACAAACACCAGGACAGGGAATTCTCCTATTTGGGTCTAAGAACAGTATTTATTGTTGGGTTGCCAGATCCCAATTATCAGGGGGAAATTTGAATTCTATTCCACAATGGGGACAAGTCCAGAATTCAGGGGCTTTATTGGAGTGCTTCTTAATACTCCTTTGCCCAGTGAAAAATAGTGGCATTCCATTAATCAAAGGATCATTTCAAGGCTAATAATCTACAGGAATAAAGTTTTGTTCATTCCACCAGGTACAGTACCTGTCCAGCCTAAGTACTGATAGAAGATAAGATGAAATGAGGAAAATTTTTATCAAATTAGGTCTCATGACCAGCTATACAAAAAGAGATTTTGATATTTATGTTTTATATTAATTATAATTTCTTCCCCCCTTTCCCTTACATAATTCATATGACGTACACTGGTGGATGCTAACATTTTGGGTTTAGATCACTCTGCAATAATTTAATAGCTAATTATTCTGTGATGCTCAATTTCTTCTGTTCTGATAGTATCTTACCTGCCCTATTTGTCCCTGGGATGAAAGACAAGGGTGGATGCAGAGAGAAAAGCACAGCTTCGGTTTGCTTCTTCAGTTCCACTTATCCCCTCTCCAACTGACTTTGTGCCTTTATTAAGCTCTTTCCCAGTTACTTAAGTGTGTCAATCCTTTTTGTCCTAGCAGGAACTGGACTGACACAAGTATACAAAACTGAAAGTCAAAATGCATGTTTTCCCAACTAACAATTCCACTGTCCTGAAGTACTTATCAAAAAGGTTTATTGTCTATTTGTTCAGATATGGATATTTATTTATATCGACAATAACATAATAAATATGCTATTTGCTACCCAGAATTTCATTCAACAGTATGTTTTGTACTATATAGAGTTTGAACTTGATTTTCGATGGCTTCAGAGAATTCGACTGTATTGATGTATTATAACTAATTTATCATCAATAGAGATATATTTCCATTGTTTCATTCAATTCTAAACACTATTCATTGGAATAAATTTCTGTATAGCTAAATCTTCATGCACATCCATAATTACTGAAAATATGATTATATAAAAATGAAGTCTTGTGTACATTCTTCTACTATTTAAACTATACTAAATATTAAGCACATTGGCTTTTTTGGAGATGATCAAGATGATTATAGTTAATTTTTTGAGTTAATACTTACCAATTTTCAGAGATTAATTCTAATGGGAAACTACCAATATTTATAAAATTTCCAACAAAATAACATTAAGATTTCAAGCAAAAAATTCCACTCTTGTTTCTTTCTTCCTCTCTGGTGTCTTATTATTAATTTTTAGATCTTTTGGTTGCTTTGGTCAAACCAAATAGTTCTCTAGGGGCAAAGTCTCTTGATCCATAAGCTCTTTCTAGACTAACTCTTTTGCAGTATCACATGGTCACTGTCCTCTTGAGCTGTAATAAGCTTCGCTTGTTGTTATGGCAGGATTTTATATGGCACTTTGTGTTAAAGAACACGGGAAAATCTCAGACTCCTGGAAGATGCTGTTCTCTTCATACAGGTAAAATGTAAGGATGAAAATAAATTTAACAATAGCTTTAGTTTGGACATAATTTTGTCTTTGGAATTGCTATGAATACTAGTATGAGTATTGCTATGAATACTAGTGCTTGAAAGTTATCCTAAAGCAAAGTAGTTAGTGTCAGGATATAAAACTGAATAGTACAAAAGAATAATTTTGAAAAGTTTATTGACATCTTGGAAAAGATTAACTGACCTTGGCATTTAGTGAGAATTAAATTGTTCCTCAAGTAATGTGAAAGACATTAGAAAAAGTCAAATGGTTTTGTAATAAGTTTGGATTCAGCATAGGTTGCAATTAATCACTCTGTTCTCGATGCTGATTAAGGAAATGATTCTCATCCTCTGCCACTGGATAAACAGGCAAGAAAAATTGATGATACATTAAAATATTAAAAAGGGTGACTATTTTTCTCTCTATTAAATTTTCAAAAGAGATGGGTATAGACTGATCATCTTCTGTGAAAAGGGAAGCAAATTTATTAGGAACTTGTCAAGTTTATAAGATGGAAAAAGATTTTATAGAAATTTCAATAGAAATAAAAGATGTGGAGATCAAAATAATACAAAACTGAATAAATAATTTCCAATGTAATATAATTTTAAAATATGGTGTGAAAAATTAAAAAATAAACTACCAGGATATTGAACTAGTTTCCTCAGTCTTTTATGATTTAGAGTGTTTTATATTAATTTTATATTAATTTTTTTTGGATGGAAGGGAAAAAGTGAGAAAGAGAGCCTCAAAGATAATATAAAAGGTGTTGAGTTTGTTGAATCTTGCAAACAGAAAGCTAGAGTGATTAATTTGTTGTATTTATGTACATAAAAGGTTTTTTTGAAAAGAACACAGAATTATTTACTTATTTATTATTATTTTTTAAAAATATATTTTTATTGATTTCAGAGAGGAAGGAAGAAGAGAGAGAGAGAGAATCCATGATGAGAGAGAATCATGGTTTGATGCCTCCTGCAAGTCCCATACTGGGGATTGAGCCCACAACCCAGCCATGTGCCCTTGACCAGAATCAAACCTGGGATCTTTCAGTTTGCAGGCCAAAAACCAAATACATTCCTGTCCCATGTGCATAGCTGATAAAAGCTTATAGAGAAACTCTCATAAGAGCCTTTGGCACAATTTCTTCATCTTTCTTAAATTTTCCTTTTAATCTCACTCATTTTTTCTTTTTTTCCTAAAACTTCTTCACTTAAAAAATTATTTTTCAATGATTTATATTTAATATTATTTTGTATTAGTTTCAGGTGTACAGCATAGTGGTTAGACAATCATATACTTCACAAAGTGTTCCCACAAGGTATTTCAGTATCCACCCGGCATCATACATAGCTATTACAATATTATTGATGATATTTCCTATGCTGTATTTTATATTCCTGTGACTATTCTGTAACTACCAATTTACACTTCTTTATCCCTTCACCCTTTCACCCAGTCCCTCAATGTCCCTTCCCTCTGGCAACCATCAGTTCTCTGTATCTATGAACCCGTTTCAATTTTGCTTGTTTATTTATTTTGTACTTTAGATTCTGCAAATAAGTGAAATCATATGGTATTAGTTTTTCTCTGACTGACTTATTTTTTCCACTTTTATTATCCCTTATTTTTTATTTAACTCTGTTGTTTAGGAACTATGCAATCATGTAACCCACACTCACTAATTATACAATTAGTCATATTTGCATGTATTTTAAATCACCCAAATACATCCTCTTTTATCTTTCAGCTATCTATTTCCTGAAATATTTACATATGCTTATTATGTACTTGGTATGACTCTAAGTTTTGGGACACATTCAATAACAAGTAAAGAACAACTGCTGCTCTTGCCTTTTTTTTGTTCTATCATCTGATGAGACTGCAACTCCCATAAAATTAAGGAATACATCTGTCTTGTTATTGAATGTGTCCCAAAACTTAGAGTCATACCAAGTACATAATAAGCATATGTAAATATTTCAGGAAATAGATATCTGAAAGATAAAAGAGGATGCACTTGGGTGATTTAAAATACATGGAAATATGACTAATTGTATAATTAGTGAGTATGGGTTACATGATTGCATAGTTCCTAAACAGCGGGGGGTTATGGTGGGATGAGGACACATATGTAATTCCTTAATCAATAAAGAAATTTTAAAAAGAACAACATGACTTTACTCATATGTGGCATATAAACTAGAAAGCAACAAATGAACAAATAAGACAAATAAACAAAAACTCATAGACACAAACAACAGTATGGTGGTTACCAGAGGGAAAGGGGTGTGGGAATAGTAAAGGGTAAAGGTGGTTAAATATATAATAATGGAAGAAGATTTGACTTTGGGTGGTGAACACACATGCAATATACAGATGATGTATCACAGAATTGTATACTTGAAACCTATATAATTTGATAAACCAATGTCACTCCAATACATTTCATTTAAAAAAAAGAAAAAAAGGGAGAATAAACAAAAAACCCCAATGAATTACATTTGTAGTAAGTACTACAAATAAATACAGTGATTTTTTGAGAGAAATATATTTAATCGATATAGGATGGTTTTTATTTTGACCATTAAAAGAGTATGAATGTTATAATCTATTATTATGTATAGAAGATAATCATAATATATTATTGAAATATCTTTTCAATGTGGAATTTTTCTGGCCAACACCATTTTATTTTCTTATTCATTTATCTCTGTGTTAAGCACTATAATGGACAAATGAAAGAAAGATAAGTAAAATAAAAATTTACTGAATATTTACAAATTAATATCTATGCATTAAATACACAGTTACAAACCTTTAATTATTTTATTCCTACAACTTGCTCTGAGAAGTTAATATTAATTGCAATTCCATAGATAAACTGAGTTTCAAGAATTCAAATTTGCTTGTTAGTGGCTGAATCATAGTATAAATCTTGGTTTTCTGAATCCAAAGTCCATATTCTTTTCACTATGCTATGTTGCTGCTCCAAATAAAACTAAAATTACAAAATAATATGACAAGTCCTTCCATAGAGCTTTGAACAAAATTCTTTTCACTACACCATGATGCCCTTCATAGTTTTAAGCTTGTCAGATCATGTGGTAAGTACTCTAGGGCAGTGCTTCTCGAACTATCTTTGGTGAAAAATTAGTTTTTTGCCCCCAATCCTTCAAAATCATACACTTGAATTTTGTTCTGATGTAAAATTGTCCTAATATGATGCAAACTGGTAACAGACAATTCATGGACTTGTACCTCTGTGTGGACCACTTTTTCATTGCTTCAGTGAATCCAAATATGAATAGGTTGCAATTTCCACCTTCAAGAAGCTTACAGAGTGGTTGGAGAGTTAAAATTGTACTCAATTTACTAAAATACAAGGGATAGTAAAATAAATGCTGGTAATATAACACAATACCTCACAGATAGGATTACAATTTAACGAACCTTGATGATAAATATGTCCCAGAGGTAGGGAGTCAGGAGGAAGGTTCTGTTTGTCAGAATAAGGCTGGTGGTCTTAGAAATGGATGAAATAGTTGAAAAGTGGTAAAGAGTTTTATGTGACTGCAGCCACAATATTATTAGTCTTGAATCAAAAATCGAAGGGATTTGGGGTTGAATTCATTCCTATTACCCATGTTGATCAATCTTGTGTCTCATGAAGAACATGATAGTGTTTACCTTGGGAAGAAGCAGAGGGGTATTAAACGCAGAGAAAACCTGGTGGTTATACTAGTAGCAATAAATATTAGTAATAATAATAATGCAAGACATCATAGGTATGGTAAACAATTAAGTAATATTTAAGATGAATATGTTCTCAGAGGTGGAGACTGGGGAGGAAAAGGAGAAGGGTCTGTCAGATAAAGGTTTATAGGCTTGGACAGGATTGCAATAGTAACTAGTTATGTGACTGGGGCCAAATATTGGTTTTGAAGCAAAAAATAAAAATATTTGAGATTGAATTCCTGTTATTAATGTTGACCATCTTATGTCATGACTAATATTATCGGATCAATACTGGGAAGAAACAGAGGGTATTAAATGTAGAAACAACTTTGTAGTAGAGAACAAGTCCACATGAAAGCCACCAATTTCTCTGTGGTCACATTTTAGAGGCCTTGGGCATATTCGGTCAGTTTTAATGCTAGTGTAGATAAAGGCTTTCATAACTTTGATCTCCCTCTTAATTTATTACATAATTATTACAATTTACATTTTCAGGTAGCAATGCCGACAGAGCCAACAGATGGAGCGAATCACTCTGCAGTGTCAGAGTTTGTGTTCCTGGGACTCACGGATTCCTGGGAGATCCAACTTTTCCTCTTTGTGTTCTCCTTCACATTTTATGTGGCAAGCATCATGGGAAACACCCTCGTTATGCTAACTGTGATTCATGACCCTCACTTACACTCCCCCATGTACTTTCTGTTGGCCAACCTCTCCTTCATTGACCTGGGAATTTCTTCCGTCACTTCTCCCAAGATGATTTATGATCTTTTCAGAAAGCGTAAAGTCATTTCCTTTAGTGGCTGCATCACTCAAATCTTTTTCATCCATGTCATTGGTGGTGTGGAGATGGTGCTGCTCATAGCCATGGCCTTTGACAGATACGTTGCCATATGTAAACCTCTCCACTACCTAACCATCATGAGCCCAAGAACGTGCATTTTCTTTTTAATGGCTGCCTGGATGACTGGCCTTATCCACTCCATGGTTCAATTGGCATTTGTGGTAAAATTACCCTTCTGTGGTCCTAATGTTCTGGATAGCTTTTACTGTGACCTTCCTCGGTTCATCAAACTTGCCTGCACAGACACCTACCAACTAGAGATCACGGTCACAGCTAACAGTGGATTCATCTCTGTTGGCTCTTTCCTCATGCTGATCATTTCCTATATCATCATCATTTTCACTGTTAAGAAACACTCTTCAGCTGGTTCATCCAAGGCTCTGTCCACGCTGTCAGCTCACATCACAGTGGTAGTTCTGTTCTTTGGTCCTTTAATATTGTTCTATACGTGGCCATCTCCCTCCACACATCTGGATAAGTTTTTGGCCATCTTTGATGCAGTTCTCACTCCTTTCCTGAATCCTATCATTTACACATTCAGGAATCAAGAAATGAAAGTAGCAATGGGGAGAGTATGCAGACAGCTGGTGAATTACAGGAAGATCTCTTAAGTTATGCCTGTATTCTGAAGAGCCCTCATTGATTGTTGATACTTATTATTGATGGTCAAACTCAGAGAGAAGCTCTTGTTTGTTCTTCTTTAATTTTATTATATACACCGATATAGAATCTATTTTGTTTCTCACTCAGAAGGGAGGGACATTCATTTTTGAAAGGGGAGAGTTACATAAAGTATTCGTAAACCAACAATTTTAATAATCTTGACTCCAAATTTCTAAAGAATAATGTTTATATGAAATAATTTTTGGAAACACAAAAAAAGGGCATACTCCTTTAAGGTCTTCAGAACATAGAGAAATGTATTCCAATCCATCTTAATCCAGTATGACTTCATTTTAAATTGATTACATCTGCAAATACTGTAAGACTATATTTCCAAGTATGGTCACATTCATAGGTATTGGGGATAAGGATTTTAACATATTTACTTGGTGGACACAAATCAACCTATAACAGTAGTGTAGAGAAAAAGATGGTTGTAGCATAGCTACCTATTGACCAGAGTGCAAATATATTTAAAATAAACAATAGAGGAACTTTAGCTCTTTCCTAGTCAATTAACTATACTTTTAAAATAATGGAGAATATAGTCAGCATAAGACACAACAAATAATTTTGGTAAACTAAAGAACCTCTGCTAACTTGGAAGATTACACAGAAAATAAAGAATAGCATTTACTACCTAAGATTATACCAAGATAAATTTGTCATGTCATTGTAACAGAGAGAAAACCCAGTTTCAGTCTTTCTTCAATATAGTGGTTTGTGGTAAAGCATTTCTGAGTTTTTAAAAAGAAACACATCAAAGCCGAGCTTTGCAAATATTGCCAAAATATTAACATATATCATTATTTGTTTTCAGATACTAAGGCAAACAGAATTTACTTCCTGAACCTTCTATAGCTTTCTATCTTCATTGGGTTTTGTTTTTTACTATCCTCTTTCAGATGCTGGAATAACCAGACATTTTATGTTAGGATGAAGCTATCCTTCTTTTCCTCTTGATAAATGAAATCATATATTATTACTTTGCATAGTCAACCTTAATTTTTGGTTATTATTACTTCTAGAACAGTCTCAATAATCCACTTTATGACTTTAACTAAAGTAACTAACTTTTATTTCACAGACAATACTCTGATAGTAGTTAAGTGGTAAAAATGGATTTTAATTAGGAACTATTGTAACAGGAGAAAAGAGACCTCAGTATAGAAGTGGCTCAATTCCCAATACAATTAGGACAATGAGAATTTATACCCAAAGAGCAGATTGAAAGGGTGTGTTGGTGGATGGGAAATTACTAAGAGGAGACATTAAGCATCAGGAAAACACTTGTTAAATTGACATGATTCTTGCTGAGGCAGGCCAAGAGATCAAATATCAAGGGTAGGGGTTTAGAAATTTTATTTGATATTAAAAGAGAGGTTTTTCTCTAAACTTATTTAGTAATATTCTTGCTAAAAGTGAGCTATCCAGTCCAGCAAGTATTGGCCCCAGGTTGAGGCCTAGTGGACGAGAGGGCTCAGAGGAACCTGACTAAAGTTTGGTCAATCTAAAGGTGAATAATTGAGAATTGTCTGTCATAATGATTTCAGTAGACTAACAAAGTTCAGGAACACTCAGAAATATAACCCCATACTGCCACCAACATCCTATTTATGCATTCTTAAAGGTAGTAAAACATTATGCTTAAAGTAGCAAAAAGGAACACTTTACTAACATGAGCCAATGACATAGACATTCTATAAGGGTATAAGTAAAGACACACACACACACACACACCATGACCAATGTTTTCATACTCCATCTTATTTAAAAACTAGAGGCCCAATGCATGAAATTTGTGTAAGAGTAGGCCTTTCCTTCCCCAGCTGCCGTCACCGGCTTCCCTCAGGCACCTGGGGCCTGGGCTTCCCTTGGAGCCCTGGCTTCGTCTGGACAGTTATCAGGAAGGACATCTGGTCTAATTAGCATATTATACTTTTATTATTATAGATTATCCAACAAACTTCCACAAAGTACTTTATTAACACTAAACCAAAATCTTAAAATAGTTAAGGATCTTAGAAGTTATATTTCAGTGGACTCACTATAAAACTGTCAGAATTATAATTACAGTTGATTGAGCACATAATTTTACATGTTTTTGGTAATTTTAAATGCTTGCTTTATATGCCATTCTGATAAGATCAGGGAGAAGACCTATGGCTATTTTATTAAAAATGTTACCAAGCCATTCAGTTGTCCAAAAATTAATTTTGATTATTTGAATTTTCATATAAAAATGCTATGAGCCATAATTTATATGAGAATTTTTTCTCTGAAAAAGATGGCACATATAAAACACTGGTAATTCAGTTTCCTTTATGTTTTGGAAATTTGGGGAATATTAGATTCAAGTCATTACTTACTAATCTCCATAAAGCAATGTTAACAGAACTCCTTTAAGAGGCTCTATATTTAATTTATTAATATGTATTTGAATTAGGAAAATATTTCACACTCATACACATAAATATTAGGGTTAGTTATAGAACTTCAGCTACAGATCAAGACTCAGATTTACAAAATTTAAAAAGTATAGGTAGATACACAAAATCTCACACTGGATCTCTACTTCCAATGGAAACAAGACAAACAGACTGAAAAATAGAAACAGACAAAAAGACTGAAAAAAACCCATAAAAGCCAACTAACAAACCAAAATGTCTATAATCTGTCATCTGATAGAGAATAGGTCCCACCGCAGAGAGATTAACAATGATTAGATCACAAAACAAAATGCACAGCCTCAGTTGTGACTAATGAGGAATAACCTAGACCTGTGCAAACCAGGATTGGAAACAAAGCTGGCCAAGAACAGAAACAAACACATAAACAGAAAACCAACCAAGCAGAAAAACAAAATGTAGATCAGGGTGTCAATGAAGGTAAAGTCTTAGTGCTGTTTCATTATGGGAACCAAGAAGAGTCATGCCTGGCTTTAAACATCCATGAGTTGCATTCCTTGGGAAATAGTTTACTACTGGCTCCAGAAAGTGAGTCTACTTGGATATCTTGGTGGGACCTTCAGAGTAGTCAAAGTATAATTTTTAAAAATTAAAAACAAGGCTAATATAAAATGATCATGTGTCACTTATTTGACTCACGAATGAGGGAACCAATAAGGTGGATCCAATCAAGTTTTGATGGAATCAGTTTTTAAGACGCACTGGATGCCCCTGTGTCTCTCAAGACCTCTTGATTTTATCAATTCCATAATTCTGACTTGTGCCAGTGTTTTATAAATGGGCTGAGGCACAGTGACCACTTCAGATCTTATAAGAGACAAATGAGAGGGAAAAAATAGATTACCTTTTGTTTATAAAAATGCTTTACACAATTGTAAATTAGATTTTCTTTATTCATTCCATTTATTATTTAATTTTTTAAATGTACAGTTTGATGAATTTTTAAAAAATTCTTTATTGTTGAAAGTATTACATATGTCCCCTTTTACCCCCAATGTCATCTCCCAGGCTGCCCCCTCCATCCAGCCCAGGCCTTCACCCCTCCTCCATTGTCTGTGTCAACTGGTTATGCTTGTATGCATAAAAGTTCTTTGGTTGATATCTTAACAACTCCCCTCTACACTCAGCTCACCCTCCCCTGCCTTCCTCTGAGGTTGGACAATTTGTTCAATGATTTTGTGTCTGTGGATCTATTTTTATTCATCAGTTAATGTTGTTCATTATATTCCACAAATAAGTGAGATCATGTGATACTTATCTTTAACTGACTGGCTTATTTCACTTAGCATAATACTCTCTAGTTCCATCCATGCTGTGCAAATGGTAAGAGTTCTTTCTTTTTTACAGCAGCATAGTATTCCATTGTGTAGATGTACCACTATTTTTTAATCCACTCATCTGCTGATTGGCACTTAGGCTATTTCCAAATCTTAGCTATTATAAATTGCACTGCTATGAATATAGGGGTGCATATGTTCTTTCTGATTTTGGGGGGATATATACCTAAAAGTGGGATCACTGGGTCAATTGGGAGTTCCATTTTTTTGTGGAAACTCCATACTGTTCTCCACAGTGGCTGCACCAGTCTGCATTCCCACCAGCAGTTTATGAGGGTTCCCTTTTTTCCACATTCTTGCCAACACTTGTTGTTTGTTGATTTGTTGATGATAACCATTCTGAGAGGTGTGAGATGGTACCTCATTGTCATTTTGGTTTGCATCTCTCAGATGTTATTGACTTTGATAGGTAAACACCGGAGTTAGCTGCCTCGAACAACCACTTCAAAATACAACTAAAAGACGGAACAGACATCACCCAGAACCACAGGAAGACTAGCTGAGGGGAAATTCTTCAACTAGAAGGAAAGAGAAAAGCAAACGAGACTCAGAGGAGGCGCAGTGCAGAAAATATAAAGGTGCAGAGGTGTGTGAGGAGCGGGCTGGCGGGGCCC
>NW_006285787.1:25588-33193 GCF_000327345.1 Myotis davidii
TATTTCTGCTCTAATCTTTATTATCTCCTTCCTTCTGCTCACTCTGGGGTGTTCTTGTTCCCCTCTTTCTATTTCTTTGAGTTGTAGAGTTAGATGATTTATTACCATTGTTTCTTGTTTTTTGAGGTTGGCCTGTAGAGTTATAAACTTTCCTCTCAGGACTGCTTTCATTGTGTCCCATAGGTTTTGGATTGTTGTGTCTTCATTGTCATTCGTTTCCAGGATGTTTTTAATTTCTTCTTTGATCTCTTTGGTAACCCAATAATTGTTTAATAGCATGCTATTCAGCATTCCTCCAACACAGCCCTCAGCTTTTATTGGTGGCCTTCTTCTAAAACTACAGCTTTCTCTGTTTTTTTTTTTTTTTTTTTTTTTTTTTTTTTTTTTTTTTTTTTTTGTAATGTTCTTTCCCATTGCCCCTTAGCTGTAGGGTTAGTAATGGCTCCCTGTTATTGCTAGTCCTGGATACATTACCAATGTCTGTTGGCTTCCTTTTACACTGCCTACACACTTATACATTAGAGTTTCCTCAGTTACTCCATTTGAATGTGACTTTTTTTCTTGGTAGGACCCTAACAAGTATTTGTACAAAGAGAAGTCCCATGAAATAGCCCCTCAAAATGAGATTTTAGGAATGATCGGCTCACATATTTGAGTACCTGTATCTCTTCCTTGTTTGGGGGATATTGGGACTCGGTCATATGTAGTACAGAGTTACACTGTGATTACTCATATTATCACTTGTGCTTGTATAGAATAAAGTTCAAGTGAAAGGCAAGGCTCTATAATACACGTACAAGTAAATGTCACTTGCTCTTCCAATACCTTACTTAATTTTTGCTGGTGAAGCAGCATTTTTATCCAAGTCTAAATGAACCTGCCTTTCCTCATATAAAAACATATTTTTGGCTTTACCTTGAGCAGTTGTGTTGAGCACCACAGTGAGAGTGACCTAACTGGACAGAGGAGTACAAGGACTGTTCTGATAGTATACAGTTCTACACTAAAATAATTGTAGGATCTTGCCAATATTGGCTAAAGTCTGGGGAATATTTATGTGAGTGAATTTTAAGATTATTAGCCTGAAAAAGAAAAAACAACAACACACGATTAAGTCAGGCACAATTGGTTGACATATATGTACTTACCTGAGATTCAGATATTAATATATTGACATGAATACCTTGAGTAAGGTTAATAACCTGTGAGATTGGTTAATTAAATACTGTACTCATTGAAGATATTTTCATGTAAATGCCCATCATAGGGCATCAATTTTAAAGAAGGATCTTAATCATCAGGTAGATTAGACACCCATCCAGTGGATTTCAGTCAGCCTCTGTCGCTAATCATTCCATGAGCCCAGATGCAAAGTGGCCATGGTAACAGGGATGGAAGCTATGCATGGGCTCAGAACCGTGGAGTTCCCCTCAACAAAGCTCATCTGTCTACTTCCATTGTTCAGTCCCAACCTGCCAATGGCTGACACCAATTTGGCCTCAATCCTTGTGGGAATTAGCTAGCTACCTGGTAGCGCACTGATTACATTGGACTTCTTTTATCATGTAAGAGGCAGTAAATTTTCCTAGCAGGAATATTTCACAATGGATTTGTCTTACTAATCTGCTGTCAAGGTTTCATACTATATCAATTTAGCTAAACCAGAACTATGTTTCTATAAATTACTTCCATTGATGATTCCATGTTAGGGTTCATCACAAGTAAAGTGTGAGTTTTGGAAGATGGAAGGGAAGCAGTAGTCATTTTGGTATAGGGTAGTACCATGATAGCTCATGCATGTTGCTGCTCACCTTGCTGGTGTGAGACTACCACTTGGGCCTACAGCTCTTCTAGTTCCTACTGGATCTCTACGTTTAGTTCCTTTAAGTCCTGGTACAGGTGCAAATGCATCTTTATGATGAAGGGCATCAGTTTATGCAGCAGGACTGCATCATCAAGATTAGAAGCATTGAGAGTCAGACACAATTCTAGTTTGTCTTTGTTGTGCTCCATTTCCTGTCTATTTTCCCTCCAGACTGCTGGTTCTGCAGTCTTCAGGCCCAGCATGAGGTTCAGTGGGAACAGACTTACACAGACTGCTTAACGGTTTCCGCCAATGCATAAGTCTAATCCCTATAAGAAATTCCTTATTCTAAGTAGAATCACTCATAATGGTTCTGCTTCTCTGATCAAACTCTGCATGATAAACCCTAAACAAGTCTGCCAGCCCAGGCATTTGTGAATTTATAGAATGCCTTATTGATTACCATGTTATCTATACAACCCTGCATCACATTTACAGTAAATGAAGAATAATATTTTCTCACACACATTCTCTCACACACAATGTGCTCCATTACTTATAAGCGACTGACTTGATAGGTTAGTGGGATGACCTGCTGAGGTTCAGTTGCGCTGCTAGTTGGGGCACCACAACTTGGGATTACATGCTACACTACAAGATGCATTATAAGCCTGTGATTAGGTACAGAAGCAGGTTGTGTTATTTTCCTGCTCCTATTGGGCCATTCTTTTCTGCAGCTACAGCTTCTACTTGTGGTCTGAGAAACCACCCCTTCCCCATCTCCCTGTCATTCCAAGGATGGTAAGAGCTCAGTGCTCTTTCCAGCCCAGAGTTCTTTTACAGTTCTTTGTGGGTTCTTGTAACCCTGTTCATACTCTTATGTGTAATTCCTTCAATCAATCCTCTTCAATCACCCATATGAATGTGATATTTTTCCCTGTCTGGACTTTAATACCCTGAAAATTCTCTAAAACAATGGAAATAAATAAACTAGAGCTATATGCATTTACATGAGTAAATATATATCAATTTAGAGTTTATAAAAAGGTCTAGAAGGATACATACCACATGACATTTACCTCTAGAAAAGAGGACAAGTACCCTGGGTTAAGTGTCACTATCAAAAGATCTTTTGCTTTATTTGTGATGTTCTAATTTTTTAAAGTAAGAATAAATCTATTGCTTGCTATTCAATTAAGAATGAAAAATATTACCCTGATCAGTGTGGATCAGTGGTCACAGTGTTGGTCCATGCACTGAAGGGTTGTGGGTTTGATTATGGGTCGGGGTGTGTGCAGGAGGCAATCAATCAATGTGTCTCTCTGATATTGAAGTTTCTCTCTCTCTCTCTCTCTCTCTCTCTCTTCCCCCCTTCCACTCTCTCTAAAAATCAGTGAGAAAAAATATCATCAGGTGAGGATTAACAACAATTCTTTGAAAAGATCAGTCAATGATTATTTTGCTGCTATTAAGTCATTCTGTGAGATATTGAGTTTTCTAAGTATTTTTTGTGTTAATCCTCACCTGAGGATATTTTTCCATTGATTTTTAGAGAGAGTGGAAGGGAGGGGGAGAGACAGAGAGAGAGAAACATTGATGTGAGAGAGTCACATCAATTGGTTGCCTCCCACACAGCAGCCCTGGGTTGGGGATCGAGCCTGCAATCCAAATATGTGCTCTTGGCTGGCATTGAACCTGGGACCCTTCAGTCTATGGGCTGATGCTCTATCCCCTGAGCCAAATCAGCTAGGGCTCAAAGTATCATTTGTTCATATTAAAATTGAAGATTTTATTAATGCTAATATATTATATTTTTTCCAGGTGCAATGAAATAAATGATATATTGTTTGCCATTGCTCTGTCTCAGACTACTCTGTGGGTAAGGATAGTGTGCCTCTGAGCTGACTAATTATAGGCCTGTTTCATAAAGCATTTGCTCTCTGTCTTCATTGGTACTTGAAAGAAAGTTTTTAGGTCATGGACATGAATGACCTTTGGGGAGACATTGAGTAAGATTAATATTTTAGCTCTGTTCTAATTTTATCCTTACTATTTCAGTTTTGCTCAGTTCAACAAATATTTATAATCTACCAGGTACCAGAAAATGTACATGACACTGGAGATTTAGAGAAAAATAAAAGAGCATTTCTGTCAGTGGCCAGTGAGGAGCTTCTATTCTGTAGGACATAGGGAGAGACATTGCAATGTCAGGAAGTAAGTGTAGCATAAAAATATGCACAGAACACTAGAGGAGGGCAAAGAGAAGCACAGAGAAAGGCAGAGGTTTTCAATAGTCTACTCTGTGCTGGACATTGTTTCTTATGTATTGGAGGAATGCTATTTGAATATTCAAGGGACTCATTCTTTTTTTAAAGTCTACAGTGATTTTTATTTATTTATTTTTCTTTTAATTTTATTTTGTATTCGTTGTAGCTTAGTGGTTAGACGATTATATACTTTACATAATAGTGTTCCTCTTGATATGTCCAGTACCCCAACTGACATACATAGATATTACAACACTAGGAGTCAGTGCATGAATTTGTGCACCTTGAATGGAACTGTGGGCTGTGAGGTTGCGTTGGGCACAGGGGCGGGTCTCAGCCCATCCTCTGCATTCCCACCCAGCCCCTCTAGCTGCAGCCCCCTGTCCCCTCTCTGCCAGTAGCCCCGCTGTCACGGCTGCCACTCTCACGTGCTGAGGGCGCTGGCCCCGCTCCCATCAGCTGACAGTTTGGAGTGATTGGGGCCAGCACCAGTAGTGGGTGCAAGTGCCAGGTGGGACTGCAGGAGTAAAGAATTTTCAGGAGCCACCAGAGGCTTGCCCCGATTACAGCACCTGATGCCCCACCTTGATCTGCTGCCCCAGCTCACCTGCTCCATCACCCCTCCGCAGCCAATGCCCACCATGTTCCACACTCTGCCGCCTGCTGCCAACGCCTGCCATGTTCCATATGTGGCCGCTGGTGGTCAGTGCACATCATAGAGACCGGTTGTTCAGTTGTTCTGCTGTTAGGTCTATTTATATATTAGGGTTTCATATCTATAGATTATTGGATATATTTTCTATGCTTTACTTACATTCTCATGACTATTTTGTAATTATCAATTTGTACCTTCACTCTTTCACGCAGTCCCCTAAACTCCCACCCCTCTGGCAACCATCAGTTCACTTTCTGTGTCTATGAGCCTGCTTAAATTTTGCTTATTTATTTATTTTGTTCTTTAGATTCCACATGTAAGTGAAATCATATAGTATTTGTCTTCCTCTGACTGGCTTATTTCACTGAGCATAATATCCTCTAGGTCAGTGATGGCGAACCTATGACACGTGTGTCAAAGGTGACACGTGAACTCATTTTTTTGGTTGATTTTTCTTTGTTAAATGGCATTTAAATATATAAAACAAGTATCAAAAATATAAATCTTTGTTTTACTATGGTTGCAAAGATAAAAAAATTTCTATATGTGACACAGCACCAGAGTTAAGTTAGGGTTTTTCAAAATGCTGACACGCCGAGCTCAAAAGGTTTGCCATCACTGCTCTAGGTCCACTCATGCTGTAAGAAATAGTAAGATTTCATTATTACTTTAATGACTGAATTATATTCATTGTATATATGTACCACACTTTTAAATTAATTAATTAATTTATTTTTTGTACCACAGCTTGTTAAATCTACCCATCTATTGATGGGCACTCGAGTTGCTTCCATATCATGGCTATTTAAAATAATGCTGCAATGAACATAGGGGTGCATATATTCTTTTGAATTAGCATTTTTGGTTTCTTTGGTTAAATCCCCAAAAGTGGAATTACTGGGTCATAAGACAGATCCATTTTCACTTTTTTGAGGAAACTCCATACTATTTTTCATAGTGGCTACACCAGTCTGCATTCCCACCAACAGTGTATGAGTGTTCTCTTTTCTCCACATCCTTGCTAACACTTGTCATTTGTGGATTTATGGATGATAGCCATTTTAACGGGAATGAGGTGATATCTCATTGTGGTTTTAATTTGCATTTCTCTGGCAATTACTGATATTGAGCATCTTTTTATATGTTTATTGATTGGCATTCTGTATGTCCTCTTTGGTGAAATATCTTTTCAGTTCATCTGCTCATTTTTATATTTATTTATTTACTAGAGGCCAGGTGCATAAAAATTTGTGCACTTGGGTGGGGCAGGGGCGTCCCTCAGCCTGGCCTGCGCCCTCTTGCAGTCTGGGACACCTTGCATGATGACCACCTGCTGGCTTAGGCCTGCTCCCGGGGGACTAAGCCTAAGCTGGCAGTCAGACATCCCTCTGGCAGTCCAGGAGCTGTTGGGGGATGTCCACTTGCCAGCGGGGAGCAGGCCTAAGCTGCAGTTGGACATCCTTAACGCTGCTGAGGAGGTGGGAGAGGCTCCCACCACCACCACTGTACTGGCAGCTGTCAGCCTGGCTTGTAGCTGAGCATAGCTCCCCCTGTGTGAGCGCACTGACCACCAGGGGCCAGCTCCTGCATTGAGCGTCTGCTCCCTGGTGGTCAGTGTGTGTCATAGTGACCAGTCATCCCCAGTCGTTCTGCTGTCAGGGTCAGTTTGCATATTACCCGTTTATTGTATAGGATTTATCTACTTATTTAGCTCAACCACTAAGTCACACTGGCTTGGCCACGTTCTTTTTTTTTCTTCACACCCAGACAGGTTTTATTTATTTATTATTTATTTATTTATATTATTGTTTAAAGTATTACAAATAGTAGTACATATGTCTCCTGTTCCCCCCACTGACCTACCATTGGGCTCCCCCAGCCCCTGGCACATGTCCACACCACCCTAGTGTCTGTGTTCATTGGTAATGCTCATACGCAGGCATACAAGACGTTTGGCTGATCACCCCACACCCCAACCTTCCCCTACCTTCCTGCTGTAGTTTGACAGTCTGTTCAATGCTTCTTTGCCTCTGTATCTATTTTTGTTCATCAATTTATGATGTTCATTATATTCCACTCACAAATGAGTGAGATATGTGATATTTATCTTTCTCTGACTAGCTTATTTCACTTAGCATAATGCTCTCCAGTCCATCCAGGCTGGTTTTGAATGGTAGAAGTTCCTTCCTTTTCACAGCAGCATAGGATTCCATTGTGTAGATGGAGGATTCCATCATGTAGTAGATGCACCAAGTTTTCTAATCCATTCATCTGCTGAAGGGCACTTATGCTGTTTCCAAATCTTAGCTATTGTAAATTGTGCTGCTTTGAGCATACAGGTGCATATATCCTTTCTAATTGGTATTTCTGATTTCTTGGGATATATTCCTAGAAGTGGTATTACTGAGTCAAATGGAAGTTCCATTTTTAATTTTTTGAGGAAATGCTATATTGTTTTCCACAGTGGATGCACCAGACTGCATTCTCACCAGCAGTGCAAGAGGGTTCCCTTTTTTCCGCATCCTCTCCAGCACTTGTCTTTTGTTGATTTGTTGATGATAGCCATTCTGACAGGTGGGAGATGGTACCTCATTGTTGTTTTGATTTGAATCTCTCGGATGATTAGTGACTTTGAGCATGTTTTCATATATCTCCTGACCTCCTATATGTCCTCTTTTGAAAAGTTTCTATTTAGGTCTGTTGCCCATTTTTTGATTGGGTTGTTTATCTTCCTTTTATTAAGTTGTTTGAGTTCCCTATAAATGTTGGAGGTTAAACCCTTTTGGAGATAACATTAGCAAATATGTTCTCCCATGCAGTGGGCTTTCTTATTGTTTTGTTGATGGTTTCTTTTGCTGTGGATATTGTCTTACACAGAT
>NW_006285787.1:33586-40803 GCF_000327345.1 Myotis davidii
AATGTATCTATTCAATTTTCCCAAAACCATTTATTGAAGAGACTGTCTTGACTCCATTGTATGCTCGTGCCTCCTTTGTCAAATATTAATTGAGCGTAATGGCTTGGGTTGATCTCTGTTCTTTTCCATTGGTCAATATGTCTGTTCTTGTGCCAGTTACAGGCAGTTTTGAGAATAGTGGCTTTGTAGCATAGCTTGATATCTGGTATTATAATCCCTCCCACTTTGTTCTTTTTTCTCAAGATTGGTGTAGCTATTTGGGGGTCTTTTTTTTTATTCCAGGTGAATTTTTGGAGTTTGTTCTAGGTCTTTGAAGTATACTGTTGGTATTTTAATAGGGATTGCATTGAATTTATAGATTGATTTGGGTAGTATGGACATTTTAATGATGTTGATTCTACCAATCCATGAACATGGTATATTCTTCCATTTGTTTATGTCTCCCTCTATCTCTTTTTTCAGCATACTGTAATTTTCTGAGTACAGGTCCTTTACCTCTTTGTTCAAATATATTCCTAGGTATCTTAATATTTTTTGTTGCTATGGTAAATGGGATTGTGTTTTTAGATTCTCTTTCTGTGAGTTCATTGTTTGTGTATAAAAAAGCCATAGATTTTTGAGTGTTAATTTTGTATCCTGCTACATTGCCAAATTCACTTATTCAATAGGTTTTTGATGGAGTCTTTAGGGTTTTCTATGTACAATATCATGTCATCTGTGAATAATGACACTTTTACTTCTTCTTTTCCAATTTGGATGCCTTTTCTTTCTTCTTCTTGTCTAATTACAATGGCTAATACTTCCAGTACTATGTCGAACAGAATAAAAAGCTTCTGCACAGCAACAGATGCCTCTATTCCCACTTTGCTGAGAGTTTTTATCAGGAAGGGGTGTTGGATTTTGTTAAATACTTTTTCTGCATCAATTGATATGATTATATGGTTTTTATCTCTCTGTTTATGTGATGTTTCACATTTATTGATTTGCAGATATTATACCATCCTTGCATCCCCTAAATAAATCCCACTTGGTCATGGTGTATGATCTTTGTAATGTAATGCTGGATCGGATTTACTAGAATCTTGTTGAGAATTTTGGCATCTATGTTCATCAGGCATATTGGCCTGTAATTCTCTTTCTTTGTCTTGTCTTTATCTGGTTTTGGGATTAGGGTAATTCTGGCTTCATAGAAAGAGCTTGGAAGTGTTCCTTCCTCTTGAATTTTTTGGAATAGTCTGAAAAGGATAGGTTTCAGTTCTTCTTTGAATGTTTGATAAAACTTTCCTCTGAAGGCATCTGGTCCAGGACTTCTGTTTGTTGGAAGTTTTTTGATTACCACTTTAATTTCATCGACAGTTATCGGCCTATTCAGATTTTTTGGTTCTTCCTGTTTGAGTTTTGGAAGGTACTATTTTTCTAGGATTATGTCCATTTCTTCTAGGTTGACCAGTTTGTTGGAATAAAGTTGCTCATAGTATTTTTTTTAAGATTCTTTGTATTTCTGTGTGGTCTGTTGTTATTTTGCCTCTTTCATTTCTGATTTTGTTATCTGGGTCCTCTCTCTTTGCTTCTTGGTGAGCTTGGCTAGAGGTACATCAATCTTGTTTATCCTTTCAAAGAACCAGCTCTTGGTTTCATTGATCTTTTATATTCTGTTTTTGGGCTCTACGTCATTTATTTCTGCTCTGATCTTTAATATTTCCTTCCTTCTGCTGACTCTGGGCTTTTCTTGTTGCTAGTTTTTTCTAATTCTTCAAGTTGCAGAGTTAGATGCTTTATTACCAGTTTTTCTTATTTTTTGAGGTAGGTCTGTAATCTAGAGCTTCCCTCTCAGGACTGCTTTCTCTGTGTCCCATCGATTTTGGATTGCTGTGTTGTCATTGTCATTGGTTTCCAGTATGCTTTTTATTTTTTCTTTGATCTCTTTGGTAACCCAAACATTGTTTAATAGCATGCTGTTTAACCTCCAAGTGTGTGAATTTTTGTGATTGTTTATATTATAGTTTATTTTTAGTATTATGCCATTGTGATCTAAGAAGATGCTTCATATGATTTCAATCTTCTTGAATTTGGAGAGACTTTGCTTGTATCCCAATATGTGGTCTATGTTTGAAAATGTCCCATGTGCACTTGAGAAGAATGTATATTCTTTAGCTTTGGGTGGAATGTTCTGAAGATGTTGATTAAGTCCATCTGGACTAGTGAGTTGTTTAGGATTGCTGTTTCTTTGCTGACTTTTTTTGTCTAGAGGATTTATCCAGTGATGTTAATGGAGTATTAAAGTCTACTACTATGATTGTATTGCTGTCAATCTCTCCCCTATATCTTCCAGAAGTTCTTTTTAATGTATTTGGGTGCTCCTCTATTGGGTGCATATGTTTTTACAAGAGTTATATCCTCTTGTTGTATTGATCCCTTTAGAATCATGAAGTGGCCTTCCTTGTCTCTTTTAATGGCCTTCACTTTGAGGTCTATTTTATCAGATATAAATATTGCTACCCCAGGTGTTTTTTTTTTTTTTAATTTCCTTTGCCTGAAAAATACTTTTCTATCCCTTCATTTTCAGTCTGTGTGAGTCCCTTGTTCTGAGGTGGGTCTCTTATAGACAGCATATACATGGGTCGTATTTTCTTATCCATTCAATCACTCAATGTCTTTTGATGGAGCATATAGTCCATTTTCATTTAATGTTGTTATTATTAGGTACTTGTTTTGTAGCCATTTATATTCTTTATGCCTGTTTTCCTTCCTCCCTTTCTATTTCTTCTTTTTGCAGCATTCCATTTAGCATTTCTTGTATTGCTGGCTTGGTAGTGATAAACACCCTTAGCTTTTTTTTTGTCTGCACAGCTCCTGATTTCCCCTTCAATTTTGATTGATAGTCTTCCTGGGTAGAGTATTCTTGGATTCAGTCCTTTGCTTTGCATCACTTTGTATACTTCATTCCATTCCCTTCTAGCTTGATATGTTTCTGTTGAGAAATCATTTGATAATCTGATGGAAGATAATTTTTAGGTGACTCTCTGTCTCTCTCTTGCAGTCTTTAAGATTCTCTCTTTGTTGTTAACATTTGCCATTATAATTTCAATGTGTCTTGGGGTGAGTCTCTTTGGGTTCATCTTGTTTGGGACTGTCTGTGCATGTGTGACTTTTTTCTCCCCCATATCAGGAAAGTTTTCTGTCATTATTTCTTCAAATAGGTTCTCTAATCCTGGCTGCTCTTCTTGTCCTTCTGGCACCACTATTATGCAGATGTTGTTTTATTTCATGTTGTCCCAAAGTTCCCTTACACTCTCCTCCTGCATTTTAATTTTTTTCTTCAATTGCTGTTCAGATTTGGTTTGTTTTTCTACCTTATCTTCTAACTCACTAAGTCGGTCTTCTGCTTCTCCTAGTCTACTGTTGAACCTTCCATCATGTTTTTGATTGTAGCTAGATCGCTTTTGATTTCCTCCTTAGTTTTGTATAGGTTGTTGATTTTCTCGTCCATCTGGTTTATGAACTGTGTGACTATTACTATGAATTTTTTTCTGACATATTGCATGCCTCCATTTTATTTAGTTCCTTTCTTGGTGAGTTCTCCTTTTCTTCCTTTGGGGATTGTTTTGTTGCCTCCCTAATTTTGCTATCAGAAAAAGTCCAAGTGCCAAGTTGTTGGGGCCTGAGCCAGGTGCATCAGGAGTGTCGTGCAACCTAAGGGTAACTGAAGAGCTCAGGCACTGAGACGCATTGCTACCTTGGGTCGGTGGGAGCCGTGCATGCTGAGAGTCGGCCTGCTAGCAGGTGGTGGCGTGGCTGCTGGGTGTCAGCAGCAGCCCTCTGAGTGTGTGTGCACCAAGTATTAGAGTCATGGGTGCTTGGTGTGGCCACCTTGGGTCAGCGGAGACCTTGTGCATGTGCCGAGAATCAGAGTCCCAGCCTGTGTGCACCTAGTTTACCTGTGTGCATGTGCTGAGAATCAGAGTTACGGGTGCTTGGTCCAGGTGCCTTGTATCAGTGGGGGGCACATGTGCGTGTGCTGAGTATCATAGTCCTCGCATATGCTGAGAATCATAGTCCCCTCGCGCATGCGCCAAGAATCATAGTCCCCATATGAGTGCGCTGAGAATCAAAGTCACAGGCCTGCTAGGCAGGCCTGCATGGCCACCCTGCCCATTTTTAATTGGATTGTTTGTTCTTTTGGTGTTGAATAGTATGAGTAAACAAAGAGCTTTATTTAGATGTCTTTATTCAGTTTCTTCCAGCTGTTGCTAACACCTTTATACTCTGTCTCTACAACCTTCGATTCCTGCTGGTTCCACATAGCAATGGTCACAAATATATCACCTTAGGAGGAAACAAATTGGTCTGTTCTAAAGCCCACAGGGTACACCAGAAAGGTGTCCAGCTCCTGGGTCACCCCCACCCCTTCTCCTGGTATCTCCATCCCATGAGAAAGGACCCAGGCAAAAGGCTGAAACTGAGCATGAACCTTGTGCTACTCCATCCTCATCCCTGGATCTCTCCAGGGGATGAAGAAAGACAATTTCATGTTCCTGATTCTCAAATGGAAGGCTTTAAAACTAACCAATGTTTCAAAACCAAAAACAAACCAAATAGCCATGTTGGGGCACAGCTATTTTCACAGATTTATATTTTCATTAACCTACTGTTGTTCTGGGAGGCTTTTCTCTTAATGTCAACATAATTTTCCTTATCTTTCACAATGGCAGAGTTAGATAGGAAGAATTAACCAACACTTGAAAAAAAATAATCTAACCCTGTGAAAACTCTGCTTTAGACATAACTTCAGTGAGATGAATATCAACAGGACCAATATCCTCCTGACCCAACTTCCCCTCTAATTCCTGCCTCTAGTCCAAATCATTGCCCACTTCTCATTTATCTACGCTCAGGCATCATGGTCCCTGAAGGGCAAGGTTTTGTGAAGAAGGGGCCCGAGTGCCTTAGGAAAGCTGGACTTGCTCTGGCTCATTGGGTGGCAGCCTATGCCGGCACTGTGGGCACCACCAGGTGAGCCTCTGGAAGCCACCTGGAGGGCCAAAGGCCTCCTTCCTGACCTGATGCCCAGCAGGGCACTGCTCTTTCTGGTAGATCTGTGTGTGATTCTGTCTTCCCTGGAACTTACCCTGAAGCCAGCCTGTACTGAACTCCACCAAGTGATCCACGAGGATCTCAAGTTGCTGAGGTCTGAGGAGTGAATCGAGAGAAAGGGGATGGATCCCAGCTCTGTACAAGGCTTCATTCTTAATGATGTTCCCTAAGCCTGAGAAGTATCTTTGGTCCAACAGTATATATCAGACAGGTTGCTCCTGGCCCAGTTCTTCTAAGGCTTGTCCTTGATGGGACTTTTCAGACAAGATTTCAGAGGTGAGTTGGAGCACTGGGCTGCAAGACATCTGAAAATTATAAAATGCCGGGAAGCCGCCACCGCCAAATGCAGGACCAAACTACAGACAGTTCTTAACACCTCTTGCAGAGCTGTCTCCCCCCAAACACTCTGAACCATTGATTCCACTGTGGGAATGGGAGGACTGGTCTGAGATTTCCTTGCAGACAAGGCCCAAGATCTGCTTTTGGTTCCCAGCCTCTTTCTTCCTCTCTCCTTTTCATAGAGGTTCTGGCAGTGGGTTGTTGCCAGACCTGGTTTCTTCATCTGGATCAAATCTAAGGAATAATTTCTTTCCATGGACCTGTGTGTCCTGGATCCACAGGGACTGGAAGCTGGCAGGGTTTAGCTTCTGTATTGACCACCTGCTACCCCACAAAGGGGGAGACCAAATGGTGAAACTTCCTCACAGATGGCCCTTCTGGTATCCTGGCTCCGGGCCGCAGCCCCAGGTGAGACCTGCAAGCAGCTTCCGGCTCATGGTGAGGTGAATAGCATAAGTTCTTAATAAAATTTAGATATTAGCTCCTTATCAGGTATATAATTGGTGAATATCTTCTCCCATTCAGTGGATTGTCTTTTAATTTTGTTGATGGCTTCCTTTGCAAAAACTTTTAGGTTTGACGCAGTCCCATTTATTTATTTTTTCTTTTGTTTCCCTTGCTTGAGGAGATGTGCCAGAAAAAAATATTCTATGAGAAATGTCTGAGATTTTACTGCCTATATTTTCTTCTAGAATTTTTATGGTTTTGAATCTTATATTTAAGTCTTTCATCATTTTGAGTTTATTTTTCTAAATGGTATAAGAAGGTGGCCTAGTTTCATTTTTTTGTAAGCATCTATTCAATGTAAAGGTATCATTTAAAAAATAAAATAATATTTCATTGGTTTTATTTTTATGCACATTTTATTGCTGGGTTTTCTTGGATGGGGGTCCTGAAAATGCCAAAAAGATATGGAAGAATCAATATGCATTGGGATCAATACTAGGAGGTTTCTGGAAAAGGAGAGCTTTGAGCAGGCTTTGAAGGGTAATAAATGCACAACTCCTACCTGCCTCCAGGCCTGATCTGCTGTTCCTTTTCCTAGAAGCATTCTCAATGCCTCTTTGTCTTCCATGCTGGTTCCTCCTCACCCCTGAGATCTCAGTTACCTTGACACCCAACATGAATAACAATTCACCCTGTTATTTTCACCCATGCCATTGTTTATAAATGTGAAAGATGCTTAAGCAATTTCGCCTGCGTCTTCAGCTTATGTGTGCTAACCTTATTGAAATTTATAGTTAAATCCACATGACTTTGTTTAAATGTCTTCATACTCCCCAGGTATTCTGCCTCATTTTAAACCACCAGTAAGTGAATCTAGAATTGACAGGTAAAATTGTCAAAAGACATGCTCTTAAAACATCCAGTCTCCGTTTTGTTTCATCTCCAGTGACTCATTACAAGATTTTCCTTTTGTTCTTACCAAACCAACTGGGTTCCAGGGACAATTCCCTTGACCACCTGAGCTAGGTTAGCAAATCCAGTCTGTGCAGCAGCACTGGATTACTATTCTCCAGTGCTGTCAATTAATTGCCTTTTAAAAAATTTTCAACTTTTTATATAATAGTATTGGTATAAGCAGAAGCTCAGTTATCAATGTATTCTAGTTCTCTGAAGATGCTGTGGTCTAAGAACAGGTAGGTGGAAAGATGAAAAGTCAAGATAACAACAGGAACAAATTTTGAATTGTTATATTCAGTTCAGTTTCAGAAAAATAGTGTTAACGATAGAATCTCAGTTGCAGATATCAATTAAATTTTGTTGTGGTTAGGTAGGTTATA
>NW_006285787.1:40849-44829 GCF_000327345.1 Myotis davidii
GGAACAGATCATTAGGGAGCGTATAAGGAGCTATATAGATTGTTGAGAAAAGCAAATAACTGACTTACTTTTACTTGGTGCTAGAAGTGTGTCTCAGGTTTCCAGGCTAAAACTGAAGCTATGGAGGAGAGTCAGGATCAGCACAGTGCAATGCCGTTAGCATAGGCCAGGGATTTGGTGTTTCAAATGATGACTTAGAAAAAGATTTATTTACTTTTTATCTCATTAACTTTTTTTTCATTGGAGTGAAGGGAAATTAACAATTCACAGAAGTTAGAAATTAAGACCATTTACTCTGTTTTATTTCTGTATTTACAGAGAAGCTAAAAAAGGAAGAAATTCACTTCAGGTATTTCTTGAGACCAGAACCAAATGATGCACAGAGTTTGGAGAAGGATTGACTGGTAAAATGTCTTCCTGAGAATGTACTTGACCCCACCTGCATGTCTATTGACATATCTACCATCATTTTTGGCTGTTACATAGAAAATAATTTTTATTTGTTGGGAATTTAGTTGTTTTTTCCTTCATATCTACTTTTGGCCACCACAATGTCAAATTAAGTTAGAAGAAAATATCAAATTTAGGAATCTAGGAATATGGAAATTTATCATAAGAAGAAAGGGACAAATGTGGTTACTTAATTCAATCAAGTACTGTAAGGATTTATTTAAAAGAGTTCTTAATAATATCTTTATTTTACTTTCACAGAGCAACAGACAAGTGGATATAGACTTAAAATAAAGAACTAAAGAGTTCAGTTGGAAGCAGGAAAAACGTTTTGGACTCTAGAGTGATAAAGCATAAGAATGGCTAAACAGAGGTACTGAATTCTCAAATAGTATATTTTATTCATGATTTAGATATGCCAACTGATGTATTATATATGCCAGGCCAGAAATTCATTTACATATTTACTGGTTTATTTCTGTAGGTTTATTAGTAGAACACTAATTCTCTCTACTTTCTTCAACTATAAAATTGAAAATAAACGAGAATCTCTCCTGGGGGACTGACCAAATCCATGTAAGTCTGAAAAAGAAATGACGACGTTTAGAGTGAATGTTAGAATCATTATAACTTTCATGGCCTTTAATTAAGAAAAGTTTGGTGGTAAATGAAAGTCCTGGAGAACAAAAGATTCAATGTTCTTGTAGAACATACTCAATCTACTTGGAGCAAAAATTGGCTCATATCACTCTTTCAGGGGGCTGGTAGATACCTTCATCTAGTTTTGTGTATTCAACTAGGAGTCACTTTTGTTTTTGGAACCCTGAAGATGCAAACCATATACATGTTAATGTGTTCTGGTATTCAGGTCTTTGCTTTGCTTTCTTTCCCTTTTTACATTATCGGACCCATTTTTAGACTTCATATTTTTCTTGTTTCTTTATCCAAAACTTTGATGCATCTCCTTTAGGCTTATTATACTGTTCCAAATTTATTTGGCTTTTTATACTATCTAAAATCCCAGTGGCTTAAATACCTGTATTTGTGTCAGCTACTACTCCCAAAAAGTGATAAGAAAAAGTAATTTACATAAGGATGTGAGTTGTAATTTCTTATTGCTTAAGACTAGGGACATTAGTATATTGCTTCCAAGATGTATCACATGGGTGCCTAGAAAAAGTCTAATTCTAACTACCAAATTAGGGAGTACATTAGGTATATGGTGTGTGTGTGTGTGTGTGTGTGTGTGTGTGTGTGTGTGTGTGTAGAGATAATGAATTTTTCCATAAAGTTTACAATTTTATGAAGTGTGGTCATTATTAGCTCATAATACTTATAAAAATGACTTGTTAGCAATTGTTTAGAAATATTTCTTCCTTTGTTTTATTCTTACCTATCTTTTGTCTGTCCATTTATTCATCATTCTTCCCTCTCTTAACCCAGTCATCCATCCGTCCGTCCGTCCATCCATCCATCCATCCATCCACTTACTCATTCACCCCTCCAACAAACACTAATTAGAGGCACACTGAAGGACAGGAATGGTGCTGGGGAACCTGGAGGAATAGAATAATATGAAAGACTTTGACTTTTCCCTGGAGAAACATATAGTTTAATGCAGGGCTTCTCAGCCTTGGCACTACTGACATTTGGGGTTAGGTACTTCTTTGTTGCTGGGGACTATACTTTTATCCTGGGCAATGTAGAATGTTCAGTAGCATCCCTGACCTCTACACATTAGATTCCAGTAACAATCCTGATCCTCCCAGTGTGATAACCAAAAATGTTTCCAGACATTGCCAAGTGTCCCCAGACATGCCACAAGCACCCTCAGTAAGACCACTGGCTTACTGAGAGAGACTGAAAAGGTCCTATTTCCATGCATTTTGACAAGTCTTATAAGAAAGGTGCACATATTGGGGATATATTTTGGATATATTCTGTCTTTGCTCCTACCTCTGGTCATTGCTAATATATTTCTGCAAAGCAGTTCTTGGTTCAATCCCAAAAGGACATAATACATATCAGAAAACTATTTATCACAATTCATGATTGATTTGTTTTGGTATTTCATGTGACAGATACTCATCCAGGTAAATTATCCAGCCAAAATAGTTAATTAGACTTTATTGTTGCTTTTTCTACCATGTAGTTCCTGTTGAAATGACTTGTAGAGATATTTAATATAAATTCTCTTTTAAAGAAAGTAATTAAATATAAAATATTAAAAATGAGCTGGTATGCAGATCAGGATGCAAAGAACTGGAATAAGCAATCACCTCAACGAAAATTTTTTTTGGGGGCCTATGTATGCTTTTTTAATAATAATTTTTGATTACTTTTAAATTAGGTTATTATTACTTATATATTAATAGTTTATGCCATAAACAAAGGTTGGCAACAGTTAAACAAGGTTCCATTAAATCTTACTGGATGTGAGACATTTGTACTGCTTTGCTCAGACAGCAGATAATATAGGTCCCTTACCGTTACATTTCCTTTGCTTACATCATTTCACTTATTGACGCTCCAATGCTGTTTCCTCTTAAATTCTAGATTGAAGCATATCTTGCTTCAGGTTTCGGAGAGTGTTGATGGAATGCCATGGTTCTCTATGTTCTAGTATTCAAGGAATCATCTGACTATTGCTTCAAATGCTTTCCTGCTCCTCACTTGGTCCTATGAAACTTTGATTATAAGAAATCTTTATCTATTGCCCATGAGTAGGAGTGGGAGGAATTTGCATTGTCTTTTTGCTGAAGTTTTGATAATTAGTAGGTGTCAATGACAGCAGAGTTTTACTGTAATATTGAAAATTCTTAGCTCTTTCAGAGATAAATATTTCTCACTTTTAATTTACCCTGGTTATAAACCTATAAAGAGAGGCTAAGGAGGATTAAATTCTTCTCTGCCTAACATTTTAGATATGCAGAAGAAACTTCTTAAATAGTGGTACAGCTGACACTTGCCTGTAATATTTCAGTGTTCATCTTTGTGTGTGTTTAGTAGAGTACACATAGTTTTCTATCACAGTTCTAGATGTCTTGGCAGAATAAATGCATATGACACAGAAGGAGAGCATCTTCCTTGTAGCATCAGCCATTCATTGTAGTAGAAGTGGCTGAAGTATGCTTTAGGAGCTATATCTGCATCTTTGCCCAAGTGCAATCTGGCCTGCCATTAGTAAGTTGGCCAGGGTAGCCAACCATAACAGAGAGACAGTTTGTCTTTTGGTACATGCAGGTGTGACAGTACTGAGTTGATATTTTTTTCTGGCTAAATATAGAAACTAATATATACTTAGCTCTAGTATTTTGCTCTTTATTTGCAATTTTGGATGTGTTTTGGTGAGGTTGTATTGAGAGGTCAATGACTTAGCTTCAAAAAAGTTAGAGAATATTTTGTTATCTTCACATAATAATTCCTACTGGGTTATAACAACATTTTAGGCGGTACTACTATTTGCACTATTGAGTCCTGTAGCTTTCTACTTTCTGTGTTAGAGATTATTTCTTTTTATTTCCCACAGC
>NW_006285787.1:48229-49301 GCF_000327345.1 Myotis davidii
CACTTAGGCTGTTTCCAGATCTTAGCTATGGTGAATTGTGCTGCTATGAACATAGGGGTGCATATATCCTTTCTGATTGGTGTTTCTGGTTTCTTGGGATATATTCCTAGAAGTGGGATCTCAGGGTCAAATGGGAGTTCCATTTGTAGTTTTTTGAGGAAACTCAATACTGTGAAGACAGTCTCTTTACTACATGGTGTGTTTCTTGGCTCCTTTGTTAAAAATTATCAGCCCATATACATGTGGTTTTATATCTGGACTCTCAATTATGTTTCATAGATATGTGTGTCTTTTTGCCATTACCTTGCTGTTTTAGTCTTCCTGTAGCATCCGCCATTCACTGTAGTAGAAGTGGCTGAAGTATGCTTTAAGAGGTATATCTGCATCTTTGCCAAAGTGCAATCTGGCCTGCCATTGGTAAGTTGGCCAGGGTAGCCAACCATAACAGAGAGACAGTTTGTCTTTTGGTACATGCAGGTCTGACAGTACTGAGTTGGTATTTTTTTCTGGCTAAATATAGAAACTAATATATACTTAGCTCTAGTATTTTGCTCTTTATTTGCAATTTTGGATGTGTTTTGGTGAGGTTGTATTGAGAGGTCAATGACTTAGCTTCAAAAAAGTTAGAGAATATTTTGTTATCTTCACATAATAATTCCTACTGAGTTATAACAACATTTTAGCTGGTACTACTATTTGCACTATTGAGTCCCGTAGCTTTCTACTTTCTGCGTTAGAGATGATTTCTTTTTATTTCCCACAGACTCCAATCTTAAAGCTTCAAATGCCTCCTTATTCTAGAGTTCTTACTAAATTTTGTGACCAAATGTACATTTACTGTATTAGTACCTTTCATAATTCTTAGTAGTTCATTGCTAATGTCTTTAATTGCATGTTTCATTTCCAGGATTTGATTTGTTCTTTTTTAAAACTTCAATCTCTTTGGAGTAGTTCATTGCTAATGTCCTTAATTGCATGTTTCATTTCCAGGATTAGATTTGTTCTTTTTTAAAACTTCAATCTCTTTGGTAAAATACTCATTTTGTTCATTAATTTGTTTTCTGAGTGCCTT
>NW_006285787.1:49644-62493 GCF_000327345.1 Myotis davidii
GCGTATGCAAATTACCCCGCCATTTTTTTGTTGGGTTAATTTGCATATTCACTCCTGGTTGGCTGGTATGCGTCATGAAGTTATGGGCAATTTGCATCTTTCTCTTTTATTAGTGTAGATTTTTTTATTGTCTAAAGTTTTATATATGTCTTTTACTTGACCTCCACCCCCCACAGCCATTCCCACCCCAGGCAAGCATCCACTGCCTCAGGGTCTGTGTCCATTGGTTATGCTAATATGCACGCATACAAGTCCTTTGGTTGCTCTCTAACCTCCCCTCCCCTACCATTTGTCTCTGGATCTATTCTTGTTCATCAAATTATGTTGATCATTATATCCCACATATGAGTGAGAGCCTGTGATATTTATCTTTCTCCAGCTGGCTTATTTTGCTTCGCATAATGCTCTCCAGTTCCATCCATGCTGCTGAAAATGGTAAAAGTTCCTTCTTTTTTATAGCACCTTTGCCCATTTTTCAATTGAGTTGTTTGTTTTGTGTTGAGTTTTATGAGTTCTTTATGTATTTTGGATAGTAAGTTTTTGTCAGAGCTATTGTTCACAAATATCTCATTCAATCATGTCTCTTTGTTTAGTTGTCAGTTTCTTTTGCGGTGATAGAATTTGAAGTGTGATAGCCCCAGTTATGCTTCCCCGCCCCCCCCTCAAGATTGTTATGGTTATTAGGGATCTTTTGTGGTTCCATGAAAATCTTATTTTTTTTGTTCTATTTCTTTAAAGAATGACATTAAGATTTTAATGGGAATTGCATTGTCTGTATATTACTTTGGGTAATATGGTCATTTTAACTATGTTGATTCTTCCAATCCATGAATACAAGATATTTTTCCATTGTGTTATTTATATTTTCCATCTCTTTTAATAATGCTTTGTAGTTTTCAGTATATAGGTCAGTAGTTCATTGCTAATGTCCTTAATTGCATGTTTCATTTCCAGGATTAGATTTGTTCTTTTTTAAAACTTCAATCTCTTTGGTAAAATATTCATTTTGTTCATTAATTTGTTTTCTGAGTGCCTTGAATTGCCTATCTATTTTCTCACAGCTCATTGAGTATTTTCAGAACTACAATCTTGAATTCTCGGTCATTTACATACATATTTCCATGTGTTCCAACTAGGGTTATATCCTTGAGAGTTTTAAGTGTATTATTAATAAAGCAGCCAGAGTGATCTCTTAACAGTGTAAGCCAGATTTTGTTGTTTTCCTGTTTAAACTCCAATTGCTTATCTCATTCAGAATAATAACCAGAGTCCTATGGCTCATAAGGCCCTACTACATATACCACTCCCCTTGCTCCATCCCCCAAAAACTCAACTTTGCCTTGACTTCCCTTGCCTTTGGAGTCAACTTCATAAAATGTTCTCTATGACCAAGGTCCATAAGTTTAGTACCTATGCTGTATTCTATGTAATTTATTGTTTCTGATCTTATATTTAGGTCTTTGATCCATTTGAGTTAATTTCTGTACAAGGGGACAAGCTATAATCCAATTTCATTTGTTTTCATGTGTCTTTCCAATTTTACCAACACCATTTATTAAAGAGGCTTTCTTTTTTTTTTTTTTTAATCTTCCTTTCTTTTTTAAAACTTCAATCTCTTTGGTAAAATATTCATTTTGTTCATTAATTTGTTTTCTGAGTGCCTTGAATTGCCTATCTATTTTCTCACATCTCATTGAGTATTTTCAGAACTGCAATCTTGAATTCTCGGGCATTTACATACATATTTCCATGTGTTCCAACTAGCTTTTTGGAGAGTTTTCATTTTCTTTCTGAGTTTCCTCATTACCATGGCTATTCATGGTATTTGCTGGTCTTCTCTGTCTAGGCATCTATTATGCTGCTGACCTCTCTCAACCAGTTTTCTCTGAAGAGGTCGTTCTACTATTTTCCAGTAGGTGGCACAGAATCACAAGATTTTTATCTTTGTGACCTCCCAGAGCTGGCTTCCTTGACTTTCTTCAGAAAGTTCAGTTGAGCTGCTTGGGGGTGGGGTTTATTTTGTCCCCACTATAATGATGACCCTGGACCTCCATGGGGTCCTCCCAGTGTGCCCCACCTGGGGATCAGTCATAGAGGGAAACCACAATTCTATTGCAATAGCTTTTGGTTTGCAGATAATGTGCTCCTCGACCTAATACCAAGGGCAACTGGACATGAGTTTCGGGAGTTCAAGGTGTGGCAGAGGCCCGTGGCTCCATTTCTTTGTCTGAAACATCATTGCCCAACAGCAGACTGTTGTGGCACCATCCCTCTGCTGTGTCCTTGCCCTCTATGCTGACTCAGCCACTATTTGCACTGTTTGCCTGCTGGAGAGCCCAGCTTGACTCTCTGTTCCTCCAGACCAGCGGTCGGCAAACTCATTAGTCAACCGAGCCAAATATCAACAGTACAACAATTGAAATTTCTTTTGAGAGTCAAATTTTTTAACCTTAAACTATATAGGTAGGTACATTGTTATTAACTTAATTAGGGTACTCCTAAGGCTTAGGAGGAGCCACACTCAAGGGGCCAAAGAGCTGCATGTGGCTCGCGAGCCGCAGTTTGCCGACCACTGCTCCAGACCCACGGAAGAGCCTGCTACCACCAGCTTCCTCCCCTCTCTGGGCCAAGTTGCTGGGCTGCATCTGTGGTTGTTTGGGCTCTTCTCTCTTGTTGCCTCCTCATTTATTCGCAGTTGCTCACCATTAAATGCTTCAATGCACGGGTCTGTCAGGTGTGCTTCTATATTGAGCAGGGAATTTTTTGTTGATATTTTTTGAGTTATAGTTGATAAACTTGTTGAAGTTTCTAGGCAGCAGGCCAAGGGGATCTCTCACACTGCCATTCCTCTGATGTAACTCATCATTTATTTAAAAGATTTTCTTCACTACCTAATATTTGCAAGATACTGTATGGGATTAAAAATTTAAAGGCACAATGATTTATAACCTTGAGTAATTTATAATTATTTGAGGAAATAGACATGTGGCCAACTCTAAATACAGTAAGTAGATGTATAGGTGGGTCATGGGTTAACTTAGATATAAGGTACCATTTGATTTGGATATTAATGAATTAATTATATTTTTGGAAATAAAAATAGGATAATTTCTTGCTTGAGGAGCAAAATCAGACTCACAGGATTTTACAAGTCTCTTTGTCATGGAATAGTCCTCTTTTGCCTATTCAATATGTGAGGGAGAGGATAGTTAACAGTGACCAAACTGATAAAGCAATTTAATATTGAATGCCCTTTGTTTATGGTTTCATCAGGTGCATTCGTGGGTACCAGTCCACCAGATCACTCACCATTCCTGGTGCTAGCAAGACCACCTGACAACTCAGTTACTGTCATATGTAATGACAGCAACAGTGGCCAACAGAATGTTACTAGATTTTTGTGAAATTCTCAGGTAATATTTGATTTCCAAAATTTATACTTTCCCACAGGGTATTAATATAATAGTATTAATTTGAGTTGTGTCATTTTCTTCCTTTAGGTGACAGGAGAGTGCACCTACCAAATGAGTCAATGTATAGAGCCAATCATTCTGTGGTGTCTGAGTTTGTGTTCCTGGGACTCTCCAGCTCCTGGGAGATCCAGCTTCTTCTTTTTTGCTTTTCTTGTCTTTTCTACGTGTCCAGTATGATGGGAAACCTCCTCATCGTGGTCACTGTGACGTTCGACCCTTACTTACACGCCCCCATGTATTTTCTATTAGCCAACCTCTCCATAATTGACATGATATTTTGCTCCATTGCAGCACCCAAGATGATTTGTGATCTTTTCAGGAAGCAGAAAGTCATCTCCTTTGGGGGTTGTTTAGCTCAGATTTTCTTTAGCCATGCTGTCGGGGGTACTGAGATGGTGCTGCTCATCGCCATGGCCTTTGACAGATATGTGGCCATCTGTAGGCCTCTCCACTACCTGACCATCATGAGCCCACGACTGTGCATTTTGATTTTAGTGGTTTCCTGGACTATTGGTCTCATTCACTCTTCGGCCCAGTTGGCATTTGTGGTAAACTTGCCCTTCTGTGGGCCTAATGTAGTAGACAGCTTTTACTGTGACATACCTCGGCTCGTCAAACTTGCTTGCACAGACATTGTGGTTTTTAGAAAAAATCACTAAGTGGCTTTATTGAAACACAAAATTTCCAAGTGACTCTTCATAAATTTTATGTCCCTAATAGCCAACCTTCATGGAGAATGAACCATCTTTCTTAGATCTTGTTATTTTGTTTGAAACATATTCCTTTGAGCCTTCATTTTGCTGACTGCCTGTGGTGGTTTCCATGCATTAGATAAAGCAGCCATTGCTCTCAGTCTTGAAAAAGTGGTTTCATATAGGAGATAAACCTTATTGTTCAACCCTGCCCTAACTCTTGGTTATCTCTCACACTTTCTAATTTAATTTCATTTATTTATTTTGTTAACCCCTACGGAGCATATTTTTTAAAATTGATTTTCAAAGAGAGTGGAAGGGAAGGAAGAAGGGAGGGGTAAAGAGAGAAAGAAAGAGAGAAATATTGATATGAGAGAGCCACATCAATTGATTGCCTCCCACACACCCCAACTGGGGCTGGGGAATAAACTCACAACTGAGGTACATGCACTTGACTGGGAATTGAACCCATGACCCTTCAGTGTGTGGGCCAACACTCTAACTACGGAGACACACTGGTCAGGGTCAGCCCATTTAATTTTTAATGGCTCCCAGTAGTTGAGGGTGTGCCAAGACCTGTCAGTGTCTCAAGGAGAGGATCTTGGTCAGCAGCAAGATTCAGGATGATTGAAAGCCAGATCTTCAGGTAGCAATTTTTAAAGTTTGTAAAGCCTATGGGACTATATATATTTACAAACATAAGCCCCACTAACCACCAGTGCCAGGCAATCCCCTGGATAGCAGTTACAATAATTGGGGTTTCAAACGAATATATAAGCTCCTATTTGGGAGATAATGATGAGTTCTGTGAAGCAGAGGAGGTTTCCCATCATACTGGACACGTAGAAAAGACAAGATGGTGGGCTCTTGCCTCATTTCTTTAAGAGCAGGTCTGTCCCTAGGCCCCTATATGTGGGCCAACCTAAAGCTTTCCCCTCAGGCCAAAGCTCCAGTACAGGCAAATAGGCCTCTTTCACAGAAAGACTGGGCTGTGTTTCAGTCTGCTGTCTGTGCTGTGCACTGAGGGTGGTAGTCCTGCCAAGAACTGTCTCTCCAATTTTTATAGTCTTTTGGGACCCAGGAACCCCGGCCTCCCTGGCCACCAGGGCCAGGTGTTCAAGCGACACCCTCTGGATGGCAGCCACGAAGACCAGGGCACCAGACACCCATGTAAAAGCTCCCCTTGGGGAGATACTAACACTCTAGAGCAGTGATTTTTAACCTTTTTCATCTCGTGGCACATAAACTACTAAAATGCTGCAGCACTCCAAAATATATTTTATATTTTAGGCAGAACTGATAAAAAAAATAGGTAAATTTTGTGATTCATTCACACCAGACAGCTATTGTGTTGGCTCTTGTCATTTCTTTAATTTGACAATCTAAGGGAAAAGAGGTCAGTGCCCCTGACTAAATAGTTAGGTATTGGATGTTTTAAACATTCTTGGGGCACATGGGTTGAAAAGCATTGCTTTAGAGCTCTGCATAGGGAGAGTGAGAAGATGGCGATGGCCAGTCTCTTCCTGGAGAGCGCCCCCAGCAGGCCCTCAAATGTGTGTCAGGTCACATGCCTTACCTCAGGCTCATGCTCCAAGGCAGGCAAAAAACAAAGGAGCTTCTCCCACACCAGGTCCAGATAGCCCTTGACCACCATTTTCACACTGGGCCCTGGGGCAAGTGAGTTCTGCACCTGAAAAGCAGTTTCTCAGATTATTATAGCCTTGATGGTTTTGTGGATGACAGCCCTGTTAGTTTTCAAGCTAGATGTCTTGGGGGATTGTCACTGGTTGGGGTGCCTGTTGTAGGGTTAAAACCCTTTGCTCCTCAGGGAGAAGCTCCAGATTTTGAGTTCTTCCCAACTATGGGTCACTGTGCCTGGTGCAGGGTGACGAGATTGTGTTCTAGCCTCTCCTACCTGCTCTCCTTGGCTCGATGTGTAGGAGTCACTTAGCCAGTTTTTTGTTTTTTTTTCCCAGAGGAATTTGATCCAAATGTAACTGTAGATTTGGTATGTTTGAGGGAGAAGGTGAGTTTAGGGCCCTCTTAGGTGCCATCTTGAACTGGAACCAGGACCGTTTTCTGCGATACATCACTGAGGGTATATGGACGTTTAGCACCATATTCTCCTGTATTTTGTTTCACTGAAGAATGGGTGACATTCTTTCAGATAAGACAGAGAGACTTTTATATGGTAGGTATAGAAATAAAAGATCATATTAAGTTCCCAAATTACTGTGCCAATAATACCTTTCACATATGTTAAATTATGATGTAAATAAGTATTTTTCAGAAGAACCATACTATTTTTTTCAAGGTACTCTGCCCTATTTTGGGTACATTTGTTAAAACCATGTTTCATTATCTGCTTGTATCCCATATCCCCCTTTTCACTTGTTCTGCTTTGTTATTTCAGCCTTTTGGTTATGCGCAAAAAGTAGCAATCATCTTTAGATCTGTGGTTACTTACACATTCTAATTCACAAATCTTGCTTTCATACTTTGTTCTATATGTTCAAGAATGTTCTTGACTTTATTTTTAGTCAAGTAAATCAGGTGTTAGCAAACTTTTCCTGTAAATGGCCAGATTGTTTTGTTTTTGTAGGTTGTATGATCTCCTTTGCAACCGCTCAGTTCCACTGTTGTAGCATTGAAATAGCCATAGGCAGCACATACGTGAATAGACATTGCTGAGTTTCAATAAAACTTTATTTACAAAAACAGGAAGCATGCCAGATTTGGGATGGCCAACAAATAGATTTCTCTATTCCCCACAAATATCATAGTCTTTGTCTTAAATAAAAGGCAGTACAGCATCACTCAAAATTTGCAGTTAAAATTCAGAGATTCTGGTTCAAACAGCACTAACTTACTTGCTGTGCTATCTTACATAAATTACTTAACCTCTCTGAATTTCATTTCTTCAAAAGCTGCAATGCAACTCACAGATTATGGTTATGACTAAGTCAGATGATATTTGAAAGGGCTTTATCTACTTAAAAATTAGCGTGGGTTCCTTTCCTGGGCTATTACCATTTGCTTAGAGTCTGTCAGTTTAAAAATAAAATTTGTTTTATCTTCTAATACATATTAACCTTGTCTTCTCCTTTGTACTCCCCTCACCCCCTGGAAATATCTTATGATATATTTCAATTATCTTGTATTTTCATAGGATTGTGGTATGTACTTTCATTGCTTTATGTCACCTGTCAAATTGAAGATTTAATTCTTTACTTCCTTTTTTAGTTCATTGGTAAAAATAATAATGGCAAATATTTACAGAGTACATACTATGTGTCAGGCACTGCTCTTAGCTTTACCTGTTTAATTCATTTAATTCTCATAACAATCCTTGAGATAGATACTATTATCATCTCATTTTACAGATTGGGAGATGGAGCACATAGATGTTAAATAACTTGTCTAATGGTATATTTGAGTTTAATTTTGGTTCCAGAGGCTGGATTTTTAAAAAATTTTTTTTTATTGATTTCAGAGAGAAAGGAAGAGGGAGATAGAAACATCAATGATGAGAAAGAATCATTGATAGGCTGCCTCCTGCACACCCCACATTGGGGTTTGAGCCCGGAACTCTGGCATGTGCCCTGACCGGGAATTGAACCATAACCTTATGGTTCATAGGTTGATGCTCAACCACTGAGCCACTCTGGCTGGGCCAGAGGCTGGATTTTTTTTTTTTTATCATTATGTTATTTTTCTTCTAAGAATATAATTTGATCTTTTTAAAACTGTCACCTTCACTTTTTAAAATAAAAATAGAGCATTTTTAAAAATGAGAATTTATGAATATATATTTTTCAGCCTTTATTTTTTTTTGCTAGATGTTATAATATGAATATTTTTTTCAAGGAACCCTGCCTCCTACCAGCCATGATCAGTGAGGGGACAAGGTTCTTTCATATCATATTGCTGTTGTATCCTTGACTCTGACCTCTACCAGGCTGATGCTGGGGCTTTAGTATCATGTAGCTTCACAGCTTTGTAGCTCAGGTGTCAGGTTCCCTCTCTCTGAGCCTCAGGAACAGCACTTCTAGTTCCCTATTATTGTCAGATTCCTGCGCAGGGATCCACACACCTCCAAGTCACCTGTCTCCTTCCAGTAAATAGCAGGACTGGCATGTGCCCTCTGCTCACAACACCAGGTACACCTACTCAGCTTGTACTCTCCCTCTTTTAAGGTCCCTGCTCAAGTGTTGCTTTATCACAGTGCTCCTCCTACTGGCCCACCTGAAGTAAAATATCTGATGTAAAATGTTGAAAAACAACTTTCTCCAGTCCCTGCACTGGCAATCCTTATTAGTGCTACTCCAGTTAAAATGTTACATACACATATCAAAACCTAACATAGAATTTACATATGTATCTAAGTTTCTATATATTTAAATGTATCTATGTACCTATGCACCCATCATTCTACCTATCTATTCATCCACCTAATGTATATAATATCATCTGATCTTGGACTCCATCTTGTTGCAAGCAGATATGGCCAAATGCCACAAGGAACTCATGTAATACACGCAGTCTTATCATCAACAGATATGAGCATCTTTTCCTCATTCTCCCCCCAAAAACCTGTATGACCCCAAACCTGGAGAATTTCCTAGAGGGATCACTGATTCACGTTTGTGTCACCATCCAGAAGGAGATTCCTAGAGTAGGATTATTAATTGGAATATGTGTTCAGAAATTTGTACTAACCTTAACCAAAGCTATAGTGACTCTGACAACTCTTGAGGCTCAATAAATAAATCTACATATTTTAGCCTATGTGATAATACCTTTTGATTTTCTATTAGCTAGCCAAGTGTGTTATACCTGTTATTGCCAGCACTTTTTTGTTACACTTGGATAAATATAGAAGCGAGATGGAACAATTCATCTCTAAACTGAAGAAGAGGGTTTACCTGGCTCGCCAGGCGGGGTTTATAGATCCAGGGACACATTATTTTAGCCTCAGTTTGTAATTTTAAATTATGTCTCTGACACATTCTGTAATGTTTAATCATTACTATGGTTTTGCATTGAAAGAGCAAGCAACTTCCAAACCTTTAAATGCTGCTGTACAATTACTGTCATACCATATGATTCACCAGCTCATCATTTGACAAAAGGAGTATGGAGATCAGTTTCTAAATGAACGCAAAGCTACTGTTTCTGTGACAACGATGCCATCTAGAGATCCTGACAGTGATGCAGATCAGGAATGAGGCTACTTTTTTCATTCTCTGGTTTGGTCAGAGCACAGTCATCAATTATGCAAGACTGAGAACTGGAACAATCATTTCCATCAGTTGTGTAACAACAACCAGGGAATATCTTGTGATTTACATAACATTTCCTTCTTCACCCCAAACCCACTTTGTCCTAATTAAGTGCTAGTTTGGAATTCTTGTGTTCTTCCTTTCTGCAGTAACTGAAAAATATGGTTTACTAATATCATATCAATTTTCTCTATTTGAGGAGGAAATTTCTGTATAAAAACTCTTAAATTTACTAATGAATGCTGTAGAACATTTTATTTAGGAAATTCCTAAACTGAGAATGTAAAAAATTATACGATTTTTCCTGGTTTTATAAACAAAACTACTTACTATAAAAAGTTCTAAAATGTGAAAACCTTAAATGTGAATACTTGTAATGTGAATTTTAAAATTCATCTTTACCTCAGAAATAGTAGGAGGGAAGGTGGGTGGCTATTTCTTTTATTTTCTCAGATCAGAAACCATAGTGGCAGTAGCTTCAAATCAAGATTCAAAGGAGGCTAGACATTTTCTTCTAGTTGGTGATTGCACTTTAGTTTTTGTCTCTTATTTTTATTTGATTTCTTTTTTAAAAAAATATATTTTATTGATTTTTTACAGAGAGGAAGGGAGAGAGATAGAGAGTTAGAAACATCGATGAGAGAGAAACATCGATTAGCTGCCTCCTGCACATCTCCCACTGGGAATGTGCCCGCAACCCAGGTACATACCCTTGACCGGAATCGAACCTGGGACCCTTCAGTCCGCAGGCCGACGCTCTATCCACTGAGCCAAACCGGTTTCGGCTATTTGATTTCTTAATACTAAAAATTTGAGTCTGTTTTTGAGATAAAGGAGTCCTATCTTTTACTGACAGTAGTTATCAGTCAATATGTTTTTATTTTTTTAACACAACAAATCTGAAACCCTCAAGTTAATTATTTTAATGTTTGTGATAATACAATTCAATTAGTTTTAAGACCTTTAATATCTAGTACTGTGTACTCAAAATCTGTCAATTATCCTAAATGACAAAAGCCATTCAGCCTTTTAAAAAAACAAACCTTGCAAGTTCATTAAACATTCAGTCTAGCTATGTTGCATTCATACAATTATCTTTCAAGGAGAAGTTACTATTGTGTAATTAATTTTTCAAGTCCAGGTCTTTTACATCCTTGGTTAAGTTTAATCCTAAGTATTTTTTTTTGATGCAATTGCAAACAGGATTGTTTCCTTAATTTCTCTTTCTGATAGTTCATTATTGGTGTATAAAAATGCAACTGATTTCTGAATATTATTTTATTGCTACTTTACTGAATTCATTGATCAGTTCTAGTAGTTTTTGGTGGAATCTTTAGGGTTCTTTCTATACAGTGTCATGGCATATCCAAATAATGACAGTTTTACTCCTTCCTTTCCAATTAGGATGCCCTTTATTTCTTTTTCTTGTGTAATTGCTGTGGTTCAGATTTCTAATACTGTGTTGAATAAAAATGGTGAAAGTGGACAACCTTGTCTTGTATCTGATCTTAAGGAAAATACTTTTAGGAATACTTAAGGAAAATACCTGTTGAAAATGATGTTGGCTGTGGGTTTGTCATATATTGCCTCTATTATGTTGAGGCATGTTTCCTCTATTCCCACTTGGCTGAGAGTTTTTGTTTAATCATAAGTGGATGCTGAATTTTGTCAAATGCTTTTTCTGTATGTATTGATATGATAATATGATTTTTATTCTTCAGTTTGTTTATGTGATGTATAATATTAATTGATTCATGGGTATTGAACTAATCTTGCATCCCTGAAATAAATCCCGCTTGATCATGAGGTATGAACTTTGTAATTGTATTGCTGAATTTGGTTTCATATTTTGTTGATAATTTTTACATCTATGTTCATCAGGAATATTAATTTCTCTTTTTTGTTATGTCTTTGTTTGGTTTTGGAATTAGGGTAATGATGCCTTCATAAAATGAGAATGGAAGCCTTCACTTCTCTTGAATATTTTGAGAAAGCTAGATATTAATTCCAGGACTTTTGTTTGTTGGGAGTTTTTTTTAATTTCTTTTTAATTCTTCTTGTTTTGACCTTGGAAGATTGAATGTTTCTAGAAATTTCTCCATTTCTTAGAGATTACTTAATTTGCTGGCATATAATTGTTTGTAGTATTTTCTTGCAATTCTTTGTTTTTCTGTGGTAACAGTTGTTACTTCTCCTGTTTCATTTCTGATGTTATTTATTTGGTTCCTCTCTATTTTTTCTTGATGAGTCTGTTTAAAGGTTTATAAATCTTATTTATCATGTCAAAGAACCAGCTCTTGGTTTCATTAATCTTTTGTATTGCTTTTTAAGAGTATTCTTTTTTCTCTGCGTTGATTTTACTATTTTCTTTCTACTCACTTTGGGCTTTGTGTGTTGTTGTTTTTCCAGTTCCTTTAGGGGTAAGGTTAGTTTGTTTATTTGAGACTAGAGGCCCAATGCATGAAATTCATGCAAGAGCAGGCCTTCCTTCCCTTGGCTGCTGCCACCAGCTTCCCTCTGGCACCCATGACCCGGGGTTTCCTTTGGCTGTTGGGAGGCGCCTGGGACCCTGGTTTCCCTCCCAGCCCTGGCTTCGTCTGGAAGAACGACTGGTCTAATTAGTATATTATGCTTTATTATTATAGATTTTTCTTGTTTCTTGAGGTAGGCCTGTATTGCTATGAATTTACCTCTTAGGACTGCTTTTGCTGTGTGCCATAGATTTCAGGCTTTTGTGTTTTTAATTCATTTGTCTCAAGGTATCTGTTGATTTCTTCCTCAATCTCATTGTTAACCCACTCATTATGTATTTACATGTTACTTAGCCTCCATGTACATATTATTTAGCATCCATGATTTTCTTTGGTTTTCTTCTTTTTTTCCTTGTGATTGATATTTAGTTTCATACTATTATGGTCAGAGAAGATGCTTGATATACTTTTAATCTTCTTAAAGTTACTGAGACTTGTTTTATGTCCTAACAAATGATCTACTCTAGAAAATGTTCCATGTACACTTGAAAAGAATGAATATTCAGTTGCTTTGGGGTGAAATGCTCTGAAGATATCAATTAAATCCATCTAATCTGCTGTGCCATTTAAGGTTACTGTTTCCTTGTTGATTTTCTGTTTGGAAAATCATTGATGTCGGTGGGGTGTTAAACGCTCCTACTATGACTGTATTACTGTCAGTCTCTCCCTTTATGTCCATCAAGATTTGCTGTATATATTTAAGTGTTTTTATGTTCTGTGCATGAATGTTTATAAGGGTTATATTCTCTTTTTTTTGTATTAATTCCTTTATCACTATGTAATATCTTTCTTCAGCTCTTATTATCAACTTTGTTTTAAAGTCTATATTGTCTGATATATGTATTGCTATTTAAGCTTTTTTTCATTTCTA
>NW_006285787.1:81721-88035 GCF_000327345.1 Myotis davidii
TTGTCTTTCTACTCACTTTGGGCTTTGTGTGTTGTTGTTTTTCCAGTTCCTTTAGGGGTAAGGTTAGTTTGTTTATTTGAGACTAGAGGCCCAATGCATGAAATTCATGCAAGAGCAGGCCTTCCTTCCCTTGGCTGCTGCCACCAGCTTCCCTCTGGCACCCATGACCCGGGGTTTCCTTTGGCTGTTGGGAGGCGCCTGGGACCCTGGTTTCCCTCCCAGCCCTGGCTTCGTCTGGAAGAACGACTGGTCTAATTAGTATATTATGCTTTATTATTATAGATTTTTCTTGTTTCTTGAGGTAGGCCTGTATTGCTATGAATTTACCTCTTAGGACTGCTTTTGCTGTGTGCCATAGATTTCAGGCTTTTGTGTTTTTAATTCATTTGTCTCAAGGTATCTGTTGATTTCTTCCTCAATCTCATTGTTAACCCACTCATTATTTATTGACATGTTACTTAGCCTCCATGTCTTTATGTTTTTCCGTTTTTTTCTTGTGATTGATATTTAGTTTCATACTATTGTGGTCAGAGAAGATGCTTGATATACTTTTAATCTTCTTAAAGTTACTGAGACTTGTTTTATGTCCTAACAAATGATCTACTCTAGAAAATGTTCCATGTACACTTGAAAAGAATGAATATTCAGTTGCTTTGGGGTGAAATGCTCTGAAGATATCAATTAAATCCATCTAATCTGCTGTGCCATTTAAGGTTACTGTTTCCTTGTTGATTTTCTGTTTGGAAAATCATTGATGTCGGTGGGGTGTTAAACGCTCCTACTATGACTGTATTACTGTCAGTCTCTCCCTTTATGTCCATCAAGATTTGCTGTATATATTTAAGTGTTTTTATGTTCTGTGCATGAATGTTTATAAGGGTTATATTCTCTTTTTTTTGTATTAATTCCTTTATCACTATGTAATATCTTTCTTCAGCTCTTATTATCAACTTTGTTTTAAAGTCTATATTGTCTGATATATGTATTGCTATTTCAGCTTTTTTTCATTTCTATTTGCATGAATATCTTTTAAGATACCTTTACTTTTAGTCTCAGTGTGTCTTTCCTTCTGAAAGGGGTCTTTTGTAGACAGCATTTGTATGGGTCTTGCTTTGTTATTCCTTCAAGTACACTGTATCTTTTGATTGGAGCATTTAATCAATTTACATTTAAAGTGCTTATTGACAGAAATGTAGTTATTTCAATTTAATTATTTTTTTCTTTTATTTAAAAAATATATTTTTATTGATTTCAGAGGGGAAGGGAGAGAGAGATAGAAACATCAATGATGAGAGAGAATCATCGATCAGCTGCCTCCTGCATGCCCCACACTGGGAATTGAGCCTGCAACCCAGGCATGTGCCCTGACCGGGAATTGAACCATGATTTCCTGGTTCATAGGTCAACATTCAACCACTGAGTCATGATGGCTTTTCTTTTTTTTCTTTTCTTTTTTTTCATGCCTTCTCCTTCTCCTTCTCCTCCTTCTCCTTCTCCTTCTCCTTCTCCTTCTCCTTCTCCTTCTCCTTCTCCTTCTCCTTCTCCTTCTCCTTATTTTCTTCTTCTTGTCCCTTTAATATTTCTTGTAAAACTAGTTTAGTGGTGATGAGTTACTTTGCTTTTTCTTGTTTGGAAAGTTCTTTATCTCTCATTCAATTTTAAATGATAACCTTACTGGGTAGAGTAATTTTGGTTCATAGGTGCTTGGTTTTCATCAGTTTGAATATTTTGTGTGAATCCCCTTTTGCCTGTGAAGTTTCCTTTGAGAAATCAGCTGATAGTCTTATGGGAGCTCTCTTGTAAGTAACCTACTGCTATTCTCTTGCTGCTTTTAAGATTTTCTCTTTGTATTTAACCATTGTAATTTTAACTATGATGTGCCTTGCTGTGGGCCTCTTTGGGTTCATCTTGTTCCTGGACTTGTATGTCTATCTCCCTTATCAGGTTAGGAAAGTTTTCTGTCATTAGTTTTTTACATAGATTTTTGACTCCTTGCTATATTTCTTCTTTTCTAGCATACACATGATTTGAATGTTGGTACACTCAAAGTTGTCACTCAAAGTTGTCCTAGAAGTCCCTTAAACTATCCTCAGTTTTAAAAATTCTAAAATTCTTGTTGTTTGTTTGTTTGTTTGTTTTGTTTTGGTGTTCCTATAGGGTATTTTCTGCTATCTTGTCTTCAAAATTGCTCATTTGTATTTTTGCTTTTGTTAATATGCTGATTTCTTCTAGTGTATTCTTCATTTCAGTTATTGTACTTTTTATTTCCAATTGGGTTTTATTTATGGTTTCTATGTTATATTTTATGCTTATTATTATTTTATTTTTAAAAAAATATATTTTATTGATTTTTTACAGAGACAAAGGGGGAGGGATGGAGAGTTAGAAACATCAATGAGAGAGAAACATCGATCTGCTGCCTCCTGCACACTCCCTACTGGGACCCTTCAGTCTGCAGGCCGATGCTCTATCCACTGAGCCAAACCGGTCAGAGCTATGCTTATTACTTTTGTTGTTGAAGTTCTCACAAGTTTATTTTAATATCCTTATAACTGGCATTTTTGAGGTATATTTAGTAGCTTGCTTGCCTCCATTTCACTTAGTTCTTTTTCTGAAGATTTCTCCTGTTTGTTTTTCTTTCTTTCATTTGGAACATTTTTTTTATCTTTTAATTTTGGCTGACTCTCTGTTTTGTTTTTATAATTAGCCAGATTTACCACATCTCTTAGTTTTGCCGAAGTGGCTTTATGTAGTAGGTGTGCTGTAAGGCCCAATGGTGCAGGTTTCCCTGATTACCTGGTCTGGGTATTCTAGGAGTATCCCTTGTATGAATCTTGTATGCACTTCTGTTGTAATGAGTTTTCATTGCTTTTGGCATGTCAGTGGGTGGTATTGACTCTCAGAGAAACTGGCTGTTGAGGGCTGGCCATAACTACAGCAGGTATTGATTCCATGGAATGGAATTTACCCCAATGGAGTCTGATGTCTGCTGAGACCACCCTTCGGGTGTGCTGCGTGTGGAGCTAATCACATGGTCCTTTATTGTGGTCTGAAGCCTGCCACCATGTGTGTTTGCTATGGGGACTCTTGGAATGGGCTCTGTCAGGTGCTGCCTCTTTCTGGCCCAAGGCTACCTATTAGGAGCTATAAAGTAATCTGTGGTTGGTAGCTGCCTGCAGTGGACTTGGATGTGCCTGGTAGAGTCCACACTGTGAACCAACTCTGGCTGCTACCAGTACAGGACCTAGAGTAGGTCAGTAAAAGGCACAAGGCACCCCAAGACCTATCACTGCCTCCTGGCTGCCCCAAAGGCTAAGCTGCTGAAAGAACCTTGGGCAGTAAATGGGTTAGGTGAGGCATGGTCACAGGGAGTTACCAGGTTTGGGTGAGTAGTGTTTACCAGGTCAGTGCAGATTCATATTTGGCACCAATGCTGAGCCTGAGGCGACTCAGAAAAATTCAGAGTGTACACTGAGGCCAGCCATCACCTGCCTGGGCCTGTGGATATTTGAGGTGGGGTAGGTTCTTAGGAAATCCTCACAGTGGAGCTAGTTGGATTTACCAAGCTAATGTAGATTCAGATTTGACTGTGTGTCGGGAGGGCTCAACATAAGAAAGATGGTGGCGGTCCCTCCAGCACTTACTTGTTCTGGAGCCACACAACTGTTTCTCTATGAATGTTTCTGACGTCCCTGCAAGTTTGACCAGAACTCCTCAAGAGTTTTTTAAGTAGGACAATAGCACAGGCCAAGGCTGGCTGCCGGCCACCCAAAGAGCCTCGGTTGGTAGACAAGTTAGACAGGGTGGGGTCTCAGAGAATTGTCAGGGTGGAGCAAATTAAGTTCACCAGGTTAATGCCGATTCAGATTTGGCTGTGTTGGAGGAGGGCTGAACATAAGAAGGATAGCAACCACCTGCTGATTACCTCAAAGTAGAGCTCAACACAGGGATATTGGCAACTTGTCCCTTGAGTCCTTGCCCTCAAGCCACATAACTCAATTTCTCCTTGTATGTCTCTGGATCCTTCTGAGCTATTGTCCCTCCACCAGAGTCCAGGTGAGTGCCTGCAAGTGGGAGTCTGCGTGTGATCCATTTAAGAGTATGTCTTGGTTATCAGCAGCCTTTTGCCTCATCCAGATAGATAGAATCCCTGTTGGTTTTCACAGCCGATGTTTTGTGGGCTACTCTTCCCAGCACTGATGCTCTGGACTGGGGAGCCTGGCATGGGGTTGGGATAGGACCCCTTGCTCCTTAGGGGGACCTCTGCAGTTGAGATGTCCCTCTTGAATTCTTAACTGCCACATCTGGGTGTGAGGCCAGTGCAGTTAGTGTCTCTATCCCTCCTATTACTCCTGACCTGGTTTCTTCATTAGACCTTTAGTTGTAGGACTTCTGCTCAGCTAGTCTCACATGAGCTCACTCATTTATGGAATATAATGAACAACATAAACTGATGAACAAAAACAGATCCAGAGACAGAGAATCATCAAGCAGAATGTCAAACCTCAGAAGGAAGGTAGGGGAGGGTGGGGGTAAGGGGAAGAGATCAACCAAAGGACTTATATGCATGCATATAAGCCTAACCAATGGACACAGACAACAGGGGGGTGAGGGCATGAGTGTGTAGGGGTAATATGGGGATAAGGACACATATGTAATACCTTAATCAATAAAGAAATTAAAAGTAAAAAGAAAATTGAGAAATTCCTAAATTCATATGTAGTCCAACCTTTCAATATCTGCATAATTTTGGATGAAAAATAATTCTTCTGAGATTATATGGAATAACAACACTTGCTTCATGTGTGGAGGTGAGGATTCAGTAGAATATGTATAAAAATGTTATTTTTGAAGTCAACTTAGATCTCATTTCCATATATATTCTCTGTACTTTTTTCATGGAATATTGTATGGTTTTATTCTTTATACTTTTTAATATACTCTATGGTTAAGTTGAATATTATTGTGATAATCATCAGAAATAATTAAATGATTAAAAAATTTAAGAGACAATTTCTAATTGGTATTCTGGAATTCACTTTCGGTCATCATAAAATAGCTCCATAGATTGTATTGTGTGCCTACCACTTATATGATAGAATTATACACTTGAAACCTATATAATTTTATTAACTAATGTCACCCTAATAAATTCAAAATATAGTTATAAAAATGCCAAAAGGTCTCTTTGTCATAAGAAAACCAAATGCCTTTCTTTCTCCTCATTAAAAACGTCCCTGCTTAGCTACACTGGGAAAACCTAAACGACCATAGGCCATGATTCCCCAGGCCAAGTGATCTCACAGTCTCAGATCTCTGCAGCATCCCTTGGTCATTACCCCCTGGGGCTGTAATTAGCCGATGCTCTGATTGTTTTATAAAGCCTTTTGTGTTTGTAATGATCCTGCATAGGATCCAGTTGACTTTGGAAGAACTATATCTTTCTGAATCTTAACTGATGCTATTCTCTGAGTTCCCTGGCAAAATAAGTAGGTAAGAGGGACCGAAATAAAACCTATAGTGAATAAATCAGCTAACCAAGGTTATTATGTTCCAGGCATGCAAAACTAAGCTTTTTTTTAACTCACTGTGATGTCAGCTTTCTATGTGGCAGGTTGCTGCTAGCACCAGGGAAGAAGGATGGAGCAGGAATCCAACTCATGAACGAGAATTCTTTGAGTGGTCAGTTGGGGGTCTGAGTGAGGGAAAGCATACATTTTGCTCTCAAAAAAAAGAATAAAATTGTAGAAGAATCTCAGGGAAGACTCAGAGTGTAGCTATGACTATTTGTCCTCTTTTCCAAATTTCCCAACTGTTTGATCTCTTTTTTTATTTTTATTTTTTTGGTTTCACGTGCCCTTCTTTCAGCCTGTGGTTTATAGTCAGCCTGGCCACCTGGTTAGTCTATCCAATACCTAGAAACCTTTAGTCCTTTGGTAATCTTCTGCCTCACCTTCCATTCCACTTCTCAACTTTCATCACCCTAATGTTTGCAGCTCTTTTGACTGATTTCAAGCTGTTGAGCATTACTGGTGTGGGTTACAGCAGAGTGTCATGTAGGTCCTCTGAAAATTTTGTCATCCAGCCTCTAATGGGGACTTTTCATTAATTCATTCTTTGGCAGCCCTATCATATTATTCATTCATTAATGAAATTTTTTTTTATTTTATTCATTTTTTTTTAACAGAGAGGAAGGGAGAGGGATAGAGAGTTAGAAACATCAATGAGAGAGAAACATCGATCAGCTGCCTCCTGCACATCCCCCACTGAGGATGTGCCCGCAACCAAGGTACATGCCCTTGACCAGAATCGAA
>NW_006285787.1:88205-98385 GCF_000327345.1 Myotis davidii
TAGGTGAAAATCAAAAATGGGCAGAAGGTACAAATAGTTTTCATATACCCCTGTTTACACACACACACACACACACACACACACACACACACCCTCCACCAGAGTAGTACATTTGTTATAATTGATGAACCTACACTGGCACATAATTATCACTAAGTTTATAGTTTACATTAGGATTCACTCTTGGTGTAGTACATTTTATGGGGTTTGACAAATGAATAATGACCTGTATCCACCATTGTAGTGTCATATGGATTAGTTTTATTCCTTCAAAGTTTTCTATGCTCTATTTGCTCATCCCTCCTTCCCCTCTAACTCCTTGCAACCACTAATCTTTTGTCTGTCTCCATAGTTTTGCCTTTGCCCAAATGTCATATAGTTAGAATCATACAGTATATAGTCTTTTCAGATTGACTTCTTTCACTTACTAATATGCATGTAAGTTTTCTCTATGTCTTTTCATGGCTTCATAGCTCATTTCTTTTTGACACAGAATTATATTCTATTATTCAGATGTGCCAGTTTATTAATCCACTCACCTATTAAAAACATTTTGGTTACTTCTACGTTTTGGCAATTATGCATAAAGCTGCTATAAACATCCATGTGCAGGTTTTTATTTGGACAAAAGTTTTCAATCCATTTGAGTAAATACTAAGGAACATGATTGCTGAATCTTATGGTGAGAGTATATTTAGTATTTTTAAAAAAATTTTTTATTGCTTAAAATATTACAAAGAGTATTACATATGTCTCCTTTTTTTTCTCCCCTTGACCTTCCCCTGGCCTCCCCTACCCCCCAGTGTCTTGTGTCCATTGGTTATGCTTTTATGCATGCATACAAGTCCTTCGGTTGATCTCTTACCCTCCCCCCGCACCCCCCAGCCTCCAACCCTCCTCGGCCAAGAGTATATTTAGTTTTGTAAGAACCTGCCAAACTGTCTTACAAAATGGCTGTACCATTTTTTCATTCCTACTAGTTTTCTGCTCCTGTTACTCCACATCCTTGCTAGCATTTGGTGTTGTCAGTGTTTTGGATTTTCCCCATCATTTACTTTTACTTAATAAAAATGCATCTTAAGTTCATACTGCTATTTCCTATTGTAAACTTGAATTAGAAGTGTTTACTTACATCTATTGAATAGATACAAATAGATTTGTATATTTCAGCCCCTGGTTCTTTGCACAGAGTTCTGAGAACCCTTATAAATTCCTAAGTGATAATAGCACAAGGAGCATCTTTTGTTCTAATGTTTGGTTTTTGAACCTGCTTCCCAACACAGGGTTCCTAAATCCCTTAGATATTCCTGGGTGATAGGAGCATCTCTGGTTCTAATGAGGTGAGTCTTGGTGGGTGGGCTCCTGAAGGGGGGCTGGTCACCAGAAAGATAAAGCCATCATTAGAAGCTTAGAAGTTTTCTTTTTAAATATTTTTATTGAATTTATTGGGGTGACATTGGTTAATAAAATTATATAGGTTTCAAGTGTATGACTCTATAATATGTCATCTGTATATTGTATTGTGTGTTTACCACCCAAAGTCAAATCTTTCTGTCACTCTTACCTTTCCACCTCCTTTACCCTCTTCTACTTTCCCCCACTGCCCTTTCCCTCTGGTAACCATTGTAATGTTGTCTGTGTCTCTGAGTTTTTTTCTCTCTTTTTTGCTTAACGCATTTCCTCCTTCATTCTTGATACACTCTTCTCTTTTGGCTTCTCTGGACACCGCTGGTTGTCCTCTGGCCTCTGTGATTATTCTGCCTGATTTGTTGGCCCTTTGTACCCTTTTATTTATTGACTCCCTATGTTTAATAATTCTTAAATATCTAGATTAGGTCTCAATGTTAGCACAAACTAATCTCTACCTTATTTCTCATATTATTTTCTTTCGTTCTACAAAACAATATCTATGTTATAGAGAATCTGCATTCTTTGTCATTAACCCACTGAACACTGAATGTTTCTGTTTTCCATATTTTACCACCTGCTGAAAATGACTTCTTTAGATAGTTTACTTCAAGTTTTCTTCTAGGAGTTTTATGGTCTAAGGCCTTACAAATAAATTCATTTTAAATTAACAAAGTGAATAAGTGAGAAGGTAAGAATAGGAATAGAACATAACTGAAAACTTTGGTCTTGAGGAGCCATCTGACTTTATAATGTGCCTAAAATTCCTCTTCTTTTTCCAATTACACAATTAAAGTGGAGGTAAAAACTAAAGAATTTATACACCTCATGAAAAAGGCAGTTAGGGAGAAAAGTCTATTATCCTGAGCAGCTGGTCTTGTATAGTTTGTCTTTCTTGCCTTGGCAGATCAACACAGATTTGCAATATGAATGGCCACAACCTTCAGTAATCTCTTGAAGCACATACCTTTGCCCTTTCTTCATTTTTTCCCCTTTCATTAATCCTGAAGGACAAGTGAAATACCCAGTGTAATCTAATGTGGTCATAAAAATTAATTTAATGTTCTTCATGTGGGAATTGAAGTCTATGACATTGGACTGTGGGGGCAGCAGCGGTGGAAGGGGCACAGCCTCATCAGAGTACAAAGCCTCCCCCTGCATCCCTCAGGCAGCCTTTCAGTAGTATGTCCACCAGAAGCAAAATTTTCATTTGGGAAATATACTCAAGTGATTGGGTGCAGTTGTAGATATGAAAGCTTTACCTAAATTTAGGTCTAGTTTCAATACTTGAGAATAATGGCAGAAATGAATTTGAGGAATAATTTTCTATACTTGAAAGTTGCTCATACAGATAGCTTTCAATACAGAAAAGATATCATTTATTGTGCCAGCCTATGTACTAGATATGATTAGGGATGTTTACATTTATTATATCATTTATTTATCAAACACCCTGCAAGTGAGGTATTATCATCTCCATGTTAGTAACGGGAAACCTGAAGCTCAGAGAGGTTAAGTAACTTGGTTGTAATCACATAGCAAGTGAATGATGGAGCCTGGATTCAAAAACAAGCCTGGCCAACGTCAAAGTCGAAGATTTAACCATTCTGGCATAGTGTTTGAAAGGCAATCTGTGAATTTTTGTCTTTTTAGGGTTAAAGAAGATAGGAATGAAAATTTGGAAATGATTTCTGGACTTTTGAATGTGATCATATAGCCGTGTGATAACTCCACCATGAAGAACCACATACCTTTGGACATAACTGTACTGTGACCTTCAGTAACAGAAGCTTATTGGACAGAGAACCCGTCTGGAATGGCAGAACGCACAGGAAACACACACCAGGGAGATTTTCATGTGCTTGTTGTCTGTTGTCCTGTATACCTCCTTCTTCTGCTTGGTATATACTAGACTCCTCAAATCATACTAAGAGTTAAAATCTTCACAGGAACTTACATATGTATATCATTGTGAAACATAACAAGCAATCTTTCTGTTCATTGTCATGTGTGGTTTTCACAGAAACTCTGGGAGTTTTAGAGGGCACGTAATGGAAGCATCTGCTTTTTGTCTCCTTCCTTAAATGAACCCAGGGTCAAAGACAGGAGCAGCCCCGAATTAAAGGTGAGAGATTGATGTTCTCTTTAACTTACCTGGGTTCTCAGAAACAGAGGCTACCATATTTCATATTACCTGAACCTTCTCAGCTCTTTTCTCCGGATGCTCATTTCCTTTATATTGTGCATGTCTTCTCTAATTACCCCTTTCCCTATCTTTCCCATATTTTTAATCTTCATTCTTTATCTTTTCTCTATTTTATTTTTTCCTCTGCATAGAGATTATTCCTTAGACTTTAGGAAAATAAGTTGAGTGCTGGCTCTAGGTTTAGAGATTAAATGTTTTCTAATCCCCGGCAAGAAATATATTGTGAAGCCTTAGGTGCCTTCTCACTGGGAGACTATTAATCATGGCTTTTATAAAGTTTTCAATGAGGAATTTTCCCTTATGCCTGTTTAAAACTATTGGAAAATGTGACTGAGAAAGAATAGAATCAAGAATAATAAAGATCACTGACCTGAAGGCATGGCCTTACTACAGGCTGGGGTTATTTACTTATTTATTTTTTTAATCCTCACCCTAGGATATTTTTTCCATTAAGAGAGAGTGGAAGAGAGAGGAAAAGACAGAGAGAAATATCATTGTGAGAGAAACACATAGATTGGTTGCCTCCTGCATGCTCCAGGGCCAAGAAGGAGCTTGCAACCTAGGTACATGACCTTGATCGTGACCTTGACCAGAATCGAACCTGGGACCCTTTGTACATGACCTTGATCATGACATTGACCAGAATCGAACCGGGGACCCTTCGGTCCACAGGCCAATGCTGTATCCACTGAGCCAAACTGGCTAGGGCTGGTTGGGTTATTAATCTAACCTCTCAATCAAGAACTTTCTACTGACTTTCTATAGGTATCTGGGTATATAATATGGGCTATATACATATGAATAATGATAGTTAATATTAAAGGACAACTTCTTATTATATAATTCAAGGTATTTTCTTCACATTGTATATTTCTTCCTTTTTTCCTATTCAGTTCTCTCTAATCCTTAAAGGGCCAAATCAATATCTGTGCCCCTGGCCTTCCCCACCTGCTCTTGCTAACATGAATTATCTTCTATCACCGCCCCTCCCCAGCAAAAAACCCCTCACTAATATTAATCTTACTATTCACTTTAAGTATATTATATACCACATTAGATTGTATTTGTTCTGTGTGCAATTCATGTATTTTCAAATGTTTTATTGATTCTTTGACTTACAGGAGTTAGCAAAAACCCCCCCCAAACAAATCAGTATGAAAGAAATTTTTCAATAGAACCTACAAGAAGTGTTTGGGATTTTAATTGACTTTTGGGCTTAATAAAATTTAGAAAGACCAAAAGAATAGGCTCCTTAGAAACATCACCTTAAGTTTTTTTAAATATGTTGTTATTGATTTTAGACATAGAGGAAGGGAGAGAGAGAGAGATAGAAACATTGATTGGCTGCCTCCTGCATCTCCCTACTGTGGATCGAGCCCACAACCGGGCATGTGCTCTGATGGGGAATTGAACTGGCATCCTCTTGGTGCATGGTACAACACTCAGCCAACTGAGCACATGGGCCAGGGCTCACCTTGAGTTTTTTAACAGTTGTAGTGACCAATTACAGAAGCAGCAAAATAAGAATCAGTACACAAATTACACTATCAATGAATAATCACTTTCCTAAATACAATTAACTATTTATTTTATCAGTCAAATAATCCTTAGTTGGGCACACATTTTACATTTATTTGTTGTTAGCCTGCTATATAGTTTAGTATTAGTAATGGACACTTTGTGTAAATGTCACTGGTTAGTTTGTGTTTTAACCAGGAAAAATCACTATATCTCATTTTTCTCTTTTTTACTTATTTTCTCTAGCATTTGTCTTTCTGGAATAGGAATCAAGAGACCTAACTGTTGGTGCCCAGTTCTGACAATTGTGTGAATCTGAGGAGTTCAGTTTACTTTGTTGGGTCTCATGTTTTCCACCTGAGTGATGACGAATTGAACAGCATGGTCTTTATATAATTCCATGAGAATTTCTTCTCATCACAATGTGGACATGTGCTTTTTCTCACTAAGGCCTTGGGTCTTTTTTTTTTTTTTAACAATTACTGAGTTTCCTGGGTCTCTCCCCAGTGTCTCCATCATGTCTCCATGCGTATTCATCTCATCAGTCTTCTCCTTGCAGACTCTCCCTGCCCTGATGAGCAGCACATGTGGCTGTTCCCTGCCTTCCCCCTACAACAGGTCACAGGTTTTGATAATAGAAAGTGTGTACTTGAGACTGTGGACTCCAGAGGTGACAGTGAAATTACCATGTGTAGGTGAGACTATTGAGATTCATGCCAATGATGGTGACCCAGAATTGGGGTCAGGACACAGTGACAGCCTCTATGAGTTTTATGGTCTGGGATGAATGAGGGCATCAGTCATAGGGCCCTTTGTGGAGTTGTAGCTGCAAAAATGAAGGATGTCAGTATACTTGTTCTAGTGTATTTCATCAACTCCTAAAATGATTAACCTGTATTAAGTGTTTTCAGGAACTACTCTCTACTATAGGGAATGATTGAGGTGGGCACTGAATACGGAGAAACATAACACTGTTTTCTGCCCACCCTTCACATCACATATAAATACAATACATATTAAAGGACTAAATCTCCATGTTACATTTTGTATTTTGTGGTTCAGATAAAGAAGAAAGCTAATCTGCCCTCCTAAAATGTGTCTTATTAGTGTTTGATATTTCTCTTGTTTTTGTAATCATAAATCAAAAGTATAAAATACAAAGTCTCTTGAAGATAAAATATCAGAATGTATTTCAGTCAAAGTAAGCAGGATGATATAAAATATCAGAAGGTTACTATGCAGGCAGTACTCAGTATTTTAAAGGGTGGGGGGATGCCAGTGGACATAAGGGTATCACCAAAGGGTATCACTGATGAATTAAAATTCCATATCTCAACTATTCGTTGAGTGCTGGTCCTTAATACCCAGGTTTGTATGGCCAGAAAAAAGCTGCAGCGCTATTTTGTGTTTGTAGTAGCTAAGTTAGGCATGTGCCTTGGCTAAACTCTGATGAAATAAACCAAATGCACATTGATTAGGCCTGGAGAAAGCCTTGCGTCATTAGGAGGCATAGGCTCCTTATGAAAGCCTTGCAGTGTTGAGGCCTTGCAGTGTTGTAGTTATGAAAAATTGTGTGCAAATTGGAGACACCCAGGATAGCAGTGGACATGATAAAGTATGATGGAAAATAGTGCTGGTTCTATATTTTATCAAGATCCACATACTTGTCCTGTTCTACTATACTTAGAGGCTCTCCAGTTTCATAAACCCCAGCCTCTTCATTCAGTTTCAATCTACAGCAGTGGTTCTCAATCTTCCTAATGCCACGACCCTTTAATACAGTTCCTCATGTTGTGGTGACCCCCAATTTCATTGTTACAAATTGAACGTAATTAAAGCATAGTGATTGATCACAAAAACAATATGTAATTATATATGTGTTTTCTGATGGTCTTAGGCGACTCCTATGAAAAGGCTGTTCGACCCCCAAAGGGGTCGCGACCCACAGGTTGAGAACCGCTGATCTACAGTCTATCATAACTCAGTCTCAACTCATGTCTCAGGAACCTTTCACTCCAGGTGATAGCCTTTCAGTTAATCATGCTTTCCTCTTATCCCTGCTTTCTGTGAGAACAAACTGGAAAAAGAAGAGGATAATGAGAATATACATAGAAGCAAGATGGAATATGTTGGAAATGAGGAATAGTCAATATCAGAAGTGATTTAAACAGGTGATGAATGTCATGAGCACTCATGAGTCTTTCGTTCTTGCTTAATCTGTTAATTTGAGAGCTGGACATTACAGCGGGAGTATTAGAGATAGGTTTAAAGTATGCTGCAGCTCACATGTTGTGATATTATGTTGACTTTTATTTTTCGTTTTGTATATTTGAGGAACTGGATAACTGTATACTTCTCATGTATAATGAGAACATTGAAATTCTTTGACATGTTGTCATCTCCATAATCACAATTTCCTCCTCATTTTCTTAGTTCTCATAATTTCAGCCACATCCAGTTGGGTGGATCTATGGATGAAGGGAATCACTCGGTTGTGTCTGAGTTTGTGTTTCTGGGACTCACCCATTCATGGGAGATCCAGCTTCTACTCCTGGTGTCTTCCTCTGTGCTCTATGTGGCAAGCATGACTGGAAACATCCTCATTGTATTTTCTGTGACCACTGATCCTCATTTACACTCCCCCATGTACTTCCTATTGGCCAGTCTTTCCTTCATTGACTTAGGAGCCTGCTCTGTCACCTCACCAAAGATGATTTATGACCTTTTCAGAAAGCATAAAGTCATCTCTTTTGGAGGCTGCATTGCTCAGATCTTCTTCATCCATGTCATTGGTGGTGTGGAGATGGTGCTGCTCATTGCCATGGCCTTTGACAGATATGTGGCCATATGTAAGCCTCTCCACTACCTGACCATCATGAGCCCACGAGTGTGCATTTTGTTTACAGCTGCTGCCTGGGCCCTTGGTGTCAGTCACTCGTTGTTCCAACTAGCATTCATTGTTAATCTGCCCTTCTGTGGTCCTAACGTATTGGACAGCTTTTACTGTGACCTTCCTCGGCTCCTCAGACTGGCCTGCACAGATACCTACAGATTGCAGTTCATGGTCACTGTCAACAGTGGGTTTATCTGTGTTGGCTCCTTCTTTATACTCCTTATTTCCTATATCTTCATCATGTTTACTGTTTGGAAACATTCTTCCAGGGGATCATCCAAGGCCTTCTCCACTTTGTCAGCTCACATCACTGTGGTCCTTTTGTTCTTTGGCCCAACCATGTTTGTTTATACATGGCCACACCCCAATTCACAGATGGACAAGTTTCTTGCTATTTTTGATGCAGTTCTCACGCCTTTTCTGAATCCAGTCATCTACACATTCAGGAATAAAGATATGAAGGAGGCAATGAAGAGAGCTTGCAAAAATTTAGTGATTTACAGAAAGATCTCTTAAGTGACATGATAAGTCCTTTTTACTAACCATGGTATAGCCTTTTGCTTCTATGTTTGATATTTTAGATTCAGGAAGTTTGAGGCACCACATATTGATTTGAATGTTATCAAACCTTTAACATAATTTTTAACTGATGAATGTATTTATTCCTAGGGAGGAGTGAGCCATAAAAACAGTATATCTATCTATATAAATCCCATTAAAATTTTTTCAGATATGTTATATAGTTTTCAGTGAATAGGTCTTACATATCTTTTTTGAGATTTATCCTTAAGTATTTAAATTTTTGATACTGTTTTAAGAAGTATATTTTTGTTTAATTTGTAATTGTTTATTACTAATATACATAAATACAATAGATTGTTTTGCTTATTGATTGACATTGAAGCCTGAAGACATTACTTCTATGAGTTTTTTTTTTAGATTAAGATTTTCTCTATAGATGATTATGTTCTCAGTGAATAAAAACATTTTACTCCTTTTATTCTAATGTGTTGATTTCATTCATTTTTGTTGCCTTATTGTACTTGCTAAGTCAAAAGGTACAATGCTGAATAGATGTGGTTAGAGTGAACATGCTTGACTTATTCCTATTCTTATGAGAAAAACATTCAGTTTTTATCTTTAACTATAAATATATTATAAATATATTTAAATATAAATATAGTTATAGGTTTTTCATAGATACCTTTTATCAAGTTGAGGAAGTTCCATTCTACTCAGTTTGTTGAATGGTTTTAAAACCAAGAATAAACGTTGGATTTTGTAAAATTCCTTTTTTGGTTTAGTATCAGGGTAACGCTGGTCTTTTAAAAATTAGGTTTATCAAGGTGATATTGGTTAATAAGATTATATACACTTCAAGTGTACATTTCTATAACACATGATCAATATAGTGCATTGTGTGCCCATAATCCAAAGTCAAATCATCTTCTCTCACCATATGTCTGATCCTCTTTACCTTTTACTACCCTCCCACCCTTTTTCCTTCTGGTAATCACTATACTGTTGTCTGTGTCTATAAGTTTTTTTGTTTTTCTTGTACTTATTTATTACTTTTAGTTTTAAAATGTATTTTCTTATTTTAAAGTTACTGCAAGAGTTTTATAGAATTGATATGATTTCTTTCTTAAGTATTTGGTAAAATATACCAGTGAAGTCATCTAGGCCTAGAATTTTCTCTGTGGGAAGGTTTTCATATAAATTCAATTTTTGTATACTTCGAGTATCCCAATAAATTAGTACATCTACACTAATAAAAGAGAAACATGGCAATTGGCGTACGACTGCTTCCCTTTTCATTGGTTAATCAGCAAGATATGCAAATTAACTGTCAGCCAAGATGGTGGCCGGAAGCCAGGCAGCTTGAAACTAACATGAGGCTTGCTTGCTTCAGTGACGGGGGACTCCAACGTTCCCCACCTGCCGCTGCAGGCCTCTGAGCGGGCAGTTTAAAAACTATGTAACAAATACCACTGGACTTTAGCCAGCAGATTCGCAACACTGTTGCGAAAGGCCAGAAACCTACTTTCAGCCTCGGAGGCCTAAGAGCTGGAGCCACGCCTCAAAGCTAAAGCTGGCCCAGAATAAAAAAGAAAAAAAGAAAAAAAGGAGCAGTTGGGAGCTTCAGTCACCCCCAG
>NW_006285787.1:98991-99975 GCF_000327345.1 Myotis davidii
AGGGGCTGCACCTAGGGATTGGGCCTGCCCTCTGCCACCTGGGAGCAGGCCTAAGCCAGCAGGTCATTATCTCTCGAAGGGTCCCAGACTGCGAGAGGGCACAGGCTGGGCTGTGGGACACCCCCTCCCCGCCGAGTGCACAAATTTTTGTGCACCGGGCCTCTAGTATATCTATATTGTTAAATTTATTGGAATAGGTTGTTCCCAATATTCCCTTATTATCTTTCTAAATATCTGTAAGATGTGTGGTATTTTCCTTTCTCTCTCATTCTGAATATTGTTGTTTGTGTCTTTTTTGTTTTTTATCTTATCAGCTTGGCTAGCATTTTTCAACTTTTTTATTTTCTCAGAGAACCAGGTTTTTGTTTCATTTATTTTCTCTATTTCTGTTTTTTTTTCTGTTTTCTATGTCATTATTTTCTTCCTGTAATCTTTATATTTATATTATTTTTTCTTCATGTTTAATTTGCCTTTTATTTAGTTTATTTAGGTAGAAACTATGATTGTTCATTTAAGACCTTTTATTTTTTAAATATAGGCATTTAGTTGTTTTAATTTCCCCTTAAGCACTGATTTAACTGCATCACAAATTTTTATATCTTGTTTTCTTATAATTCACTTTAATATATTTTCTTTTTTTTTCTAATTTAAAAAAGTTTTAAACACATGGGTTAAAATTTCAATGAAAAATATCCAGGTATTTTGTTATTGATTCTAATTCATTTTCACTGTAGTCAATAACCTACTTTGTATGATTTGAATAGTTTTAAATTTATGAAGACTTGCCCTGGCCAGTGTGTCTCAGGTGGTTGGAGTGTCGTCCCATAGACTGAAAAGCTGTGGATTCAATCCCAGTCAGGGTGCTTACAAGAAGGCAATTGATTGATGTTTCTCTCTCTACAATCAAAGTGGGTCCTTAGGTGAGGATTATAAAAGTTTATGAAGACTTGTCTTATGGCCTATAAGAGAGCAGGTTTTTTTTTT
>NW_006285787.1:99991-108186 GCF_000327345.1 Myotis davidii
GAGATCATGTGGTATTTTTCTTTCATTGACTGGCTTATTTCACTTAGCATAATGCTAAGAGAGCAGGTTTTTAATCTCACCTCATATTTAGCACTGACAGTTTGCAGAGCCTGGTTCCCTGACACAGCTAAGAACATAGGAAAGGGAAGGGCAACTGTTTACAGCTGGTGCTGCTCTGTGAGACTGGAAATAAACACAGAACTGAGGTGTATTTACTGAAGTTTATTTCCAGGAAGGAGGGAAGGAAGCAGAAGGGACCCAATCCCCAGAAATTCAGATTGCCCTCTGTGAAGCCAAGTTCTTGCTCATACTTGCTAAGAAAAATGGAAAAGCCGTCTTCTGGTAGCTAGCAACAAAGTAAAGAAGTGTTTATCCTTTTAGAGTTGGCACTGTTCTGCAAGATTGACAAAAAGCACAGAACCAAGGCCTTTTTTTCCAGGAAGGCAAGAAAGAATTTAGAGGGTCTTGTTCCAGCCTTAAAGCACACACTGTGAGGGATCTTGCTTCATATTGAGCACTGTTGACTGGTGAAGGTCTCTCCTGGTCAAAACCAGTTTATAAAGACTTGAAGAGGAAGTTGATTATTTAAATACACAGGCAAAAAAAGCAAACCTACAAGGAACACAAAGAATGAAATATGACACAACCCAAGGAGGAAACCAAATCTCTAGGAACCAATCTAAAAGAAATTGAGATCTGTGAGTTGTCTGAAAAAATAACTAAAAATAATCATCTTTAATAAGAGCATTGAGTTATAAGAGAACATGATAGGCAACTAAATAAAATCAGGAAAGCAACATTTGAAACACAAACAAAAACAAGAATATCAACAAAGGAAATAGATATGATAGGAAAAAGAACAAAACAAAAATACTGGAGATGAAGAATACAATAATTGAACTGTGAAGTTTACTATAAGTGGTTCAAAAGAAGAATTTGTCAAAAAAAGAAAGAATTAATGAACCTGATGACAAGCCATTTGAATTTATACCTGTCAGAGGAACAAAAGGATAAAAGAATGAAATAGAATGAAAAAAAACCTTAAAGGAATATGCCACACCAACAAGAAAATGAATGTTTGTATTAGAGTAGATCCAGAAAGAGAAGAGGAGAGAAGAGAAAGAAGAGAAGAGAAGAGAATAAACCCTATTTAAAGGAATCATGGCTGAAAACTTCCCATATCTAGGGAATAAAATCAATATCCAGGGGATTTCAAGATGGTGGCAGAATAGGTGGAAGTTACACTCACCTTCTTCCAGGACCAAATTGGAATAATAACAATCATCCTGAATAACCAACTGAACAGTAGCTGAAGAGGATTCTTATAACCAAGGATTTACAGAAGAAGGCACATTGAGACTGGTAGGGAAGATGGAGATGCATAAAAGACTGGCCCTACTCCCACTGGCTATTACTGAGGTTCTGGATGGATATCTCAGCTGAGGGCGTTTCCCCTTTTAAGTGTGGAGCCTAAGCCCCAAGCTGGGCTCCCCAGCCAGAGTACCAGAGCCAGGAAGAGGTGCCCAATAATATTCGGCTATGAAAAGCAGCAGGTTTCTGTGTACAAGAAAGAGACCAGAATCTGCTAGAGACATGGGTATCCTTTTAAAGGGCAAGTGCACAAAATTTCTTTTGCAGACACTCACCCTGGTCTCTGGTGGAGGAAAGGAAGAGCAAACTAGAGACCTGGGAGGACAGCCACCAGGATCCTGGTGCTGAGTCATTCTCCCATACCACAGATGCCCTCTTTTTTGGATGGAACACTCCCTTTTATGTGGCATCAGCCTGGGGCAAAGCAATTGCCCCACCCTCTGGACTCTTTGTCATCCCACCCTGCAAAGCTTAGGCCCTGCTGGGAGTCAGCTACCTTGGCTAGTGTATAGAGGTCTGGGCAAACTCAGGGTATGTCAGTGACCAAGTTGTCTGGCTTGGGGGTGGGGGCCAGTCCCCCCAATTTCCCATGAATCTGAATGGTGCTTCCTCCTCACTGGAGATTGATAGAACTACCCTCCTGGCTTTTTGCAGACCCACCCTTTGGTCTCTGGAGACCCAAATACCTGATTCCTAGTGGCTCTGTCTTGCTGAGGTTGGGATAAAATCCAGGACAGATTGACTTATGTGGGATGTGGCAGGGGCAACATCCACCACCTTCCCTGAAGCCTGTCTGGCACCTCCCCATCATGGGAGATTCACTAGCTCCATTCTCTCAACTCCAATAGAGGCTCTTAGAGTAACTGAACCTAACAGGCAGCTGGCAGGCAGAGGCAGGTGCCAACAGATCTCTGGATGCTTAGGAACTTTTGCTGACCTGCCTTCCTGGAGCTGGTGCTGGTGTTGGTAAAAGCCAAACTTGGTGCACAGCTTGGTTTTTCCCACATGCATCCAAGCCCTGCAGAGGCAGCCAGCAACTGTGGATCACTTGTAGCTCCCAACAGGTTGTCCAGGGCCAGGCACAGACAGTGTCTGACAATGGCCTGCATCAGAGTCCCTCTGAAAAGGTCCAGAACCAACACACCCAGTGACCAGCTTCAGACAATATCAGTGCAGGATGCAATAAGCTTCACAAGCAGAATATCCAAAGGGAGATCTCGGCAGACACCAAACTCTGCTGAGGTAAATTCCGCCTTGTGTGGTCAGCACCTGCTCAGCAGTTTACTTACTATTGTTGGTTTTGAGGCTCACAGTTAGCCAGTCTGAGGGTCAATCCTACACAGGAATGCACCAATAGCAATCAAGACTCAATTACAGCCCTAGCTGGTTTGGCTCAGTGGATAGAGCATTTCAGTTGCAGCCTCCTCCCCAGCCCCGGCCCTGGTCAGGGCCTGTGCAGGAGGCAATCAATCGATGTTTTTCTCTCCCAGCAGTATTTCTTTCTGTCTTTCCCTCTCTCTTCTACTCTCTCTAAAAATCAATGGGAAAAATTATCCTTGGATGAGGATTAAAAACAGCAACAAAAATCAAAACAACAAAACAAAACAAAAAAAGATTCAATTATAATAAGAGGGCCTACATAACCCACACAAGAAACATTACTGGAGCACCAAGAAAGAGACCAGAATCTGCTAGAGACACAGGTACCCTTGTCATCAGGTGATCAAGGAGTCTGTGCCAATGGAATCCACAGGACACCTACTATTTAAGGCCACCCCATGACAACTAGGAGTCATAGTAGGTTTATCTAAAACATAGAAACAAACACAAACAGGCAGCCAAGATGGGGAGAAACAACAACAACAACAACAACAACAAAGGTCCCAAATGAGAAAAAGAGAATCTCCAGAAAAAGAACTAAATGAAATGGAGGCAAGCAATTTATCAGATATAGAGTTCAAAGTAATGATTATAAGGTTGATCAAGAAACTTAGTGAGAACTACAACAGCATGAAAAAGAACATAGAAACTATAAAAAAGACCAGTCAAAAATAAAAAATACAATATCTGACATCAAGATTACACTGGAAGGAATAAACAGTAGGTTGGATGAAGTGGAGGACTGAATCAGTAATTTGGAAGACACAAAATCAGAGCAGGAAAATAAAAAAGAATTAAAAGGAATGAGGATTGATTAAGGAATCTTTGGGACAACATGAAGCATAACAATATCTACATCATAGTGGTACCAGAAGGAGAAGAGAGAGAGAGCAAGGGATTGATAATCTATTTGAAGAAATAATGACTGACAACTTCCTTAACTTGGTGAAGATAAAAGACACACAATGCCAGGAAGCATAGAGTCCCAAACAAAATGAACGCAAAGAGGCCCACATCAAGACACATTATAATTAAAATGCCAAAGATTAAAGACAGAATCTCAAAAGCATTAAGAGCAAAGCAATTAGTACCTATAAGGGAGCTCCCATAAGACTGTCAGCTGATGTCTAAACAAAAACATTGCAGGTCAGGAGGTATTGGAAAGAAATATTGAAGGTGATTAAAGCAAGGACCTACAACCAAGATTACTCTACCCATCAAAGCTATAATTTAGAATGGAAGGACATATGAAGAGATTCCCAGACAAGAAAAAATTAAAGGAGTTTATCACACCAAACCAATATTATAATGAATGTTAAAGGGTCTTCTTTAAGAAGAAGAGAAATAGTTAAAAATATGAATAATAATATGGCAATAAATACATATCTGTCAACAAATGGATGTAAAAAATAAAATAAACAGACAAATAGTGACAGAGAACAAGCTGAGGGCTGGCAGATGAAAGGGCGCGTGGGGGATGGTTGAAAAATTTGAAGAAATTTAGAAGTACAAATTGGTAGTTACAGAATAGTTAAAGGGATGTAAAGTACAGCATAGGAAAATGGTTAATGATCGTATATAATAAAGAGCTAATATGCAAATGGTCACCACGCCCTCATGCTGTCAAGCTCAGACACTCAACACTGGGGAGAGAGGAATGGGGATCAACCAGGCACAAATGAGCTCGTGAGAGAGGAATGGGGACTGGCCATCCTGCAGCCCGGGAGAGGGACAAGCCACCTGTCCCATGGTCCTGGGTGCCAGTGACTGCGCGTGTGCCTGCAGCCCAGGAGAGGGACAAGCTGCATGCCCAGCGCCTACAGCCTGGGAGACAGGCAAGCCACCCACTCTGCAGTCCCAGGTGCCAGCGGCTGGGGCTGTGGCCTAGAAGATAGACAAGTCACCAGCCCTGTGGTCCCAGGTGCCAGCGGCTACATCTGCACTTGTGGCCTGGGAGAGGGACAAGCCGCTCACCCCTCGGTCCCCTGTGCCAAAGGCTGCACCTGCACCTGTGGCCTGGGAGAGGAATAAGCTACCATCCCATGATCCTGGGTGCCAACGCCTGTGCCTGCAGCCCGGGAGAGGGACAAGTCACTCATCCCATGGTCCCAGGCGACAGTGCCTGCAGCTGTGGCCCAGGAGAGGGCTAAGCCGCCTGCCCCATGGTCATGGGTGCCTGTGGCTGCGGCCCAGGCTAAGCCACCCGCCCACGGACTCCTGCAACTGTGGCCGGCCTGGGTGAAGCCAGCCCAGATCCTGGGTGCCTGTGGCTAGCCAGAGGGAGGGAAGCCTGGGTCCCAGGTGCCTGCAACTGGCCAGAGGAGGGAATCCTGGGTCCCAGGTGTGGAGCAAGGCTGAGGTGGTTAGGGGCAATCAGGCTAGTAGGGGAGCAGTTAGGGGTGATCAGGCAGGCAGGAAGAGGTGGTTAAGGGTAATAAGGCAGGCAGAGGTGGCTAGGGGCAATCAGGCAGGCAGGCAGGCAGAGGTGGTTAGGAGCCAGCAGTCCCGGATTGTGAGAGGCAGTCAGACATTCCCTGAGGGGTCCCGAATTGGAGAGGGTGCATGCTGGGCTGAGGGGACACCCTTCCCCCCGGCCCCCATGCACAAAGTTCATGCACCGGGCCTCTAGTATTATAATAACAATGTATGATGTTAGATGGGCACATGATTTTTTGGGATGATCACTTAGTTATATAATGTCTAAAAACTGGGTTATACACTTGAAACTAATATAATATTGTATGACAACTATAATTAAAAAATAAAAAAAACTTTAAAGTAAAAAAAATAAGAAAATTATATGCCAACAAATTGGATAACCTAAAACAAATGGGCAAATTCTTAGAAACATATGATCTATCAACTCTGAATTGTAAATAAATGTCACATCTGAATGGAACAATGAATGAGGAGGTTAGTAATCAAATACTTTCCAACAAAGAAAAGTCCAGGTCTAAAGAGATTTACTGGTCAATTCTACCAGATATTTTAAAAAGAATTAATGTAAATCCTTTACAAACACTCTTTTAAAAATTGAAGAGAAGTCAACAGTCCCAAACTAATTTTACAAGCATTACCCTGATACCAAATGTAGACCATGTCAGTGCAAATTCCCATCTTGAGAGATCAAGCAAGAAAAATCAAAGCCTTGAGATCAAAGCCTCTATGTCTCCCCTAAAAGAAACTGTTGTCATCTGTAACTGCTGCATAAAGTCTTCTACAGGGAAAATTCTAATATGGGTATTGCTGAATTACAAGGCAAGCTGAGTTCACAACATCACACCATCTCTTAAATTAAAGGTATGGGATTGATTGAGAAGTAAAATAAAAATGGAGGCATATGGGAAGATTCCAATAAAACTAAGAAACTTGAATCTCTAAATTCTTCCAATCCTTTCTACTGGTAGAGACATCTTTTCTTTCTGTATCTGATGAGATTTGTCTCCACTTACCTGAAGAAACTAATGACCTTCCCTGAATAGGTTGCCACACATGGGACTACTGTTAATCCTCAGTTTCTGCCCTCACCTATTCACATTGCTCCTAGTCTTATAACCAGTTTTAAGTCCCAGAAATCTTCAATGAGTTAGGGACAAAGTAGGATTCATGAGAAGATGGAGTACACATCAAAAGAATTGTAAGATTTTACATATTTATATAAACAGAAATCTAGAACATCTATGGGAATGAATTCTAAGGGTGTTGGGCTACCTGGAAGGATATGATATTGGATTAGGCCACATTTAATGATATTATGGCACTAAACAATGATTTTGTGTTCAATATGTTAGTTCAGATGGCTGGTAGTGACTGTAATAGTTTACTTTGTTTGGTTGACTGCAAACTTAGATGCAAATCTGGCATATATAGAATGAGCTTGATCTGCCAGAACCTCCTTAATTTATTATAGAAGATAGCATTATTCAAAGGCTCAGGAATATTGTAATATTGCAATTGACACAAGATTTTCCTCCCCATTATTCTTATTCAGTTATTATTTGCTTTCCTTGTTACGCAAGGGCTGTCTTTTGGCTTTATGGCCAAAAAAAGTGTAATAGGTGAAGGAAATGGTAATTTACAGAAAGAGATGTCACCCCCCAAGTGACCCATTAACCACTTTTCCCCTTAGTTACCCTGGGAAAGCCAAAATGATTCTAAGAGATAATTCCCATAATGGACTGATTTCTGGCTGGCAATACCAAGTCTCTGCAATTCCACTTGGTCACTACCCAAGCATAATTAGTGCTGTTAATTAACTGCCTTTACATTGGCAGCATTTTGTGTAACTCTTTGCACAGGGGAGAATTATGCAACAGAAAGAAACTTTCTAAGTTGTTCTGGCTTCCTGAAGATGCAGTCGCCTTATTCCCTAAGGCAGAGGAGCCAAATTTCCCTTGTTCATTGTGTTTCAGTTTTAAAAATATATTTATACTGATAGGGTTAGTCTCTACTAATGGTAGTTGAATGTAGGTTTCCAGACAAGAATGACAAGGTTGGAGGTTTTGTGCGGTACCTAGTTCACCATACTTTGGCTTTAATTTTATTTATTATTTTAAATTGCAAAATAAAACATAATACACAAAATTTTATAGTATAATCAATTTTACAAAGTAGTCATCACTCAACTCATTGTATTGAACTACGTAAATGATACCATCCCAGAAATCTTCTCTGTGACTTATTCAAATCACAACCACCTTTCTCCTCAAAATCATGATTCTGTTATTGTAAAAACTTCCTTGCATATTTTTACAGTTTTATATTCCAAATGTGCATCCCAAGACACTATAGTTTGTGTTGGCCATTTTTTTTTCATTTGACTTGGCAGACATCAAGTCAAATACATACACAGTATTTGTATGTATTAAACCTATATCTCCAATTTTTGCACACTTATGTAGTGTCTAATATTTTGCAATCACAATAATACTATATATGTATTTGTATCTTTGGTGGTGTGTCTCCAGGTCCCAACAGTGGGATTGTTGAGTTAAAGATTGATGCATACATAGTTTTGTTAGATAATGCCAAATTACCTTCTATAGGAGTTGAGTTATTTTGTTGTTGTTAATCCTCACCCAAGGATATTTTTCCATTGACTTTTAGAGAGAGTGGAAGGGAGGGGTAATAGACACACAGAGAGAGAAACATCAATGTGAGAGAAATATATCGATTGATTGCCTCTCACACATGTCTTGACCAGGCCCGGGGATTGAGCCTTCAATTGAGGCATATGCTCTTCACTGGAATTGAACCTGGGATGCTTCAGTCCATGGGACTATGCTCTATCCACTGAGCAAAATCAGTTAGGGTGCAAATTGAACTATTTTGCATTCCCACTTGAACACTAGGTTTCTCCATAGTCTTTTTTTTATAATTAAATCTTTATTGTTCAGATTATTATATTTGTTCGTCTTTTCCCCCCCCATAACTTCCCTCCTCCC
>NW_006285787.1:108943-113229 GCF_000327345.1 Myotis davidii
TCTGGTTCCCCAGAGACTCTCCCGGATCTGGAGCTCAGAGTCTGAAACTCCCTCCCGATTGAAAACAACAACCCCGCCCTCTGCCGCCAGCCCGCTCTGCGCACTCTGCACCTTAGTATTTCACTTCAGCACTGCGCCTCCTCTGAGTCTGGGTATGATATTCTCTTTCCTCCTAGTTGTAGAATTTCCACTCAGCCAGCCTTCCTGTGGTTCTGGATGATGCCCGTTCCGTCCTTTAGTTGTATCTCTGAAGTGGTTGTTCGAGGCAGCAATCTCCTGCATTAACCTATGCTGCTATCTTGGTTTCTCCTGTCTCTAGTATCTCTCCATAGTCTTGACAAGAATTTTAGTGTTTTTGCCAACCTGATATGGGAGAAATGGTATCTCATTGTGGTTTTAGCTTGTCATTATCTTATTGTTGATGAAATCTAATATTTTTATATGGTTAAGAGATTTTTTAAATCTGTTTTCAGAGTGTTTATATATTTTGTCCTTTAAAAAATGAGGTTAAATGTACATAATGTAAAATTTATAATTTTAAAGTGAATAGTTCAGTGGCATTTAGTACATTCACAATGTTGCACAACCATCCTCTCTCTAGTTACAAAACATTTTCATCACCCCAAAAGTAAACCACATACTATTAAGCAGTTACTCCCCATTCTGTGTCCCTGTTAGGCCCTGAAAACTACCAATTTGCCTTTTGTGTTTATAGGTTTACCTAATATGGATATGTCATGTAAGTGGAATCATACAATGGGTACCCTTTTGTATTTGGCTTTTTTTCAGCATATTTCTGAAGTTCATCCATATTGTAGCATGTATAGCATGTTATTTCTTTTTATGGTTGAGTAATAGTCCATTGTATAAATATACCACATGTTGTTTACCCATTCATTTGTTGACAGATGTTTAGATATTTTGGCTATTGTGAAAAGTGCTGCTATGAACACATCTATATAATTTTTGTCTAAGTACTTGTCTTCAATCCTTGTAGGTATCTACCTAGGATTGAAATTGCTGGGTCATTTGCTAAATCTATTTTTAACATTTTGAAAACAGTAAAAATGCTTTCCAAAGTGGTTGTACCACTTTACATACCCACAAGCAGTGTATGAGGATTCTGATCTATCCACATCTTAACCAACACCGACAAGTTTCCTTTTTCTTAAAAAGATAGTGGCCTTATGTTGATTATGAAGTGGTATTTTGTGGTTTTGATGTGATTTCCCTAATAGCTATAATGTTGAGCATCTTTTCATGTGCTTCTTGGCCATTTGTTTATCTTCTTTGAAAAAATGTTTATTCATTTTCTCCCATGTTTAATTGTTGTAGTTTATTTCTTCTCGTTGTTTTTGGTCTTTTTGTTGCTCCATTGCAAATTTTTAAATATAGATGCTAGAGCCTTTTCAGATATATGATTAATAAATATTTTTCTGATGTCTAGGTTGTCTTTTTATTTACTTGATAATGTCCTTGTTATAAAAAAGTTTAGTTTTCATGAAGTCCAATTTATTTTTTCTTTTGTTGTTTGAGCTTTTGATGTCATATCTATTAACTCATTACCAATACAAGGCCATGATTTATTCCTATATTTTCATCTCAAGAGTTTTGTGGTTTTAGCTCTAATGTTGAAGTTATTGAAGTTGGATTAAATGTCATTTATGGTGTGAGGTGGGGGTTCAAGTTCATTCTTTTGAATATGGATGTCCAGTTCTTCCAGGATCTTTTGCTTCAGTAATTGTGCTTTTTAAAGTTAAGTTTGGCTCCTTTTTATAATTTCAACTTTACTGCTATTCTCAATTTGTTCCCTATTGTTCTATTGCTTTTCTTTAGCTCTCTGAGCTAGTTTAAAACAGTTTTTGTTCAGTAAATCCAATGTCTGTGCTTTCTCAAGGATAGTATCTGTTTATTTCTGTTTATTTTTTCTGTGCATAGGCTATATTTTATTTTTTTATTTGCATGCTGCTTAAATTTTTAAAATGGAAATTTTGAACATTATAAAGTTGAAATTCTGGAAATAAGATTCTTCTCAAGATTTTATGTTTGTTTAATTTCTTTTAAAGTATTTTTGTAGTTTCTGTATTCTTTGTTATGTTGAGTATCTGAAATCTCTATTCTTTTAGCATGTGTTCAGCTAGTGATTTTTGAAAGAGATTTTTCTTGAACACCAAGAACCAAAAAGGAAAAATAATAAGAAGAAAGACAGAGGGAAAAATATAAAAAACCCTTCTTCCAGTCTTTGCTGGATGGTTATGTGCTTGGCCACTCCTTTACTACCTAGGCCTTATATAACTTGGCATTAACCTTTACTTTCTGCTAGAATAAGCCTATAAATCAGCCAGAGGTGAAAGCTTATGATCTTCTCCGGCATTTTCTGAGTGTGTGCCCTGCCTGGGCATGCATATGGTTTTCTTAATTCCCCACTATAAATCAGCAGGATTTTAAAAGAACAAAATGTTTATTATTAAGATAAACTTTGTATAAAAGCATTATAGATCAGAAGTTCTATTTACATTTATTGATTCAATGTCCAATTATGCATCAAACATTGAATGGGCACAGTGGCAGGCTGCACATGCAAAGTGAAATGGACAACCACTTAAATTCCAGCTCTACCAAATGATTTGATTTATATAAAAAAAATGGGGGAAAGGGAGAAGACACATCAAATCTGCCGAAACTAACCTGGTAGAGATGCCAAGTTCACAAACTAGAAAGTCACCCATTTCCAAAAAATCACTTCTCATTGTACTAAAAGTGCTTAAAAACTGCCTAGTGCCTAGTTTATAATTTCCCCAAGAAAGCAAAACTGCAAAGAATTGTAGACTAGTATCACTATCAATTTTCCATGCAAAATGATTAAGCATTCATTTAAAATACTTTACATTATGAGCTGAAATAAACTTGGAAAACCACTATTATACTAAAGTTTTATACCATGAATTCAAATCAGCCTATTTCCAAAGACTTGCCCATCCCAAGTCCCAAGATGTCTTTTCTACAATGACTTGGGTATAGCATCACCCACAATCCTATGGGTCGGCACTGTGTGAGCCCATTGCATTACTCAACCTCTTGGTGGAAAAAATCAGCAGCAAGTGTAAATGAGCAGTTTTGAATAACTTCATTTCCCAAAAGAACTCTGCCCACTTTTTCCTCACAGGCATTCAGGTATGCATAGTTTGCTTCAGTTATAATCTTTTGTCCCAGCTGGCTGTGTTATTCATTTGCCTTACAGTGTTTTTGAAGGATGCCTGCCCCTTTTCCACCTCCAGTGAATTTTGATTTAGGTGAAGCAAAGTTCTTCAGGTGGCCCTCAGACAGGTTAGAACAAACAAACACAATTCTCTCAGAGCCACTATCTTAGAGACTGATGCTGACATAGGGAGGGGTCTAGGGAAATGGCCAGAAAAAAAAAAGCTACAAAGTTATCCTACCATTTTAAGTTGCATTTTATTTTATTCATCATTCACTTGGTTGCTATAAACCTTTGACTATTTTCCCTAGTTTTGACAAAGTTGATTCTGATAGCTTTTGCCTGATTTGTCAGTGTTTCTATAGAGCAATGAATCCTTGGATTTACTTATTCTGCAATTTGCCCCAACATCAATCCCTGTTCATTTTATATTTACCAGGTGTTTGGTCTTCCTCTTTCAATTGTAAGAGTTATTTATGTATTAACTAGAGGTCCAGTGCACAAAAATTTGTGCACTTGGGAGGTTCCCTCAGCCCGGCCTGTGCCCTCTTGCAGTCTGGGACCCCTCGGGGAATGACCACCTGCTGGCTTAGGCCCACTCCCTGGGGGAACGGGCCTAAGGCAGTCAGACATCCCTCTGGCAGCCTGGGAGCCCTCGGTGGATGTCCACTTGCCAGTGGGGAGCAGGCCTAGCAGCAGTCGGACATCCTTAGCACTGCTGAGGAGACAGGAGAGGCTCCCACCATCACCGCTGTACTGGCTGCAGTCAGCCTAGCTTGTGGCTGAGCAGAGCTCTCCCTGTGGGAGCGCACTGACCACCAGGGGGCAGCTCCTGCATTGAGCATCTGCCCCTGGTGATCAGTGTGTGTCATAGTGACCAGTCATTCCCAGTGGTTCTGCTGTTAGGGTCAGTTTGCATATTACTCTTTTACTATATAGGATAGAGGCCTGGTGCATGGGAGGGGGCCGGCTGGTTTGCCCTGAAAGGTGTCTCGGATCAGGGTGGAGGTCCTGCTTGCCTGCCTGGCCAGCCTGGGTGAGGGGCTGATGGCTGTTTGCAGCTGGTCAAACGCCCTTCAGGATAAGG
>NW_006285787.1:113427-151745 GCF_000327345.1 Myotis davidii
TGCTGGCCACACCCTATTCAGGGTGGACGGTCCTGCTGAGGTCCCTGTCCAGTCTGGGTGAGGGGCTGATGGCTGTTTGCAGGCTAGCCAAGCCCCCAAACAGGGACCCTCACCCCGTGAGGGTGTGGCCATTCTGGGTGAAGGGCTGATGGCTCTTTGCAGGCTGGCCACAGCCCCCAGCCACCCAAGCTCCCAGTGGAGGCTGGCTGGAAGCAGGTATCTGGGATTTATTTAGCTTCTATAATTGAAACTTTGTTGCCTTTTGCAGAGGCCACAGCCAGCCAGAGCAGGTGAGAAGAAGGCTTCCTCCATCGCTGGGGCAACCAAGCCTCCTGCTTGCTCCAGCTCCGTGGCTGCTGGCAGACATCTTGATTGGGTTAATTTGCATGTAGTCACTCTGATTGGCTGGTGGGCGTGGCTTGGGTGAAGTGAAGGTACACTCAATTAGCATCTTTGTCTTTTATTAGTGTAGATAACATTAGTCTAATCTGTGACATGTTGTAAATATTTGCTCCCAATCTGTCTTGAATTTGCATCTATTTTTTAAAACAACATTTTGGATTGCAAAAGCTTGTCATTGTGTGTTATTGTTTTAATTTACCACTTAAAAAAAAATCACATCTTGGTTTAGTGTCACTGAAAATTTTCCCTTGCATTCAGGGATTTTGGGACATCAACCCTTATTTCTACTGTGTATCTTCATGTTTCACATTTGGATTTCAGACCTAATGCAATCTATTCTTATGCATGGTATGAGAAATGGAGTCTAATTCACTAATCTTTTATTTAGAATTTTTGCCTCAATTTTCATGGATGATATTGGTCTATAATTTTTTGTACTATTTTTATTTAATCTGGGTTCAATGTTTGCAGTTGCTTTATGAAAATAATTTGGAAATTATTTCATTTCTTGAAAACAATTTATTTTCATTGAAACCATTTGATTTCTAAAGCTTTGCTAGGTTACTCTGTGAACCAGTTAAACTTGAGATGTGTGTTATAATTCCCTGATAAATTTCTGTATATTTTCTATGGAAATTGGTCTTTTTTTTTGAAATTGGTCTTTTTAAGTATGACATTTCTACTGGAGTGAGTAGTGGTGAAATGCATTTTCCTAGAAATTATTTATTTCATATAGCTTTCAAATTTATTTGTACAGTGCATACAAAATTGTTTTAAATGACTTTTTATTCACTGATTGTTAATAATTATATCCTTTTATAATTTACTAGAGGTCTGATGCACAAAATTCGTGCAAGAGTAGACCTTCCTTCCCCTGGCTGCTGGCACCGGCTTCCCTCTGGCATCTGGGACCCAGGCATCCCTTTGGCCATTGGCAGGCACCCAGACCTGGGCTTCCCTTGCAGGCCTGGCTTTGTCCAGAAGGTCATCTGGAAAGACATCTGGAAGGATGTCCTGTCTAATTAGCATACTACACTTTTATTATTATAGATTATCTGTTTTTATTCTTTACATTTTTCTTATCCTTGATGAAACTATAATTGCCCATTTTGTAGATTTAAACAAAATAAAACTTTTGGTATTGATGTACTTTTTCTTTATTTTATTTTATTTTTTATTTATTTATTTTTGAGAGAAACATCGACCAGCTGCCTCCTGCACACTCCCCACTGGGGATGTGCCTACAACCAAGGTACATGCCCTAAACCGGAATTGAACCTGGGACCTTTCAGTCCACAGGCCGACGCTCTATCCACTGAGCCAAACCGGTTTTGGCTTCTTTATTTTATTAATGTCTATTGCTATCTTGTTATTTTCCTTGTAGTTTTTTTTATTTACTTTTTTTGTTTCCTTTTAAAATGTTGAGGAAATTTAATTCATTTCCTTAATTCTTTCTTTTAAATTAATAAATGTGTTTAAGGCTACAAGTTTTCCTCTGATTACTACTTTAACTGTATCTCAGATATCTTGATATGTACTGCTCTGTTATCACTATTCAGAAAATTTATATGTATTTTTCCGTATATTCACTTTAATCCTAGTATTGAAAGCAGGCTTCTAAATTTCAAGGTTGGTGAGTCCTTTGTTTCTCAAATTTATTTTCAACTTATAGTTTTATTAAATACTTTTTGTAATATTTCTACTTTGTGACACTGATGTTTTCTTTGAGAATCAATGAATGATCAAATTCTGTAAATGTTCCATGTGCACTTGGAAGAAGGAATATATTGTTTAATAGATATACAAAAGATGAAGGGAAATAAATCGAAGCAAAACATGAGAAAAAATCAAATCATCAAGTCACAAAGAAAGACAGCAAGAGAGGAAGAAATGGAACAAAACTATATACCAGTCAGAAAACATTGACTACAATGGCAATAATTAGTCCTCACCTACCCAATGTAAAAGAACTAAATTATTCAATCAAAAGAACCAATGTTACCCTAATAAATTTTATAGTAAAAAACCACAACAAAAAATTATAAGCAAAATTAAAGGAAATTTGGTCAATTAAAAATATACTTAGACTATATGTAATAATGTTTAGAATTTTGGGTGGGTGTAGAAAATAGTAAAACATTTAAAGAACAAATGTTAATATTTATTGAAATAGAAAAATGATTCAACAATAAGAATATGTACGTAAAAAATACACATACACATGCGCAATTTCTAGGACTGGTGCACTAGAATGTTTATTGCAAGATACTCTAAAGAGAGAAAAAATAAGGCTTAAGTGCTGTATCAAATATAATTAAATATAATGTTGTTAAGTATAATATAGTAGCACCCTATCTAATAAAAGAGTAATATGCAAATTAACCATCACTCTGTCACAAAGATGGTGGTGCCCATAGCCATAAGATGGTGGTGCCCAGTCCCCTCAGCCCCGCCACTGAAGTGTCCAGGCTTGTTGTCCAGGCAGGTGGCAGAGGAAGTGTGTGGGGGGGGCTGAGGGGCACAGCCGGCGATTGGAGGGGGCAGGGGTGGAGCTGGCTCCAAGGGGAGCAGGGAGTGGGCCTAAGCCATCAGTAGGACATCCCCTGAGGGCTCCCAGTATGTGAGAGGGGGCAGGCTGGGCTGAGGGACCCCCCCAGTGCACGAATTTTGTGCACCAGGCCCCTAGTATATGTATATAATATATTGTAGGCCCAGTGTTTATAAAAGTACATGGAACTTAGTAGACAGCCAACAAATAATTGTTAGATGAATGAAATTTTAAAAATATATCGATATTTATCTATATCTATATATGAGGTAATAGGAAAATTATCTTAATGATTATATAGGGCTAGTTATTAACACATATTCTGAATGCAACACAACATGTCCATAGTGATCACATTTGTATAAATGTAAAACTAATGTACACAATCAAAATGCTAATTTGTTAAAGCAATGCTATGCATCATTCTTGGAAATAATTATGTGCTGTGTGTTTGTGTTTATAACCATAAAAAAGGATTGGATTCCAGATAGAGGCTACTTCTGACCAGGGCTGAGATCTGATATATGGGAAAGGAGTGAGAAAGTACAATGACACAGGGTATGTCACTAAATTGAAATTTACTTTATCTGTAAAAATAAAATTTTTCATTTTAATAAGATGAAGCAAATATTAAAGAATTTCAAATGTTTTAAAAAAAGACACAGAGTGACTGAATAGATTAAAAAACCATTAGACTGCTATATTTTTGCCTTAAGTACCTTTTACTCCTCTTCAAATTCACTGTGTAAACTTGAACATGCCATTCAAAATCTCTGGGCCTGTTTAAAAAATGAGTTCACTGTATAAAAAGCTCTCCAAAAATTCCCACAACTCTGAGTATGATTTTAATCTTTATGTGAAAGAAATGTCCCCAAATAGGCGTCATTTCTTACCATCTTGTCATTTGGTGATTTATGAAAGTCACCAAAGGTAAGTGAAGAGATCTGGAAATAGCTAGCCTGAAATTTGAATACTGAGACTAATTCTTATAATTTAAAAACAGGTTTCTCAAAATAATCTTCTTGAGCTTAGGGCTATTGTTACAATTTCTTGGTTCATTTAGATATGTTTTGCTGCTTCACTGAGTCTAAAGGTGAATTTTTTAAAGACGCATAGTAAAACAACTAAGATAAACATAAAATTAACATATAGATAGGTTAACAAGACAAAGAATAATAATGCTTTAGATTTTATAAAGAGGGAATAGCTTATAACCTATAAGCTATATTGATGACCAATTTTGGAGAAAACATAGGAGAAATACCTTGATCAATAATAAAGACTCAGTTCGTATCATTAATCATTTTATTGGACATCTTTAATTACCATGCACAAGTTAAAACGGAACCAAAGTGTCACAATTAATGTTGCTTTAACCAGTCATAGAAATACATCCAAGTGGTCTCTCAATTGTGCTCATCGAGCACTAGACTTTCCAGGTTTTACCTGAAAAAATGAGAGTCGCCTCTTTGTCCTAAGCACCTAGCTTAAGAACAGGCACATTACTAGTAAATAAGCTGAGATCTCAGTGGGGTACCTTCCTCTAGGTAATAAGTTCTTTCAAATATGTTTAGAATTGCAGATACTTTAAGAGAATGAATCAGGAGACGGTATAAGGAGGACTGCAAAGGTAATTTGCTGTTGGAAAAAATGGAACACAGGCAAATTTTGCATGATGCAAAATATAGAGTCTATTTGTAAAATAACATTGTCCAAAACACATTGACAAAGATTGAAAAAAAATTCTTAAGAGTTGTAACATACCTTTTCTTTCCTATTTATCTAACTTAAAGTATACTCAGGATGAGAATTATTTCTACCTTGACTTTAATATCTGCTGGTTTATATAAACTCATATTTTACCCATTGGACCCATATAATTTCTGTAAGAAATAGTAACTGATTTCCAGTGATACTTTTTATCACTATAAACATAGTGAAAAAGAGAAATCATATGTATGTACATGTATATATTTATATACACATTGAAAATTGAATGTAGTCATTGATGGTAACTATAATTTAGTTTTGTAGGTTAGATTGAAATATATAACACTGTTTTAAAAAATATTTTTTTATTGATTTCAGAGCGGAAGGGAGAAGGAGAGAGAGAGAAACATCCATGATGAGAATCATTGATTGGCTGCCTCCTGCATGCCCCCCACAGGCATATGCCCTGACCAGGAATTGAACCATGACCTTCTGGTTCATAGGTCGATGCTCAACCACTGAATCATGCTGGACAGGCTATAACACTATTTTTTATAACTAAAAACTATTGCATCTCTATCTAAGAATGAAATTCTTTGATTTAATACTTCTTTTTTGATAGAATTCTCAGTTTTTCAAAGGCAATAATGAAACTATACACATTCCATAGTGTTTATGGTAATCACGAGGGTCCTTTTGGCCCATGATATTCATCTTGTACTCTTATCAATGAAGTGTATCACGTCATCTACCTAGAACTTATAACTTTTCCACTCAGCCTTCTCATTGCCACTTTCATATCTCTGTTCCTTAAAGTATAGATGGCAGGATTTAAGACAGGGGTGACAACAAAGTCCACAATGGAAAAAAATGTATCCAATGACTTGGTTGGGAAAGGCCACAAGTAGAGAAACATGCATGGAATGAAAAACAAAACCACTACAGTGATGTGAGCTGACAAAGTGAAGAATGCTTTAGACAAATCCTTTGAAGAATGTTTTCTGACAGTGACCAGAATAAAGATGTATGATATAATTAAGAAAAAGAAGGTTCCCATAGATATGAAGCCACTGTTGGCAATGACCACAAATTCTAGTCTGTAAGTGTCCATGCATGCAAGTTTAATTACCCTAGGAAAATCACAATAAAAGCTCCCCACATTATTAGGGCCACAGAAAGGTAAATTTATGACAAAAACAAACTGAAACACTGCATGAATCATTCCAATGGTCCAAGCAACCGCTATTAAAAGTACACACATTTGGGGACTCATAATGGTTAGATAGTGGAGAGGTTTGCAGATTGCAGTGTACCTGTCATATGCCATAGCTATTAGCAGCACCATCTCCACTCCTCCCATGACATGAATAAAGAACATTTGTACCATGCAGTTGTGGAAGGAAATGATTTTACAATCACTGAAAAGATCAGATATCATCCTAGGAACTGTGGTAGATGAAAGGCCCAGGTCAATGAGTGATAGGTTAGCCAGCAGAATATACATGGGGGAGTGTAAGCGAGAATCAAAAATCACTGTGAACACAATGAAGAGGTTTCCCAGGATAATTCCCACATAGAATAAAGTAAAGAAAAGAAAAAGAAAAGACTGCATTCCCAAAGATTGTGCAAGTCCCAGTAATACAAATTCTGTTACCACAGAGCCATTTACTTGGTCCATCGAATCATAAAGAAGAAAAGACTCTGAAGTGACCTGAAAGAAAAGGAAAAAGGAATTAGCTTTTAGGTACTGAAAAAATATTGTTAAATGTTGATAATTTAAAATGATTAGTAAGGGGATCCAAGATGGCAGTGGAGTAGGTAGACGTTACACTCACCTCCTACCAGGACAAAACTGGAATTATAAATATAGAGCAATCAACCTGAATAACCAACTGAATACTAGCTGAAGAGAACTTTTATAACCAAGAATTTATAGAAAGAGCCACATCAAGATTGGTAGGAAGGGCAGAGACATGAAAATGGCTGGCCATGCTCCCACAGCTCCCACGGGCAGCCACTGAGATTCTGGAGGGATATCTCAGCTGCAAAGGTTCCTCGTGACAAGTACGGGATCTTAACCCAAAACTGGACTCCTCAGCCCAGAGCTCCAGAGCCTGGAAGAGGTGCCCATATACCTGACTGTGAAAATCAGTGGGGATTCTGCCTGCCAGGGAGAGATGAGAGTTATCTAGAGACCAGGCACTCTCTTAAAGGGCCAGCTCACAAAAAATCTTGTTCATTCACCCTGGGCTCTGGGGGAGAGAGGGTGAGTGGACTAGAGTTGTGTGTGTGTGGGGGGGGAGACTGGGTTTGTGGTTCTGGGTAGAGACTCTGTGCCAAGTCCCTGTCCTATACTGTAGACTCCATCTTTCTGAGGTAGAGCACTCTCTTCCATATGGCATCAGCCTCAGGCAATGTAATAGCCTACCTTCTGGACTCTCAGTCACTCAACCAATGGAACTTGTGCCCTGCCTAACTTCCAATCCAATGGTCTTCCTCAACAGAAGTTAGAATTATTTGTATTTGATAGGACCACTGTAACTTAATTGGAAGGGCCAATATATCCCCGAGTTCCTATTTAATTTAAAATAAAATTGGTCTTCTATTGATAAAAACACCATTTCTTTTTCATTAAATATTGCTCTTCCCTGTTCTCTTACCTATTCTTCTAACAACCTGTCCAATCCTGAACAGTTCCACTTCAGAACTTATAGTCACCAGCTCCTCTGTAGCATACCCTGGCACGGGGCCAGAATATTTTTGGGCATCGGCTGGAGCCTTCAAATGTGGAGGACAGTAATGCTGAAGGAGAGGGAACCACATCGAAATCCCGGAGGTCAAGGGTTGAGATCTTTTCCCCTCTGATTTAAAACAGAATTTGGCCCTCAGATAGGGTGGGAATGGCTGTTTTACACAATGAAAAATAAAGTTTAAAATTAGTTGGAGAGCACAAACGTCAGAAACGTGAGTCTTGAAAAATCTTTACATTAAGAAGATAAATTGAAAATATCAAAAATGTCTGTGTGCAGAATTAATTTTACAAGACAATGCGATTCAATAATTGAATTTTTTGAATAGGAGAGATGGCATAGAATAAAAGGAAAACACATTTCAAAAAGGAGAAAATTTCTGACACAATATTTTATAGAAGAGTAGAAATTAAAGGGGAGTTGAGGGGGATGGAGAGAGGGAAGAAAACATGACAGAGGCAGTTTTGTAATTTAAAACCATCTTTCCTACCTGCCTGTTCAGTCACAAGATGTACATTTTTAGAAGAGAAATTCAGAGAGCTTAGTCTTCATTTCTGTAACTAATACCTTCCCCACCCAAGACAAAGCTCTATATGAGCTTCTTTATAATGGAAAAAACCTAAGTAGCAGTAAGGACAGTGACCCACTGCTGCCATAGAGACAAGCAAGCACATTATTAGTTTCTCTTGGGGACTAAATCTTTGAATCACATTGATTTCCCCAAGAGAAAAATATTGAACGAATTGCTTGGTGCCCTCCACACATATGGTTTATGGATGAGAAAATTGAATGCCAAAAGTTTAAATGACTTGTTTAGCCATGAGTGCGTAGGCTTTTATTCTTATTTAGTATTCCCCCCTATTTATCCATTACTTATCTCTTATTAATTCAGTGAATTTTCAGATGGTTGTAAAGCCAATCGTTTTATACTCAATTTTTATATCTCCATTCTAGAAAAGAATCCTAAAAGAGAAGGGTGGAGAAGTTAATAACTAGCATTCTAAAGTAAAATTGAAATCATAGACACAGGAAATATTATGGTAGTTATGAGAGGAAAAGGAGTGAGAAATGGTAAAGGGTAAAGGGGCCAAATATACGGTGACAGAAGAACATTTGACTTTAGGTGGTGGGCACACAATGCAATATACAGATGATGTATCATAGAATTGTACACTTAAAACCTATATAATTTTATTAACCAATTTCAGCTTAATAAATTTAATTTTAAAAAGATTAGCTATATTGAGAAAAAATATGATTTTCTGCTTATCAGATTTAATTTTGAAATTAAAAGGTATGTCAGAAAAGCATGAGTTTAGAAAAAAATCAGAAAGCCATATGTCAGAAAAGCATGAGTATTATTTATTACTATCTGAAATGCGAAGTCTGAGACTTATATAGAGACTTAAAAGGTTAAATAAAATTGATAGCAATGAAAAAAAAAAGAATTGCCTGCTGATGAAACAGAGGGGGAGAGGTAAAGGTTTGATAATGTGTTAGTATAAAATAATCTCTTTCTGGGTGGGTAATATTGGGGTATGAATTTCTTTGAATGACTGAGATAAGGGTGTGAAAGAAAATATATCTTAAGTGGACAGACATACCTTTACTCATAGTACTATGAATGAAAATTGAATAAATAAATCTAAACACCCTTATATGTTAAGATAATTTTTATCAATGATAACAGGAGAACAAACTAATCATTTTTCTATTATCAATTATAGCAAATGATTACCGGTGAATGTCTAGCTGTGCTCCCAAACTTTTGACTGTCGGGGATGAAGGTCTTCTTGAAAGTATTTGCCCTTTATTTTTTCTGAATTGCCTGGATACAAGAAAAATTTTATTTTATTGGATCAATTTCTTAAAAGACCATGGGAAAATGGATACAAACATAAAATAAAAAGCGTAGGGAGTTATTTTTAATTGCCTGTAACAGGAGCATGTTTATCTGAGAGGGAGATAATCATTGAAAGGACCCATGACAAGTTACTGAGGCAAGCCTAGTGGATCTCTCTGGAGAAACCTGGCTTTATCTTTGATGTGTAGATACAAAGAATGTGGTCTTTAGGTTATCATGGAGGCCTCAGATTTTCAAGGCTCTGCTTTATTTAGAGTTCAATTTCTTTAAAGCTGCATTTCATTATCTTATTAAGAAACAAGGGAAAATTATCTTCTCTAGAATAGCAGCAGGATGATGTTTGATGTCAAATTATTTTTTTAAAAAATAGAGATACTCCAAAAATTTATAAGCAAGGATAAAAACTGGAGATAATTGAACAAAAATGTTTAAAAAACAAATAGGGATGCATGGTAAGTTACATGAAGCAAAGTGTACATATGTAAGGTAAAACAATTTAGTTGCTTAGAAGAAGTACAAATGCTCTGAGATTATTGGAAGTTTTTCTTGTTGCACTCCCAGAGGGCTCTTCTGCAACACAGTGAACAGTACAGATCCCCATAAATTATTCTACCATACCAGTGTACTGCTGTCCTGATATGCCTGTGTGGGAGACTGGAGTTTCAGGCAGAACAGCTTATTAGGATGAATGAGGGAGAAGCAGAAACAAAATCCTAGGGAGTTGGCAAACCAGGCGCAGAGCATACTGTGATTTCAGGGCGATCTCCTGGGGCATGGATCATGGGCTTTCTCAGCAGCGGAGAAAGCTCCTGGGCCAACAGAGGAGCAGGAGTTGTAATTTAGAGTTCAGGAGACCTAGGAATATCAAAAAAGGCTGAGATCAGGGATTTACAGGCTGCCTCAACTGAGATTGGCTCAAGATTCAAATGAGCCTAAGCCTGCTATAGTAACTCATCAGTAGATTTTATTGCAGAGAATTAAGGAGACACAGGCAGAGAAAACTGAGAAGAGATAAGAACAAAAAAGGGAAGGAAGTCCTTTAATGATATGACCTTTGATTGAATGTAAGGAGAATTCTCAGATACTATTCAATAAATTATGCCTTTTGCTAATGTTTTTACTCTTTGTTGAGTTTATTCATTTATTTAATGATAAATATTTATTGAACATTTCCTATACTGTTATTGATGTTATAGCCTCAAAGCTGAGGGACACACCCCTCATCACATGGAACTTAGAATGTAATGCGGGAGATACACTGAATAAGAAATTATGGGTGTGATTAGTGTTACAAAGTGATCATAGTGAGTGCTGTAATAATATACAATGAAAGGACCTATCCTGGACCTGGATTCTGGGAAGTCTTTCCTGGCAAAATGTAGATGAAGCATGCAGAACAAAAGTTTTAGGCAGAATTATTATCCAGTGCAAAGACTCAGAGATGAGAGAGTATGAAGTTTTCAGGTAAAAGAAAATAAAATTGGTTCTGGAATTGAAAGGAGAGAACATATTCTCTGAGTTTGGAGAGGGGGGTGGGAGCCATGTCTTGGATGGTAAACCTTGAAAAGGAGTTAGTATTTTAATTTAAGGACAGTGGCAAGTATGTGAAGGGTTTAAGCAAAATAATCACACACTTAGCTTATATTTTTAAATATCTATTACTAAAATCTAGATAATGAGAATTAAGACAAACAAGATTTGAAGTTGGAAGACTGTATAGATGACTTAATATTTGATTCCTTAAATGACATGTGAAACCTTAGAAAATAATGATGCTATTGTAGATGAAAATAAGAGGACATATTTAAGAGGTGTTTAGAATGTGAAATTAATAGGACTTGCTGATTAATTGAATATTGGGGGTTAAGGGGGAAGAACTCCATTATTACTTTCAGAGCAACTGAATAAATATTGGTGCCATTTATTGTGACTGAGGACTCTAGGAATAGTACCTTAACTTTGAGAGCACCTAGTTCTTAGACAGTAACTAAAGAAAGCCGCGGGGATGGATGTCACCTAGAGACAGAACATAGAGTGAGAATAGGCCACAGGTGGAATTGTGAGGAATACTAAGTGTAGTTGAGCAGATGAAGAAAACTCCGAAAAGTAGGAGGAAAGAATTCCCCCAAAAGTAGGAGGAAAATCAGGAGGTTTTGGTGTTGCAGAAGCCCAATAGAGTATCTGATGGAGAGCATGGTTAGCAATAATTAAGTAAAGAAAAAATTCCTATCCAGGTGAATACCAAAGCATTAGAAAAAAACTATTATTGCTTTATTTATACGAAGAAAATGAAAGATCTCATTGGAAACATTCTTGGAGAAGCAAAGGACAAAATAATAGGCATTAGTTACTTTTAATTGAGCAGATTTTACTTATAGAGCAGTAGAAACTAATACATGAAAAAGTTTTGTACAACTTCAATAAAGTCTCTTCAATTAATGGTTTTGGGAAAATTGGACAGATATATGCAAAAAAATGAAACTAGACTACCAACTTATACCATACACAAGAATAAATTCAAAATGGATAAAAGACTTAAATATAAATCAGGAAACCATAAAAATTCTAGAAGAAACTACAGGTAGCAAAATCATAGCAATATGTTTACAGATACATCTCCTAGGGCAAAGGAAACTAATGAGAAAATAAACAAATAAACATCAAAATAGGCTTCTGCACAGCAAGAGAAACCATCAACACAACAAAAATGGAACCTATTGTATGGGAGAACATGTTTGTCAATGACATATCTGATAAGGGGTTAATATCCAAAATATATAAAAACTCATGCAACTTAACAAAAGGAAGGCAAACAATCCAATTAAAAAATGGGCAAAAGATCTAAATAAACATTTCTCTGATGTGGACACCCGGATGGCCAAGAGACATATGAAAAAAACTCTCAAAGTCACTGATCATCAGAGAGATGCATATTAAAATGACAATGAGGTATCACCTCATACCCATCAGAATGGCTACTATCAACAAATCAACCAATGACAAGTGCTGGCAAGGCTGTGGAGAAAAGGGAACCCAAGTACATTTGCTGGTGGGAATGCAGACTGGTGCAGCCATAATGGAAAACAGTATGGAGTTTCTTTGAAAAATTAAATATGGAACTGCCATTTGACCCACTGATCCCACTTCTAGGAATATATCCTAAGAAACCAAAAACACCAATCAGAAAGAATGTATGCACTCCTATGATCATAGCAGCACTTTTTTACTTACATTAGCTAAGATTTGGAAACAGCCCAGTGCCCATCAGTAGATGAGTGGATAGAAAAACTGTGGTACATTTATAAATGGAATACTATTCAGTGGTAAAAGAGAAGGATTTATTACCCTCTGAGACAGCATGGAGAGACTTGAAGAGTATCATGCTAAGTGAAATAAGTCAGTCAGAGAAAGGCAAGTATCACATGATCTCATTCATATGTGGAAACCAATGAATAATATAAACTGATGAATGGAGTGGATCCAGAGACATGGAAGGTAATCAACCAAAGACCTTGTGCATATCACCAATGATACAGACAATATGGTGGGGAATGTAGCGGGTAGTGGGCGGGAACGGGAGTCAATGGTGGAAAAAGGGGAACATGTGAAATACTTTCAACAATAAAGAATTATTTTAAGAAAGTTCCTGTTGCTCAACATTCCTGTCAGCATTTGGTGTTGTCAGTGTCCCAGAGTTTGGCCATTCTAATTGGTGTGTAGTGGTATCTCATAGTTGTTTTAATTTGCAATTCCCTGCTCACATATGATGTGGACCATCTTTTCACATACTTATTTTCTATCTGTACATCTTTTATGGTGAGAAGTCTGTTAAGGTCTTTTGCCCTTGTTTTTTGTTGTTGTTTTGTTGTTTGTTTGTTTGTTTTTTGAGAAAAGAAAGAAGCTTTATTTACCCATCAATTGGCAAGAAGACAGGAGGCAAGACTAAAATCTGTCTCTCTGATCCAGGATTTGGGATGTGATTTTAAGGTGTAGCATTTTAAGGATTCACAAAAGTTATTTTTGAGGATTGTATCCAAGATTTAAACTTTGGATCTGGGTCTTGTTTTTTTTCTGCATTATATGTATTGATTTGACATTGGTTAATAAAATTATACAGGTAGTTAAATGTTCTTCCATCACCATATATTTGACCCCCTTATTTGACTTGCCTTATTGCATTTATAAGGACTTCAGTGTCACCCCATGGCCCTTTCCCTCTGGTAACCAACATACTGTTGTCTGTTCAGCCCTTTTAAAATAAACTATTTATTTTCATATTGTTGAGTCTTAAGATTTCTTTGTATATTTTGAATAATAGTCCTTATTCTGATTGGTATTTTGCAAATATTTTCTCCTAGTTTGTGGCTTGTATTCTTATTCTCTTGATGTTGTTTTGCAGAGCAGACAGTTTTAATTTTAATAAAGTTCAGCTTATCAATTATTTATTTCATAGATCACATCTTTGGTATTCTATCTAAAAAGACATAACCACAACAAGATCATCTAAGTTTTTCCTATGTTATCTTCTGGGAGTTTTGGAGATTTTCACTTTACATTTAGGTCTATGTTTCATTTTGAGTTTACTTTTATGAAGGGTATAAGAAGGGTATATCTAGACTCACTTGCATATGGATGTCCAGCTGTTCCAATACCATTTGTTGAAGAAACTATTTTTGCTCCATTGTATTGCCTTGCTCCTTTGTAAAATCAGTTGACTATATTAATGGGGGCCTCTTTCTAGGCTCTCTATTCTGCTTCATTGATCTATTTGCCTATTTTTATTTATTTTTTAAAATTTCTTTATTGATTAAGTTATTATATATGTGTCCTTATCCCCTCCTTCCCCCCCCACTCATGCCCTCACACCCTTGTTGTCTGTGTCGATTGGTTAGGACTATATGCTTGCATATAAGTCCTTTGGTTGATCTTCCCCATTACCCCACCCTCCCCTAACTTCCCTCTGAAGTTTGACAGTCTGATCAATGTTTCTCTGTCTTTGGATCTGTTTTTGTTCATCAGTTTATGTTGTTCATTATATTCCATAAATGAATAAGATCATGTGATATTTATCTTTCTCTGACAGGCTTATTTCACTTAGCATAATGCTCTCCATTTCTATCCATGCTGTTGCAAATGGTAAGGACTCATTCTTTTTTACTGCAGTGTAGCATTCCATTGTATAGATGTACCACAGTTTTTTAATCCACTCATCTACTGATGGGCACTTAGGCTGTTTCCAAATCTTAGCTATGGTGAATTGTGCTGCTATGAACATAGGGGTGCACATATCCTTTCTGATTGGTGTTTCTAATTTCTTGGGATATATTCCTAGAAGTGGGATTACTGGGTCAAATGGGAGCTCCATTTTTAGTTTTTTGAGGAAACTCCATACTGTTCTCCACAGTGGCTGCACCAGTCTGCATTCCCACCAGAAGTGCACGAGGGTTCCTTTTTCTCTTCATCCTCACCAGCACTTGTTGTTTGTTGATTTGTTGATGATAGCCATTCTGACAGGTGTGAGGTGGTACCTCATTTCATTTTGATTTGCATCTCTTGGATGATTAGTGACTTTGAGCATGTTTTCATATGTCTCTTGGCCTTTCTTCTGTCTTCTTTCGAAAAGTATCTATTTAGGTCCATTGCCCATTTTTTGATTGGGTTGTTTATCTTCCTTTTGTTAAGTTGTATGAGTTCCCTGTAAATGTTGATTAAACTCTTATTGGTGATAACATTGTATTTGCCTATTTTTAAAATTTTGGCAATAATACACTGTCCTGATTATTATAGCTTTATAGTAAGTCTTGAAGCCAGGTAATACCAATCCTCCAGGTTTTCCTTCAATATTGTGTTGGCCATTCTGAATCTTTTGCCTCTCAGTATAAACACAAGAAAAAGTTTGTCAACCTCCTTAAAATACCTTGTTGGGATGGAGTTGAATCAATAACTCAATTTGGAAGAACTGACCTCTTGACAATATTGAGCTCCAGAGACTTTTACCTGAGGACTTCTTTGGATATCAAAAGTGCTCAACCCATTACGTTCGGAAGCCTGAAACTTGCATGAACTTAATGCCCCAGAGCTACACCAATACCAAAATATATGGCTTTCTTGTCTCTCAAGGGGTACAACTATAATTTATAGACTCTATACATTTTCTTAGAGGGAACCCCAGCTGGCCACAGTAGTAGGATACCAATCAACACAGCTTCTATTGGCATCCTATCTTTCCTTGTCTCCTGTCCTCATTGCTGAATGAGATATTTTTAAATTCACTGATTTATTAAAAGATAACATATGAATACAGTCTAATTAATAAGATTTCAAACAATTAATTATATGTATTTGGAACAAATATTAAAGGAACTCTTCATCTGTCCTCTTGCAAGCTCTTTTATTCTTGGAGGTAACAACTATCATTCTTGTGAGTGCATCCTTCCATTGCTGTTCCTATCAATAGTGATGAGTGTTTTTCTTTATTAGAGATTTTTCTTTATCATTTTTGTTTTCAGTTTTAAATGTAAATGAATTGAATGTGAAAGACTATTATGAAATCCTCATTTCTTTCTTTTCTCTTGCTCCTTACTTTCCCTGCTAGTCTCCTCCATATTTATTTATCTCATTTTCTCTCCCTAGAAGTTTTATCTCATTGATTTTTAGATTTGAAAGCATTTAAATAAATTTATTTGTTCTATTTGCAATTTTGGGCTCTGAATCTCGAGTTCATAACCATCTCAGTCAGAGAACATAAAGATTCAATGCGTATTTACTTGCTTGGCTGCAACAGTGCACTTTTCAGGCACCATAACATATAATAATTATCATGACACTTAGATCCATTTACAGTAAAGAAAATGGGCAAAAAGAGGGTAAGTGACTTTCTTAAGTTTTATAGTTATTAAGTGAAAGACCAATGAGAGATATGTTCTGGGAAAGGATGCTGCTTTATAGGAGAGTTTGAAGAAGTATATGAATTTTCTGAAACTTGAAAAACAATACAAACTTTTATAATGCAATAAAGTATTTCTGGATAGCTAGTAATGTTCTGTTTATTTTCTTGGGTGTTGGTTGTCTGTTTTAATTTTTGAAAACCCATACAGCTATACACTCATGCTTTTCTTACCTTCCTGCTTTTACAGGTCTTCCTTGCCCAGTAATTCTACCACTTTCTGGCTCAGGTATAATAGACTCATTCAAGGTTGAACAACAATCAGAATTAGCCAGTTTGAAACTATGTAGGAATGATAAACTTACAAAGAATGTAATGGTCTTATAAAAGGGATGAAATACCTTGTAATTACAACAAAACACTCTAAAGGAGACTTCTGACAGGTAAAGAGCTTGTAAATTGTAACACATTTTTACAATAAGAAAAATGCTGGGCACTGAAAATCAATGACTTTTTTTGTAGCCATAAGATAGCTGAGGTCATACAGCAAACTGGAAGAGAGGCGTATTAAGAAATTAAATGACTGGTTTATTGGACTAGGTTTTTGTAGGGAGCGGCTCTAGAGTTAAAGCCTTGGATTGACCTGTGGCAGAGCCACAAACAAGTCCCAGCTTAGAGGGCAGAGCCCTCTTAGCATAATTAAGCTTGACCTTAGGGCCGCCCCCTAGATCCTTCCTAGGTAACTAATGGCCTGCGGGAGATGCAGCAAGTGCTGCCAAAACAAGTGAAACTCACAAGAGCATTGTAATTATGTTGACCACTACCTTGTTTTTCTCTGACTATAAAATAAAGACTCAGCTTGCTGGCTGGATCCTTCTCTGTGGCCTCATTCAGGCACAAGAGATCCACTAAGCCCCAGCTATATTCTCTTTGTCTGTTTTTTCTTTAATCCTTCGTCTCCCTGCCTCAGGCTTACCAATCCCTTGGCTGTGCTGGCACGGCACAGGTCTTTCATTTCTCCTTTGTTTCCTATAGTATTAAGTAGTTGGATTATAAGATTGTGCCAATTCATTTAATTTGACATTGGTTATAAAATTATATAGATTTCAAGTGTACAATTCTATTAAAGTAATATTTAAATCAGTGATTGTTGAAATGTATTTTGTAGCTCGACAGTAATAGATAATGGGTAAACTATTTTACTTTTCAACTACTGGTTTTACCATTTAACATATATTACAAATTAAACTTCAAAGGGGGAAGTTATATTAAAGACTCATAAACTCTTCTGTATGAAAAGACTAGAAATTATCTAATTTAATCCTATTGCAATTCTATCATATTGATTATTCATTTTTGTTTTAATTCTTCCAGTGACAGATAGCTCATTCTCTAACCAAAATAATAATTTCTTGAAAGCTGATATATGTACATTCTGTTCCTTTATTCATAACAATTTTACTAATTAATTACATTTTTAGACAGATTTCTATAATTTTTGAGGGACTAATTTCTATTATTAATTACTTATGTGGTCATTTGATTTGGGTAAGTATTATTTAAAAAGTCACTAGACTTTTGTTCATTAGATTCCACATATAAATTTGTGTTTCTCTGACTGGTTTCTTTCACTTAGCATAATAATTTCCAGGTCCCTCCATGTTGTCTCAAAGGGTAATAGATCCTTATTTTTTTATAGCTGCAGAGTATTCCCTTGTGTAAGTGTACATGGAAGCATGCAACAGACTGATGAATCTCAGAGGGAACGGGTGGGTAGGAAGAGATTAACCAAAGAACTTATATGCATAACCCATGAACATAGATAATAGTGTGGTGAAGGCCTGAGGAGGGGGTCAGACCGGGAAGAAGTGGGGGCCCATGGGGGAGAAAAAGAGACATCTGTAATACTTGCAACAATAAAAATAAATAAAAAATAATAAAGTTAAACTTAACTTTGTACCTTCTCTGGGCCTGTGCAATTTTTAAACAATTAACTTACAACATTTATCAGATTAGGCTTCATGAAGAACTTGGTATAACATTTAGTAAACAGCTAATGATTAATAGCAACCTCAGTAACAACACTTACATTTGCATATTTATTTCAGTTGAAACTATGGGTTTAAAAGGAATTCTTATTATAGATTTGAATGCCTATGATTAAGTTGTGTGAGACTGAATTTAGTGTTCGTTTAGATTTCTCTTTTGATCAGCATTCCAGGCATTTAGTATATCTGGGGTTAGGGCTGAATCTTAGGGTCATGTGAGTTCTTGTCTCTGTCCTGTTACTAATATTAAGTAAGTCATGAGCTGTAAGTTAAAAATTTTTAAAAATATATTTTTTTATTGAATTCAGAGAAGAAGGGAGAGGGAGAGAGAGATAGAAAAATCAATGATGAGACAGAATCATTGATTGGCTGCCTCTTGCACACCCCCTATTGGGGATCAAGTCTGCAACCCTATCATGTGCCCTCGGAACTGAACCTGGAACCCTTCAGTCCACAGGCCGACGCTTATCCACTGAGCCAAACCAGCTAGGGAAGTTATCATTTTTTTAAAAAAAATATGTTTTTATTGATTTGAGAGAGAGAGAGAGAGAGAGAGAGAGAGAGAGAGAGAAACATTAAATATGACAGAGAGTAATTGATGGATTGGGGATTGAGCCTGCAACCCAGGAATGTGCCTTGACCTGGATTTGAACCGTCACCTCTTGGTTCATAGGTCGACACTCAACCTCTGAACCACATAGGCTGAGCTGTATGTTATCATTTTTAACTTATTAATTTAAAAAACTTCTCTTTTGCTTCATTGCCTTATTTTGTGATATGAAATAGTTGTCATATTGGTTATGAAATTTAAAAACTACATAAACCTGTGAACCCCTGTTCATGTGCTATAACAATGACAGGAAAGGGAGACAGCACAGTACAGTACAGTTAATTACATGGTCTTGGAAATCAGACAGATCTGGATTTGAATCTTGGCTCCACAATCAACAGAGTGGCATTGGTCAAGTTACTTATTTTACCTGAGACTTAGCTTCATTAAAATGGAAATTCACCCTGGCTGGTTGGGCTCACTTGGTAGAGTGTCAGCCTGGGACCAAAGGGTACTGGCTTTGATTTCAGTCAAGGGCACATGCCCAGGTTGCGGGCTTGATCCTTAGTAGAGGACGTGCAGAAGGCAGCCAATCAATAATTCTCTATGTGATACTTACCTTTCTCTCACTTTACTCTCTCTCTCTCTCTCTCTCTCTCTCTCTCTCTCTCTCTCTTCCTGCCTGAAATCAATGAAAATATATTTACAAAATGGAAATTCAAGTGAAGTTTCTCAGTTAAGCCTTTTCATTGTGAATATGCTTCACAATAGAATTTTAAACTATACTTATTCATTGTGTTAAGAACTATTCTCTGTTCACTGATATTAGTTTTAAATGTAACTTATAGACATTCTAATACCGGGAAATATTGGTTCTTCTTTAAAGGATCCCTCAGGTCTCCTAGGTTGCACAAATATTATTTTGTTTTCCTTTAATTTAATTTAATTCTGTATCAAACTTTTAATTTAATTCTGTATCCATCTTTCTTCAGGCCATGGGGATTCCAAGGCTAAATTCCCAAGATGAATGGATTGAGAACTGTTAGGTCACCAAAGAGTCAGGTGATCATTGAGAGTTGATGAAGTAGCTCTTACTCTAGTTATGTCCCCAAAGTAAGCACAGGGCATCAAAATGGAAAGATTTAAAAAATCATACATGCATATCGAAAGATATTGCTTTCTGAAATATTTCTTCTTTTTGTGCTCAGGTAAGTGAATAAGATAAAACTAACGTTGGCAGTCTGCTGAAATTCCAGAATTATAAGGATTTTATCTCACTTTTTAGATTCAACAAACGTTGAATACCTCCTAGGTGCTAACTTTTAGCAAGAGAGAATCAAAATTTGTTTCAGGCTACATGGGTGGTTCTATATGTGCAGTTTTTGCCCTGATTTATGGGAAAATTTTTGTTTCTGGATTATAGCATATTCCAGGAAGGATGAGAATGACTTGGACAGCTGATTATTAGGTGCACTGTTTTGGACCATGCCTGGATGGTTTTGAAAACTGATTAAGACAGGAGCTGTTTTTTTCCCCTTCTATGTTCCATACTTTTGGGTTAAATTTATTGTTTTTTTTATATCTATTGAAGTGTATTTTATAGAACACTGAATTTTTTTTTACTTCAAACTTGCTATTATATTGTTCTTGGAACTACAGGAAAATCTAAGTGTGACTGGAGAGGTATTCTGGCTATCATGCTTTTGGAGGAGCAGTGTAGGAGTGGGGAGGGAGGGAAGTGGGTAATATTCCATCATTCCAGATTTAGTGAATACGCCTAAGGAAATAAAAATGTGTTATGGCATGAATTTCTCTTGATAGAAATATGCTTTTTAGATGAGTTAATCATACTTCAGTGCCTTAGAAGTTTCGACATTCAGGTGTAGGGCAAGTAATTTGAAGTTCACAAATTAGTGGATTCAAAATTACTAGAGAAGTATCTATACTTTCACAGAGGGATTGGTTTGTAGAAGGCCGGTCACAGCATCTTGTTGGACACAGTCAAGACCAGTGAGAATAAATCAGTAGGGAATGCGGAGAAGACAGAAATGCGAGCAGCTTTCTGTGATCCTTCTTCCTCTGCCAAGATCACACTGTGATCTTTGTAATATTGTGCTTTATTCCTTCCTGTTCCCATAGAATTAATGAGAGGAATGAACAGCAACTTTGGTTCCTCTGGCCCAAACCCTAAATTCAATATGCATATTTACTCTAGAATTTTCATACTTTTATTTTTTTCCATTGGACAGACATTAGACATGTTGGTAAACATTTATTTAATACTTGTAATATTTCTTCAAGAGCATGAAAAAATATTTGGGTATTATTGAGTAGCTCAATAATTGAGTTTAGTGATATTAAAATAAAGTCATCAGTTAAAAATCCTTAGTAATATATTTGACAATACTTCAAAGTATTTGGAGGAGGGAATTTAAAATAAATATGTAAAGTGACATTAAAAAATAATTTTCCAGGAAGCTGTTTTATTTGGTTGAATGCCATAAATACCAATTAATATAAGCAATGCCAAAGTTAATTTCAGAAATTTGGGGGGAGTGCAAAGTTGAAAAGTATCATATTTGTTTAAATTATTTCTAACCTGTATTAAAAAGATAAAGGAATAATAACAAAAGGAAGGCTCATTTAAGGAACAAAAGACAAAAGATTGTGTATAAACATTTGATCACCTTGAACTAATTAAGATTAATAGAAAAGAAGTAATGAATATTGTAAAATAGTGATCATTCCTATTTACTTTTTTACTATTTTGTTTTTTATTGGAGAGAAATTCTCACATGTAGAAATAACCATCAATATAAATAACTTACAAGAGAAGTATGCACTGAGATAATTGTATTTATTAACAGAAGAACATGGAAGATATACCCACAGTTCCAGAGATAGTTTAAAAAATGAAGGAAAGTACTTAGTATATTGATGGTGACTGAGGAATATCACCATGGCATTCAAAGAGCTTCTGCTGCTATTGCCATTTCTAGCTCCTGATTCATATAATGAGAATTGAAAGATTCATTAGAATTAAGTAATGTAGCTCTGAGCTATAGTGAGGAGTGTACTGAAGTCTGGGAAGTTCCCTGAACTGATGGGTTTCAGACATGAATGGACAAAAAGAATTAAAATTATGGAGGAATCTAAAACATAATGTAGTGTGCTTCCTAAGAAATAATTAAGACATAAATATTTAGAAATATATTTAGCCAATAAAGCAGAACTTGCCTAGACAGTGGGGTGTCTGGAGAGACTGTCAGGAACCAGCCCCACTTTTTGTATATCCCATCCTCTCCATGACATAAATTTAGACAATAACCCTGAGGGCAGCAGCCTCCTTAGCACGTGGGTTCCAACAGGACTGTTCATTTGTTAGGTCTATCTTTTCTAACTTGCTTATGCATGTTATTCTGTGGGAAATGGTGCTAGATGAAGCCTCTTCTATCAATTTGTTTTAATTAATTGAACCACTCTTAAACTTGTTGGAGTAACTCTATTGGCTTAGGATAAAGTGACAGGGAGGTTGTAAGGGATTAATTCACACTGCCAGATGCTTAAAACAATTTTTATTGCATTTATTGGAGGTGAAACTTGTCAATAAAACTAGATAGGTTTCAAGCGTGCAACTCTAATGCATTATCTGCATACTGCATTGTGAACTCACTACTCAAAGTTAAGTCTCTTTTCACCACCATTTATCCCCCTTTTGCCCTCTTTCACTCCCCCCTACCTCCCTTTCCCTCTGGCAATTACCATACCTTTATCTGTGTCTGTGTGTGCATGTGTGTTTGCTTAATCCCTTCACCTTTTTCACCCAGTCCCCTAACTTCCTCCCCTTGACAGCTGTGCATCTGTTCTCTGTATCTATGAGCCTATTCCTATTTTATTTGTTAGTTTATTTTGTTCATTACATTACACACATAAGTGAAATATGGTATTTGTCTTTCTTTGACTGGATTATTTCATTTAGCACAATACTCTCCAGGTCTACCCATGATGTTGCAAAGGCAAGAATAAACAAATGAGACTGCATTAAACTAAAAGGTTTTGCACAGCAAAGGAAACCATCAACAAAATGAAAAGACAACCAACTGAATGGGAGAACATATTCACCAATGATACATCTAATAAAGGATTAATTTCCAAAACTTATAAAAGTCTGGATAAAATAAATTGAAGAGATTAGCCAAAGAACCTATATATACATAGCCAATGGAGACAGACAACAGTGTGGTGAAGGCCAGGGAAAGGGGAGGCAGGGTCTGGGTGGAGGTGAGCAAAGGGGGGATAATGGGAGACATCTGTAATAGTGTCAACAATGAAAAAAAGAATTTGTACAACTCAACAATAAGAAAATTAATGATCCAATTAAAAAATAGGCAAAGGACCTGCATAGACCCTTCTCCAAAGAGAACATACAGATGGCCAAAAGACATATGGAAAGATGCTCAACATCACTAATCATCAGAGAAAAGCAAATTAAAACCACATTGGGATATCACCTCAGACTGGTCAGAATGGCTAAAACAAATTTTTTATTGATAATATAGTTATTCTATGAACAAGATAAAAAATATATGATAAAATCTTATATACCAAGAAACTATTATCAGATTATCCATCATTATTCATAAATATTAAACACTTACTATGGGCCAGAATTTTTTAATGAGATACTATCTATCCTTAGAGAACTCAAAGATATGTTAGGAGTGACATACAGGATGGTCAGATATCAATTATAAAGTAGCATCACAAGTATTATGCTTGTACACCATAACAGGAGAAAATAAAGGAATGAAGTAAATTGCAGTTGGAAGAAAGAAGAAGCTGTACTTGAGGAAGTGATGCATGAATTGTATTTAGAGATGAGAAACAGCAGAACTAAAAGCATTCAGTTCAATTTGCAAGCAAGCAAGCAAGCAAGCAAGCAAGCAGGCAGGCAAGCAAGCAAACATTTAACAAAAACAGGGTTATCCAAGCAGTTCAAGAAAATTGAAGGATATTTTGTGGGGATAGTGGAAATCTAGATGTGAGGCTAGGAATAGACAGAGGATAGGTGATCACCTCTTTGAAGGAGTCTAAACTTTGTGAAGGAATAAACTCATTGAAGGAGTTTAAGCAGGACTGCAACTCTCACAGAGACTACCTTCTTTTTCTTTTAGTCTCTGAATTGCTTATTTCTCCTTTCTCCTGTTTTTATTCTGTCACTTCTCTCCCCTTTCCTCTCCCCCACCCCCAATCTCTATCCTTACATACACACGGACACACACACACACCTCTCTAGAAAAAGATGGTGTTAAAAATATAGAAGTTACAATTCATCTACTAGTAAAATTTCATTTCATTTTACTATTTCATTTACCATCCTGTAACATCTCAAATTTTCACATTTGTATTTTAAAAGATCCATAATCTTTATTAACAAGTGTTGATTATTTGTAAAAGACATCTATAATGCAGAAATAAGGATTTTAGGAAGAAGTTCAAATCATCTATAATCAATCACATTTTGCTATGTTAATAATTCTTAAAAATTGGGCATTTTAATTTTTAAAATTGATTTCAGAGAGGAAGGCAGAGGGAGAGAGAGAAACAAAAATGATGAGAGAGAATCATTGATTGGCTGCCTCCTGTACAACCCCTACTGGGGATCAAGCCTGCAACCTGGGCATATGCCCTGACTGGGAATCTAACTGTGACCTCCTGGTTCATAGGTTGACACTCAACCACTGAGCCACACCAGACAAGCAAAAGTTAGGCTTTAAAGATGTTTTATGGGTATATGCACAGAATCATACTAAAGTGATATTTTTCACAGTTAGGTCTCTGTTATGTAGAACTATTATTTTCAATAGCTACATAATAGCTGATGATATAGCTACATTATAATTTGATTTAAAATTCTGTATTCATTTATAATTTGGTTATTTATAATTATTTGCTATTGTTATAGAATAATAGGATGATGAACATATGAAAATATATATCAACCACTGTATAATTAGTTGGTCCGATGGTTGTGGGTTATTGTTAAGCTGATTAACACTGTATAATTAAACTGGGGTTTCTTTTTGCTTATAATATTTCCTCCATGAATTTAATCCTTTGTTTAGTGTTAGGAGCCTGTGTATGCTTGTTATTGCATAGATTTAGACATTTTAAATTCTAATAAACATTACTAATTCTCACTCTCACCAATCATGCATAAGAATTTTTACATGTAAGGTTATGTGTATTTTCCCAGTTGAATGTATTATTGTAACACTTCCTCATTAATTTAATTTAGGTTATATTAAAATTTTTCCTTTTTATAAATAGTTGTATAACATTTGCCCTAATAGCTAAATATTTTAGCTCATTTGTTGTTATACCTTAAGAAAAACTTAATGGTAGTCTTTAGTCATAAGGGAAGTTTTAAATATTTGATATATATATTTTCAAATTGTGTTCTAGAGAAGTTGTATGATATGTGTACTCTGAATCCTATAGTATGAGAGAGTCTCTTTCCTCATAGCCTCACTCATATTATTAATTTTTAACTCAATATAGTAATTCTATATTGTTTTATTTATATTTCTTTAATAGTGACTCTGTTCTTCAGACATTGACTATTTAGATTTATTTGATCCAAGTCTTTGTGTTTGTTCATTTTAAATTTGGCTTACCATTATATTTAACAACCATTTCCCCTCTTTTAATTTTCTCTTTTAAAAATTTATATAGAAGGTTTAAATATTGAATCTGAAAATGTCAGTGTTTTCATGCATGATTTACACATGTTAGGATATGCTTAGTCTTCTCATACAAAGGAGTATCTAAAAATAAGTTCATATTTCCTATTTTTATTTAAATACTAGAGGACCAGTGCATGAAATTTGTGCACTGGGGGGTCGGGAAGGGAGCCTCAGCTTGGCCTGCCCTCTCTCACAGTCAGGGAGCCTTCAGGGGATGTCCGACTGACATTCTTAGCACTGTGCTCGCCAGCTGTGAGCCTGGCCTCTGGCTGAGCAGCACTCCCCCTGTAGGAGTGCACTGATCACCAGGGGGCAGCTCCTGCATTGAGCGTCTGCCCCCTGGTGGTCAGTGCATGTCATAGTGACCAGTCGTTCCACTGTTCAGCCTATTTGCATATAATAAAAGGCTTTATATTATATAGGATCCATTAAAATTTACTTTAGTTATTGTTGCAAAGGAAGGAATTCAACCTATTTTTTCCAGGTTTGGTAAGTGGTGCCAACACCATTTATTGACAAGTTTATCTTTTCTGTACCTATTTAATGTGATCCTTTGACAGTCTTCTAATTGGTCTCTCACTTTTTCCTCTGATCCCTCTATTACATTCTTTATTTTTCAGTTACTCTAAACTTTTTAAAGCAACAATATGATTATTTCATTGTTCTGCCTTAATTGCTTTCTATTACTTCTAAGATATAGACCAAATTCTTTACATACCCTATTTGATTCTACTTTGATCAGACCCTTACAGGTCTTTTATTTATTCCAAATTGATCTGTTTCTTCATGTTTCAGAATATTTCCCATGGCCTTTCCCCTGGATAGATCACTCTTCCTATCCTTCTTCACTTATTTAACTTCTTATAGCTTGCATAGCCCTTTGTGTTTTTTTTTTTCCAAATAAGTTACTACCTTTAAGTTAGTCCCAAATAAGTTCTTGGACTTTAATTCATTTGCTAGATAACTTGTTTATGAAAGATATACTATGGTAATTGAATGTAACCTTATAATAAATTATCTATTCTAAATATTATAAAGTGGTGCCTTTAGACAAAACCCCAAATTTTATATAATTATTTAAGCATTTGCATTACTTGAAGTTGTTATTATCATCTAATTATACAATTAGTTATTTAATGCCTAGCTTTACAACTAGACTACAAACTACAGAAAGATAGGGTGTGGCACAATGCAAGTATCTAGAAGGCCTTCCTGGTAGTTTCTCAGTGAATACATTTTAAATTAATAAACTATTGTATGACTTTTCAAAGGATTTTTGTGATGGGTAGTGAAGATTTCCCTTTAATATCAGAATTTAAAACCCAGTAACAACTCTTCTTTCAATATCTCTGGTGCATTCTTTTATAATTATTTTTATTTGTTTTTCAGGTAACGCAAAGTCAATGAATAAAGCAAATTATTCTGAAGTGTCTCAATTTGTGTTCCTGGGACTTTCTACCTACAAATCAGTGCAGCATTTCCTCCTGGCCTTCTCTACAGTGTTTTATGTGACAATTGTTCTAGGAAACCTCCTTGTTGTGCTTACAGTGACTTTCGACTGTCATTTACATTCCCCCATGTACTTCTTTTTAGCCAACCTCTCATTGATTGATTTCTGTCTTTCAACTTTAGCAGTTCCTAAGATGATATCTGATTTATACTCTGGGCACAAAACCATAACCTTCCAGGGATGTGTCATCCAGATGTTTGTCCTTCACACCCTGGGGGGATCTGAGATGGTGCTGCTCATTGCCATGGCCTTTGATAGGTATGTGGCCATATGTAAGCCCCTCCACTACCTGACTGTCATGAGCCCACAAATGTGCATTTTGTTTGTTTCTGGTGCTTGGGTTATAGGCCTCATTCACTCAGGGGTCCAGATAGCTTTTGTTGTTCATTTGCCTTTTTGTGGTCCTAATGAGATAGATAGCTTTTACTGTGACCTTCCTTGGTTTATCAAACTTGCTTGCACAGATACCTACAGAATGGAATCCATCGTTACTGCCAACACTGGGTTTATTTCCTTGGCCACCTTATTCTTGTTGATTATCTCCTATATCTTCATCCTGGCCACTGTATGGAAACACTCTTTAGGTGGTTTGTCTAAGGCCCTTTCTACTCTCTCAGCTCATATTACTGTGGTGGTTTTGTTCTTTGGACCATGCATCTTTGTTTACATATGGCCATTGCCCACAGTGGCAGTGAATAAGTTTCTTCCTGTTTTGGACTTTCTGATTACACCCATTCTGAATCCTATTATCTACACATTGAGGAACAAGGATATGAAGATGGCAATGAGGAGACTAATTAGTCAACTCCTGAGTTTGAGGAAGATCTAAATAACTCATACGCCATAAATTACTTTGTAAATTTTCAAGCAACTTCAAGTAATACAAATGCTTAAATAACTATAAAATTTGGGGCTATTTTTTTCCAAAGGAACCACTCTGTAATATTTACAATAGATAATTTATGATGTGGTTACATTCAATTATCACATCATCTGTTTTTTAAACAACTTGTTTGGCAACTGAATTAAAGTCCCAGAAAATGTTTATGGGAAGTTAATGAAAAAGCATAGATTAAAGACTTAGAATCTGATGCAAGTATGACCTCAGACATCAGCCTTCCTGGATTCAAATGAATTAACTTAGAGCTAATATACTCAAACTTTTGAGGAAACTATGAAATGTGCAACTTTCCTCTGAATCAAATCCAGAATACAAATAATCAAATTTATATATTTTTCTGAAACATAAAAAATGTGTGAGAGAGGTTTTAAGAAAGGATCAAGTGATATTTTATAACTGAAAAGGAAACATATGAAATTATGAATTTAAGTAAGCTCAAAAAACAGACTGGACACAGCAGAAGAAAGGATCAATATATGCAGACAAGTCAATAGGTATTATCTAAACTGATGTACAGAAATTAGGAAAATTTAAAAATCAGAACAGATAAATATAGGTGTCTGCAAAGAAGGTATACATACACTTTGAATAATTTGAAAGGCAGTATTTATTAAAATAATTTCTTTTTCTCAAAATTGAGCTGTCAACTGTTAAAGTGTGCATAAATTTTTGGGGACACACACACTCACACATATACCTATATATGAAGAAATAGTCATTGTTTTATTTAAGGGTCTATGCCTCAGACTCTATCTAAGTTAGCAGGACCATGTTATCTCTAAAAGGCAATATGAAATTTGAAATACATCTGGCTCCATGAATTTCAAATGAGGGGATATAAACATGTATATCTTTTTGAGGTAAGGTGTAGGAAGAATTCTTAAAAGTTTTGTTATATGTAGTAATGAACAATTCACAAATATTGTACATAATCTAGTTGCTTACAGGCCACCTGAACACTACAATGACTTAAACAAATAGTTTATTGTAACTTTTATAACACTTTTCCCCTGATTTTATTGGTATAGATATTAAACCCTTTCATCAAAAAGAGAAGTAGCAAACTACTTAAAGGTTGTTAGTATACCCATCATTCTATTTAATGTATATCTTCCACAGACAATTACATAGTTTTCACAAATTACTAAAACATGAACTTGAAGGAACAGCATTTTCTCCAGATTATAGTTATAATCCAATTTTTTTCTGAATGTGATGTAAAAAAATAATAATTACCTTTATACCATCTTTTCAGATAGATAGGCAGTTAGAATATTAACTAATTGAGAAACAAATTTATTCATTAAAGAATAAAGATAGCAATATTCAATGCACTGACATATTGACAAAAATTTAGAGAAGATCTATGTGAAATTCCTTGCTCAAGAAAATGCTTAGCATAATAAAGAATTTCAAGATATGTGGATGGTGTTGAAGTAACAACACCAACAGTAATAATAACATTAACATTGTTATTAACTCTAATTTATCCTTGAGCACAACCAAAATCATAGTTATAAAGACTGGCCAAATTTCCCAAATCATTTTGCATTCAATGATCAATAAATGATTGTGGACTACAAGAGAATTGGGGAATATTTCCCAGCCCCACATAACAGGACAAGAGTGGCTAATTTAGGGAGCTTACAGTGGATATTCTGATATTGTAAGACCCTGAAATATCACAGAAATCCACATGCTAACATCGTAGTCTCTTAATGGCATTTTTAATCTCTTTGTTTCTTAGAGTGTAGATAGCTGGATTTAGGAGAGGTGTAATGACCGCATAAAATATAGCAAGAAACTTGTCCACCCAGGTGATGCTGAGTGGCCACAGATAGATGAAGATGCAAGGCCCAAAGAACAGCACCACCACTGTGATATGGGCAGTACAGGTGGAGAGCGCCTTGGATGCTCCATCCTTAGCTTGAAGGCAGACAGTAAACAGAATATAAGAGTAAGATATCAGCAACGGTATGAAGCAGATGGTTGCCAGTACCCCACTGTCAGCATTTATCAACATTTCTAGAACATACGTATCCACACAGGCTAGCTTTATTATCAATGGAATATCACAAAAAAAGCTATCCAATTCCCTGGGTCCACAGAAGGGGAGCTTTATAATCATAGCTAGTTGGCTTATTGAGTGCACAAAGCCAACGCTCCATGACGTCATCACTAACAGAATGCACATGCGTCTGTTCATGATGCTGGAGTAATGAAGTGGCTTACAGATGGCCACATAACGGTCGTAGGCCATTGACACAAGCAGCACCATCTCACCCCCTCCAAAGAAATGTTCAAAGAAAATCTGACACATGCAGCCTCCAAAGGAGATGGTCTTGTTTTCCTTGAGAAAGTCTGTGATCATTTTAGGGGTGGTGACTGAGGAAAGGCAGAAATCAATGAATGAAAGATTGGCTAACAGGAAGTACATAGGGGAGTGCAGATGACGGTCAGTGATAATTAGGAGCACGATGAAGATGTTGCCTAAAATGGTGACCAAATAAAGTGAAGAGAATATCACTAGGAGGAAGGCCTGGAGCTCCCATGAGTTACATAGCCCAAGGAAAATAAACTCTGACACCACAGACTGGTTAACTTCTTCCATTTAGTCCAGTTTGTTTTACATTCATCTGAAGGAAAAAAAAAACATGAAGTTCAATTTTTTGGATAAACAGTATGTGAATCAGGAGAAGGGGATTTTTAAAAATATGTTATTAATAGGAGGATATACTGATATAATCACTTTGGGCCTTATCTTGTATACTTCAACGTTCACACATTCTATGACCTAGCCTTTTCATTCCATTTAAATACCCAAAATAAACTCTTTCATATGTATGTAAGGAGAAATGTATAATAATACTCATAGGCAGGACAATGCAATATTACTGTGACAAATAAAATACAACTATATATACTGATATAGTTATATCTTAGTAAGATATAATAATAAAGGGGGAAAAATCCAAAGCAGATCCATTCAGCATAATTTTAATAAGGTAAAAAACAATAGAAAAAAATAACAGTATACTTTGCAGGAACTGTATAAATGATAAAACTATGTACAGAAGGAGAAGATGCTAAAATGTAAGTAACCTCAAGTGTGGGAAAGCTGAGAGTGAGCATGAGGATGAACACATCGCCGTTGTATGTTATTATCAATTGTTTAGCTCTTGTATTAGGTCATGTTTTCACAGGTATAAATTTCTTAGTAAATAGACAAATACAAAATGGGCATGGAAAAATGGTGAGAATATGTTTTGAATCAAGGATTATAATCAATTTAATACTGTGGACCTGAGATAAAACAACTTTTTTATAAAATGATATTTTGTGTAGCGGATATATGCTAGAAAAATAGTTTTTATATGTAAATTTGAAAAATTTAAATAATATTTAGCACATGACTGAAAGTTAATGATTTTTTATTAATGCTTAAATACACGAATCAATCAGTTAAAAAAAGAGATATTAATACTTGTCTTGCCAAAGAGACGAAACTTTTTCACAGAGTTAGCTAAGTAGAGGAGCAGATAAATCAAGGAGAAGGTGAAAGAATGAATGTTCTAGGCATAGAGAAAGGATAAATCATGAGCATCTGCAATAAATATTCTCTATTCATAGAACTCAAAGCTTTTGTAACCTGCAAGAAATTACTCAAAGCCTGAAGTATACCTCCGCCACAGCTGAATCCTGAAGTTGAGTCTTGAATATCGAACTCTAAAATATGTTTGAAAGCCTATTTTGCTAGAGATTATCAAAGACTACAGAACACAGAATCTGGTGTTAAGTTTTTCATTTGAAACAAGATAGTTTCTGAGAAACTAAAATCTGGAATTCTCTGCAATGTCTAAAATGATCCAAAAGCTGTGATGAACACTGGGAGAGAGACTGCGTCACGGTACTTGAAAGATTATTTTTGTGTTACACACGAGAGGGTCCTTGGGTCCTGAGGATCTGGCTATAATTTTAGAGTTAGGTAAATTCTTCCATTCCCAACATGTCCAGAGGAAGCTACTTTCATTCAGTATCATATGCTTTATCATGATTTTTGAAATACATGTTCTCCCAAACAATCTTTGGCAGGGTAAATTACATACACAAACTAATTAGAATTCTTATCACAAGTTAGAGAAAGTTTAAGTTTGTCTCTAAAAGAGTTATTTTTGCTATTTAAATTACTTTAAAAAAATCTAAAATTCCTACTAAGCTGGAAAGTAGATTTATATATGTCTCTTTTAAACTTTTTTCTCTCTCCTCCCAATTTTTCTCCTCCCCCTTTCTTCTCCTCCACCTCCTCCTTCTTTTACAAATATTTGGATCTCAGTCTTTGCCATATAGATCAATTATATCTAACAGCCATTACTAAGTTCTTGATGACTGGTGTTCCTAGCCCTCTATCAAAGTTGGGAACAGCTATATAGTTTTAAATTTTTTCTATATAACTCAGAGCTATACAAAACATTTTTAATCACTCACAATAACAATCATACTCATTTTACTGCTGGAAAAACGATGTCAACAAAAGGTAAAAGGCCAAACACAGTTAACAGAGGACCTATTAGAATTAGGAAAGAGTCTTGGTTTAGAGAAGAGTTTAGTTTGTTGAGAAGAAATATGATTTCTATGAGTCAAGAAAAAACAAAAACGCTCCTTAAGAATTAATGTTCTATGAAAAAGCATTGACATAAGAAGAAATATAAATAGCCAATAGTTGTATGAAATATATTCTCTGTATCTATAATAATTCTTTTATTATTCTTGGCACTAATTGCTTCAGGATTTCCTCTAATTTAGTCTGGACTTACCCTCACTGTTGTCTATACTTGAAATTTTTGTTTTTTTTTTTAAAATTCATTAGCATTATCAGATATCAAGGATGAAATAAAAACAAAATTAGAAACTGCTAAGTGTACAAGAGGCTTTTAATTTGTTCAAATATGGCCAACAAGAATTTATAGAATATTTTCTTACTGCACACTCATCACTTCTGGGCTCTTTAGATGAAAAAAAAAAGAAAAAGAAAATGACCCAAGGTGCTATAGGTTATATCAAAGAAGTAAAAGTCTATGGCTTCTTTTTTACCTAATACTCGCTTTAAAAATTGTTAATATTGTTTTAGTTGAGTTACTAAAGTAAAATATTACTGCTAAAATAATTATGTTAATATCCATATTAATAATGCCATTATAATAAATTTTCAAGCATGTTCTAGGTGGGAGAGATAAATCTCCAGTTTCCAAGAGTATGTGTAGAATCAAAAGACTTGAAAGCAGAACTCACCAAAGAGAATCAAAACTTAAGAAAAGAAAAAAAATGTGAAAAAATTTTCAATTTTCCTTTTGGAGCTGCTAATTTCAGGATCATGTCAAACTAAGTCTCCCTGTCTCTCTGTGTGTTTCTCTGTCTCTCTCTGAATGCATCCTAGGTGCTAGAAACTTTCACTTATATTGTCTAAATTAATCTTCACAATAACCCCATGAAATATGTCTTACTATTCTGAGGTTGATTCTCAATGCAACCTGTTAGAAGTCTCAGGGCTAAGAGATAGCATGACAGGGATGCACACCCAGTGTTCCCTGACTTTAGTCCTTCTCCTTCTGTGATGGCATCCTATATCTCCTGCTGTTCTAAGAGCATTCATTCCATTTCCATGGTAACTATTGGCTGTTATAGCTTTTGAGATATTTTTCTCCATGTTTCTTATTAGGCTTCTTTCTGAGCTAAATCATTAATAATCAGTTTTCTCCATGTTGGAAATTTCTATTAATTATAGTACATATCTGTGCCTAGAGAGTTACTTAACCCATGAAAATTGTGGAACCTGATGATTGTGGTGCTGTGAGAACATGAAAACTTCCTCAACCAGGGCAATGAAGGCATTATGTGACTGTATAGAAGACATATCTTTTGATGCTATAGGAAGTCCAGAAGTACCAGGATGTAGCTGAGAGAAACAAAAAACCTTTGATATTTCTGGTATCTATGAAGCAATGTACGCACAACTTCCATCCCAATTAATATGTATGGATATATGGTATTAAAACATTTTGAAGTTGTTTTCAGTGTGACAAGGGAAGGTAATTAAGGGAGAAATTAAGAAATTTACAGAGTATAAATTATATTTTCTTACCCGAGAGACACCATAATTCACCACATTTTTTCCCATGGATAAAGCATTGTTCATACTCTAACTAGAATCTGAAACAAAGTCATATTTCAGCAAAACAATCCATTTTCTGTTGTGACCAGTGATCGTGAGAGTGTGAGGCATATATTCACTATAGAGAGTAACCTCTGGGATAGGAAACGTTCAAGCTAGTCATGCTATGCTCTTTTGGGACCTTTTAATTTGTGAGTTTCTCTGAATTAATAATATTACCTGAAAGTGTGCCCATGGTCAAAGACAGACTTGGTGAGTACAATTATATAAGTTCTAATGATGAAATTTAAACACAGTTTTAAAATATTTCTTCACTTACTTTTTTTCAAGAAGAACATTACTTCAGAACTCAGTTGTTATTTCTAGTCCCAGCAGAATTCAGCTGACTTGGATGAGTAGGCAGGAGATGACTAGCAGAGAGAAATGAGCCAGTCATTGATATACTCCAATGGTGCCTTGAATTGCTGGTTTTGTAGGGATTTCATGAAGAGTAGAAAATATTTTGAAGTTTCAAAAATTTCTGTGTTTACTTGAGCAATGTTCTAGGTTTAACATTGAGTAAAAAGCAGCACTATTCATATTCTTCTAAATAACAAAACGATGATAGAAACCTAGTTATTATTTGTAATACTTGTACAAAGTATTATGTTAATTCAGTGTTTTAAGATGACAACACCTTATAGGTTTGAGAAGGAAATATTATGGTCTGACTCTATTTTCCCTTTTTTACTACTTTCTTTTCACTGAAAAAAATAATTTGCCCACATTTTGGTTGCTATTGTTTCCATTTCCTTTCAATGCATTTACATAATTTACATGCATTTACTTCTCCAAAGAGCATGTATCCACATATATAGTTGGAGGAGTCTTGTTTGCTATTGAGTATATAGCATACAGAAGGTTAATTTAACTTGCAGGTTATTTAGAATAACTGTATGCTTAAATACATTCATTTAACAATAATAGCTGCCTTTAGAGAAGTAAAAAAATTAGATAAAATATATTTAAAACACACCTTATTTTTTTGTTGAAAAGTAGACACCTTTTAAAAGTGCTCTCCACAAGAACAGGCATATAGATCAATGGAACAGAACAGAGACCCCAGAAATTGACCCAAGCCATGATGCTCAATTAATATTTGACAAAGGAGGCAAGAACATATAATAGAGTCAAGACAGTCTCTTCAATAAATAGTATTGGGAAAATTGGATAGATACATGCAAAAAAATGAAACTAGACCACCAACTGACATCATACACGAGGACAAATTCAAAATGGATAAAAGACTTAAATGTAACTTAAATGTAAGTCATGAAACCATAAAAGTCTTAGGAGAAGCCATAGGCAGTAAAATCTGAGGCATATTTCATAGCACTATGTTTATAGATACATCTCCTAGGGCAAAGGAAACTAAAAAGAAAATAAACAAATGGGACTACATCAAAATAAAATGCTTCTGCACAGCAAGAAAAGCCATCAACAAAGTGAAAAGAGAACCCACTGCCTGGGAGAACATAATTGTCAATAATGCATCTGATAAGGGGTTAACTTCCAAAATATATAAGGAATTCATATAACTTAACAAAAGGAAGACAAACAATCCAATTAAAAAATGGGCAAAGGCTCTAAATAGACCCTTCTCCAAAGTGGACATACAAAAGGCCAAGAAACATATGAAAAAATGTTCAAAGTCACTAATCATTTGAGATATGCAAATTAAAATGAGTTACCATCTTAAAAAGACTTACATATGTATATGTCAGAGGGATTGTTAGTAATTGGCTGAGAAAGATAGTTAAACATCCATGTCTCAAACCAGGATACTGAATTATAGTAGAAAGGGCTACTCTAAGACCACCAACTAAATAAGAATTATAATTTGGAGTTAAGTAATCATTGGGGGAAAATAAACTTTTAAATAAGGTAATTCCTCTGGGAGAGGAATGTTGGTCTGGATCCTCTCCCAGACAGATGGTGTAAAAAGTAGTAGGCTAGTGGCATGAATATAATGTTAAATAAGGTCAAGACATCTATGAGCTAAAAATTATTTTGCAAGGGTAATGAGGAGAAAAGAATTGAGTGATGGAGTATTGAATGTACTTCTCTTCCCACATTTTCAACAGCACTATTTTGATGATCTATTCTTAGACTTAAGAAATGATACTTTCTGTTTTATCCCTACCTTCAACTTCTTCCCAGGCAGTTATGGAACCTAGAGATCTATAAAGTTATGATTTCTTCAACCTGCTGTTCCCAAAGGAAAATGATTTTTAAAAAATGGGATACCACTGCCTGGTGCTCTGCATCTTTCTTCTGGCAGTCTGCTCAGGAGAGAAGCTGACACAGGACTCTGTTTTAGAAGAACTACTAGATAGAAACACATACAACACGTATTCCTTACCTTAAAGAATGTACTATTAGGTTGGTAAATTAAGATTAAGAAATAAAACATTGAGCAGCAAAAGTTAGCATACAGTTGAGAGCTATAATATACAGAGGATTAAAGGATCAACAAGGACAGGACCAATTTCATTGAATAATAGTAGACTCCACAGAGATGTATGGGTAAAGGAATGTAATTTCTAATAGTGGGAACCCTATCAGCATAGTGCATGAAAGAAGACAGTGAGTGATGTGAAACAAAAAGCCCAGGCTTTGAAGCTAGGCAGTTATAGTCTGAGACTTGGGTCTATCACTGATGAACTATGGGAACTCAATCAAGTTATAAACTCTGAGCCTCATGTATTTTAGTATGTAAAACGATGGCCACAAACCACATGGGCAAATGCAGGGAATTGTGCCCCCTGCAACAGGAGACCCAAGGGAGCTAGCGGGTCAAGAGTCAAGAGAGTGCACTTCTCTATCCAGCAGTTTAAATATTCAGGTTTCACGCCCTTGCAGTGTCCACGCATATTCTGGCCACTGACTCACTCCCAGGTGTGACTGTTAGGTAAGCACCTTTCCACATCACCCAGACCTTACGGGGCATGTGTCTACTGTCCAGTCTCTTCCCCCAGGGATCTCCAGGGAAAAAACTTGGAGAATATTGACTGCAGCTTCATGGCAAAGCTGTATAAATGGCATGCTTATATTATCTAGTCTCCCCTTTACTCCTTTCCTGTTAAATAATAACCATGTTATTTTAACAGTATCATTTAGAGAGCTTTTAGGTTAGTGAAGAGTCGCCTTACCCAAACTGAAACTTTCAAATAGTCTTCATGATCTTTCATTATTTATAATCTAAATGTCCCCTTGCCATAGTTGCTTCTCCATATGATCCTTATTAGTAAGCCCCCAACAGGCCCCCTCAGCAGCTGGTCTGCTGCCTGCTTATCATTGACAACAGATATAGAATGATGTCATTCTGACACAACTTCATTTTTATTTCAAAGCAACGTGTGGTTTTTTTTTGGTCTATGTCATAAACGAGCAGTTTAAAACAGTTTCATTGAAGTCATAAACAAGTGGATTTGAAATCATATTAAGTCAATGCACAACAAGAAAAAATTCTGTTAGGTCAGCTTAGCAAGAATCTTCCTACCCTTGATGTCTCCTCTTAGTAATTTTCCACCCATTCATCCCTCACCCTGCTCCTATAAATAAATCCCCACTGTCTTTGCTGTATTCAGAACCAAGTCCAATTTCATTCCCCTATTGCTATAGTCTTGAATAAAAAGTCTTGCTTACCATTAAAAATAAATAAATAAATAATAAAATTATTCTTTGTATTATTATTTAGTGTTGATTTCTTTCTTTATTTTTTTTTTTATCTCTCTGGACAGTATCTAAACAAAATAGCACAGACAAACAAAGTAATGTGTAATCTGTTAAATGGTGATAATATTATACTAGATTTAGTTTATACATCACACCAGATACACACTTTTGCCTTCTTTCTAGGTGGAGTATCCAGAACAATGACAGCCTTTGACTCTGCTACATGGCCAAGGGCCCGATGTGGTTGCTTCTATAGGTCCCTCATGTTTCTCTCTGGCATGTTAAAGCATTGTTTTGTCTCTCACCAGCACTTCACCTTGGACTTCCCACCTCTGGCTCTTGTCTTATTTAAGTTTCCTGTCCCAAAGAGGAGCGTGAGTTAAAGAATTATGTGTAGTCAGTTTATGTGAGAAGGGGATTACTGGAAGTAGGAGAGAGAGCAAGGGAGATGAGTGAGGGAAGAAGGAAAAACCAATATGAATGTACATTTTTAGGTCACTGAGTAGAGAAAATACGT
>NW_006285787.1:152481-158108 GCF_000327345.1 Myotis davidii
TACACAACTATGGTCTACTAATGGAATAGTAGTTTGACTAAACCAACTAGGTTGACCAAAACTTAAAATTTGACCCTATACCAAACAAATATTTATGTAAATAAATAAATAATTGAGAGCTATAAATAACTTTTGTGGAAGAAAATGTATATAATGTGTGAGAAATTTATAGAGGGAATAGTTTGGATTTGCAACTCAGAGAAGCCTCTTAACAGTTGAGACCTAGATCTTCAAGTACAAACAGATGTAAAACAAGTGGAACTTCAGAATAAATCACAGTTCCAGAAAGCTCTAAGAACACCAACCAGGGTAACAAAAATCTACACCAGAATATATTATATTCAAGATCAAACTAAAGAAAAGAGAAAATAAGTCTTGATAGACTCTAGAGGGAAATAAATCATATTACTTATAGAGGAACAAGATAAAAATTACATCAGATTTCTTGTCATATATCATGTACTAGAAAGAAAGTAGAGTAAAATATTTAGTGTTAAAAAAATCTACCTAGATTTTTATGTTGTGTAAAATTATCCCTCAAAAGTTAAGGAGAGAGAAAAACGGAGAGAAGATACTCATTCTCCAAGAAGACAACATTCCTTAATGTATAGGCACCTAACAATAGAGCCTGAAAATGTATATGAGTCAAAACTGATATAACTCCAAAGAGAAATAGACCAAGTAATTAGTATAGTTGGAGACTTCAGCACTCTGTTTTCAGCAGGCAGAAAATTTGTAAGGACATCATTGAACTCAACAAAAGCATCAGTCAATTTGATCTGATTAACATTTATAAACCACTTCATCTAACAACAGTAGAATATACATTCTTCTTAAGTACACATGAAACATTTGCTAAGCTAGACCACTTCTGGGCTATAAACTACAACTTCAATGTAAAAGGGTTCACTCAGAGGGCACACCCACACCCATACCCACTTATAAGGATGTGCGAGGAAACTGGAGTGCCCAGAGAAAACACATGTGGATGTGAGGAGAATAGAATGTGCAAGCTCCACACAGATAGTGGATTGGGCCCAGAATCTATTTTTAACTCAAAATCTATACTAATACAAGGGCAATATTCTAATTAGACCAGACATCTTCTGACATCCTTCCAGACGTCTTCTGGACAAAGTCATGGTGGCAGGGGCTGAGACAGAGGCGGTTAGGGGCAATCAGGCTGGCAGGAAAGAATAGTTTGGGGCTGTGGAGAGCAGCTACAGTATTTGGGCAGATTATGGTCTGAACCTGTGGTCCCAAGTGGCTAAGAGATATAAGCTGCTGGAGGTGCACCAAGTAAAAAAAGCTTGATCAGGTGCATGTAATTGAGTAGATTTGAAACCCACAAGAATGTTGTAACCATGACCTTACTTTGCCTCATGGAATCTGGCTATAAAATAAAGACTAAGCTTGCAGGCTGTGGCACTGCATCTCCATCAGAGAGAGCAGGATCCCACCCAGCCCCAGCTTTCTTCTCTTCTCTGTCTTTTCTTAATCCTTCACTGCCTCCTCTCAAGCTCACTGAATCTGGCTGTGCTGAAGCAGCACAAGGAGCAATCAGGCCGGCAGGGGAGAGCAGTTAGGATCAATCAGGCCAGCAGGCAGAGAGGTTAGGAGCAATCAGGCAGGCGGGAAGAGTGGTTAAGGGTGATCAGGCAGGCAGGTGAGAGGTTAGGAGCCAGCAGTCCTAGATTGTGAGAGGGATGTCTGACTGTCAGTTTAGGCCCAATCCCCGCAGTCAGACATCCACTGAAGGGTCCCGGATTGGAGAGGGTGCAGGCCAGGCTAAGGGACTCCCCTGTGCATGAATTTCGTGCACTGACCAGAATGACTGCTTGACCAGTTCCTATGAGGTGCATTGACCACCTCTCGGTCCCTCCGCCCCGCCCCCCCCAGCCCGCAGACTTTGATTGGGCGAACGGGGAACCATGGGGAACTGGGGTGGGTGGTGGTGGGGCAGGACTGGGGACTGGCGAGTGGGCGGAAGATGGCCCTGATTGCAGGCTAGGCCTAGGGACCCTACCCACGCACAATTTCATGCACTGGGCCTCTAGTGTTATAATAAAATGACCTTGAATAAATTATGTTATTCAAGAAGCCAGAGGTGGGAAGTCTGCTGTATATAAAATGAAGTATAAAGAGAATTTAAAACAATCTAATAAAAGGGTAATATGCTAATTAGAGGAGAGATTTTCCTCTATCTTTCTTACATTGATGTGTTTGTGACTTTTATTGTTCTTTATCCTGCTTGTGGTACACAGAGTGTTTGCATATGTGGATTTATGTCTTTTTAAAAAATAAATCTTTATTGTTGAAAGTATTTATTACATATATTCCTTTTCCCCCCATTCCCCTCTCCCACCCTCCTCTCACCTGAAGCCTTCACCACACACTGTGTCCTTGGGTTATGCATTTAAGCCAGTCAGAGAAAGATAAATATCACATGATCTCACTCATATGTGGAATCTAACGATCAACATAAACTGATGAACAAAAATAGACCCAGAGACACAGATACATAGAATAGACTGTCAAACCTCAGAGGGAAGGCAGGGAAGGTTGGAGGGGGGAAGGGACCAACCAATGAATTTATGTCTTTTATCAATTTGTAAATGTTCTTTATGATTATCTTTTCAAATATTGCATTTCTCCCATTCCCTCTTTTCCCTAGACTACTTGGACTTCAATTGTATATCTATAAGACGTTTTCATTCTATCTCACATCTCTCTAATGTCCTTTTCTGTATTTTCCATTTTTATATTTCGATTTTATCATTTTTTATTGACTTAAGTTCCAGTTCATTCTTTAGTCGTCTCCTGTGTTTAATTTTAAGCTCATCTAATGAATTTAGATTTTTTTCTGCTCTAGAATTTTCACTGGATTCCAACTCTCTGTTCAAATTCTTTTTTTAACCTATCTACTACATTTTTTTTCTTCTATTATTTGGAACATACTGATTATTGTAATTATAATGTTATTTTTTATTTGCTTGCATAGTCAGGATAACGTGTGCTTATATTTTAGTTATCTCTCTCTTTTTCTCTTATTTTTTGATAACATATTTCTATCTTTTGCTATTTCTAGTGATTTTCTATTAAATTATGGACATTTCATTAACATTTTAAAGGTATATAGGCTTCCCCAAAAGATAGTTCATTCCTCTCACTACTAGATCTATGTAGTGGAGGTTCATTCTCTTAATCCAGTGTGTCTCAGCGGGGGCAAGTTTGCCCTCTAGAAGACTGCAAAATGTAGGGATACTTTTGGTGTTACAGCGAAGGAGATTCTAGTGACAGCTAGTAAATGGAAGTCAGGATTGCTGCTAAGCATTCTATAGTGCATAGGAAAACCTCCCACAGCACAGAATTGTGTGGCCCCAAATGTCCATAATGCCAAGGTTCAGACACTCTGCTCAGTCCAGACAGACTTTGGATTTAAGCTGATTTGCAGCCTTCGTAAGACTCAGTCTATCTCTGGCTCATCCACAGACCTCTAGGATTAAACTTGAACCCTGATGTATTCTCAGGAGTTCTGATTCACTTATGTGAGATTTAAATTTAGGAATAATGGACATGGGCATAAAGATAACAGAATGCAAGGCTTCCATTTTTATGGGGATATCTAGTGGTACTAAAGCAGCTCTGGAGTATTTTCAGGTGCTGTGACCCTGGAACCAGCAGGAACAAAAAAAAGGACTTCTGTGTTTCTTAGCTCTAAAATTGCTATGTGAACAGTAACTCCCTAAGTATACCAATTTGTTGGTTATCTCTTGAGTTTTGCTACTGGTTGCCACATCAAAGGCTACTCTTTGATGGTATTTTCATGATTTTGTAAATGCCTAATATTATTCCAATTTTAACAATAACTAGAGTGATTTAGTTATCTGTAACCAAATAATGACTCTCACACCAAATCTTTATCATCATTGCATTCAGGGTGAAAAGATTTTTGAGTAAACTCAAATTACTCTCTAATATTTAAAAAGTAATTATTAGGAATAACCACAAAATTCTCCAAAACTTTAAAATAGAAAGTTAAATAGTTTAATAACAGTGTCCCATGGACTAATAACAGCCTTCTTTTGCTCTCTCCATTAAATTAGAAAAATGTCACTAGACCTTTAAGTGTCCATAAAAAGTACTTAATGGCATGATACTTTCTACTTAATGATATTTTGCTACATATCTCCCTTTATTCAGAATCTTCAGGTTGTTGCCTAAGTCAAATAGGAAACATTAGGTAGTGATTTTTGCTTAATGTCTTCTAATAGTTTCTCTTTAAAATTTGAATAAATTGAAATTCTTACCATCACCTAAAACACAAGATTTTGCCTATACCAACTTTTCCAATTTCATTTCTTGCTAATTTCACATTCATTAACTGCATTACAGCTACTCTATATCTCTTTATGGTCTTGAAATGTACCACTCTCATAAGATCTTCGTGTACTTATACTGGTCATCATCTCTGCTCAGATATTTCTGTCTCCAGGTAATTGCATGATTGTTTCTTTCAAGTCATCTGGATATCAGTTAAATACCACTCAAGACTTTGATTAACAACCAAAAGTAAAGTAACTATCATTTCTAGTCAAACACTATCATAGCATTGCTTTTGATTTGTTTCAGAGCACTATCTCATTTTAATATTATGGTATTTTCTTTTTAAATTTAATAGTTTAATCTGTCTTTATGTACTTGAATGTAACCATCAGAGACTGCGAAACTTACCTGTCTTATTCATACAACTATAATAGTGCCTGAAAATTGGAAGTGCTTAATGAACACAATATTTGCTAAATGGTTGACTGATTCAGTGCATAATGATTACATTATTTAATGAATCAAACTGGACCTTTTCTCTTTCTTGCTTTTCTCATTCTTTTGTTCCATTCAGAAAACCATGTGCTGACTCAGTAACCTCCTCATGGAAGCTTTCACTTCCTGATTGCGTAGGGTATAGATCACAGGATTCATCAAAGGAAAGATCACTGTGTGAAAGAGGGAAACCACTTTGTCAGCTGGGAAAGCTCTGAAGGGGCGAGTGTAGATGAAGATGGCAGGTCCAAACATGAGAAACACAATGATAATGTGTGTGGTGCATGTGGAGAAAGCCTTGCTCTTCCCTTCAGAAGAGTGCCCCTTTACATGGCATAGGATGACCGCATAGGAGGCCAGAAGGCCCAGGAAGCACAGGAGGGTGAGCAGGCCACTGTTGGAGACCATCAGGAGCTCCACCACAAAGGTGTCTGTGCAGGCCAGCTTGATGACCTGTGGCACATCGCAGAAGAAGTTATCCAGCTGGTTTGGGCCACAGAAGGGCAAGTGGAGAATAAGGGCCACTTGTACGATGGAATGAGTAAAGCCTCCTAGCCACAGAGCCAACAGCAAGGCATAGCAGGCTCGGGGGTTCATGACAGTTGAATAGTGTAAAGGCCGGCAGATGGCGATGTAGCGGTCAAGGGCCATCACAACAAGAAGAAACATCTCTCCTGCTCCAAGGAAGTGCAAGAAAAAGAGCTGAGTGATGCAGCCCCTGTAGGAGATGACCTTCTTCTCAGAGAGGAAGTCCACCAGCATCCTGGGAGCCACAATGAAGGAGTAGGATGCATCCAGGAATGCGC
>NW_006285787.1:158119-176319 GCF_000327345.1 Myotis davidii
TGCCAAGTTGTAGAAAGAAGTAGAGGGGGGCTGTGAGGCCAGGGTCTGATCTGATGGTGAGAATGATGAGGAAATTTCCAGGGAGGATGATGAGGTAGAAAATTAAAACTAGCACAAAGACCAGGAGTTGAGCATCTTGAGACTGGGTCAGACCAAGGAGGATGAATTCTGTCACCACTGTGCTGTTTTCGCTCTCCATAACTCCTCATTCTACAGAATAACAAAGCAAAAAATGTTGTTATAACCTTCTTTTCATCTGTTCCAGAGCTCTTCTCCAAATAAAAACAATATTTGCCACATCCAACATTCCCTAGCTGAAAACAACTTATGTTTCATAACTCTCATATGTTTTGAATTAACCTTTCTACCCTTCATTTTCCGGATTCCCCCTAGACACTATTCTTATGACCACACCATTGTTCCCATTTAAGTGCATCTATATAACTAGGCACACCTAAACATCAGAACATTTGTCTTATGTGATTAGTAACCTTTGTAACTAGCAGCCAAATGTTATGGAACAGGAATTTATAACACATGGGCACATATTTGTGCATACAAATACATATTCATACATGTAAGCGCACACATAGTGAGTTGAAGCAAATTGGAATAGAAAAAATATCTTTGGAGTCCTTCACATTAGCTCAGGAGCGTCCTTCCGTCTTTTATCCAGTCCTAGACAATTATTGGCTTCCATATTCATTCCTCAATCTGCCTACAGAAACCTGCTTGTAAGAAGGTAAGTCAATAGTTCCCATTACTTTTTCTGAAGTTTGATGCATTCTGGGTTTTCAGTTATTTCGTGCTTCTTTGGATTGACAATTCCAGACACAGGTGACACTCTGAGAGTTAGTCTCGTCCAATCCTCCTTTGTTTTTATTTTCTATCATCCATGTCTATATCCTGTCTATTATTAACAGGTAGAATTGCTTACCACAAACGTCTTTACTCCACTTTCCTCCTCCCATTCTCATTTATGTACATTCTGCTCCGGTGATTCTCAAATTGTGCTCATCACAGTGGTTGAGGACAGATATGCCTCAGGTGGACTTTACTCTGCACAAAGGAAATCCTGGGTGGCAGCAACCGAGTTTATAGGGACAAGTTTTTTGTTCTAGTCAGATAAGGCAAAGACGTATTGTTAGTGTAGGCAAGATAGAAACTTGAACGTTTCATCTCTAACCTTTGTTATTTCAACTGATACAAACACACATCTGACATCAAAGACGCACAGGTAGAAAGGGTGCAGAGTGCAGACACCCAGCATCTGCAGGCTGCACTGAGCTTGCCAGGATTCCAGGGCTAGCAGACCAATTTCTGGAGCGGGTGTTTGGAGACCTAGTCACCAATGTAGCGTCATCTCATCCTTTCATCTTTCCCCATTCATTTCCTTTTGCTTCTTTTATTGTATTTTTCACCTTTTCCTATTATCTTCCTGATAATTTTACCTTCAGACACTGTTTTTTTCTTTTTTAATTTAATTATTTTTTCTCTTTATTTTTGTCCATCACTATTTATCCCCCCTATACCCTCTTCCACCACCACCCACCCCCTGCTCCCTGCAAGCATGACACTGCTGTCCATGTCCATGAGTTCTTTCTCTTTTTAAATTGTTTCCAATGCCTCCACCTCACCAACAACACAGTTTTTTTTAATTATTCTTTTTACATGTGCTTTAGTTTCTTTTATTTTTTATTTTATTCTTTTATTTTTTTTCTCCAATTTCTCTCACTTATTTTATCCCTGGCTTTTCCTTCTTTATTGCTCTCTTCCTTATCTCTTTCTACTTTCTCTCATTCACCTACATTCTTTCAGTCTTAAATCTTCTTCACTTTGTTCTTTACATGTATTCTACCTCATTATATTCAATGCCTGTCTTTCCATTAATTCTGAGACAATAGATTGTTTTATCATTCCATGGTGGCCTGAGCGTTGTAGGTGCTTCCTCAGTGGTCCATCCCAATGGATTTTTCTGCAGATTGGAAAATTTTAACCTGCACGTCAGTGTTAAGCCTTTCCTCTTGAATATTAACACCCTTGAAATGTGCTCATTCTCAACCTCACGTTAGTTACTTCTAATTCTCTCACGTATAGTGTCTATTTCTAACTCATTCTGATAAAAACAAAGTGACTTATCTTTGTGCTTTAAAATAAATCTCCTTAATATCATTTCTGCCAAGAGGGATACAGTTAATAAAAGTTTGAAAGTGATAATGTCTTTTCTGATACTGTATTTATTTCTATATTTTAAGTTGTTAAAATATATAAATAATATTTAATTGTACTAAAATATTTAATTGCACTATTACAAAAAATGAAAATGGCAATAACTTTGGAAGATTCACCATTTGTATTTAAATTGGGTATCACACACGTGACTGATTTTCCCCCATGATAAATCAGAAATAAAATGGAGGAGGAAATCAGAATTCACAAGTCAGAAGGGGTAGGCTGAGTTAAGTTGTTAAAATATACTGTTACCCATTCCTACAAGTTTTTAAAAATGTGGACCAGGCTGAAGAACATAAAAAATATTTAATTGATACTAGAGTTAAAAATTATATAAAATTTCATTCAATTGCACAAATCTTCACCCAGACAATTACTTATCAAATAAATGGGATAGATAAATTAGATGATGGAAACCTCTATAGTTCTTTCATACTTAAAGGTTTTAGACAGCATCATGAATATTATAGGAAGAGCATTGGTTTGGGAATTATTCTACAATTTGGAAACTATAAACTTAAACATCATTTAGTCCTTTGAAACCTGATTTTTAAGTCTATGCAGGAGAAATAATATATTCATTCTTTTTACTTCACAGCATTAATATAAAGATCAAGTTAGGTGATTAGCAGTCAATTCACATCTACTTAAAATGAACTAAGAAAACATTCAGTGATTAAATAAATTCTAGAACAAAAATGCTAAGTAGACACTATGTCACTAGATCTTTTGTCACTGCCCTGCAGTTAATCCCAGAGGAGATGGTGACTGCTTAAATGGGACATTTCAGGGTAGGAACTTGTAGAGGTTCAAGGAAGGGTCCATGTAAAGTTTTCTTATCTAATTCAGCTAAGGTTTGTGAATTGTCTTGTTTTAAGATCCCTAACTCTGAGCCTTATATTGGTGTATAATAGAACCATATGCAAGAAACTTATGACAGTTGAGTATGGGGACCAAGGGGTTTGCCAACTTATAAAGTTAGTGAGGTTTGTTTCTGGAACTCAGCCTACCCCTTCTGACTTGTGAATTCTTATTTCTTCTTCCACTTTATCTCTGATTTTTCATGTGGGGCGAGAGGGGGAAATCAGTCATTTGTGTGATACCCAAATTTAAATACAAATGGTGAATCTTCCAAAGTTATTGCAATTTTTTATAATAGTGAAATTAAATATTTTAGGCCCTTTAAAATAATACTAAGCATCAGAAAGACTTGTCAGGTGGTGTATTTGATAAGCAGAAAAGAAAGTGCTCTATATGTGAATTTAATCTTACCCTTTCTCTGTTTCTGCAGCATTATCCTATCCTCATGCATTTTAAAGCAGATGTCACAGGCAAATAGTATGAATTTTGTTCTATTTCTTCTTCTTCTCAGAAAAAAAAAGAAATCCAATGACCAAAAATTTCACCTTGCCAGGAGATCAATGCTCCTCTCAATCAAATAGCTAAGCTCTTCTTTCTTCTGATAAAAAGATTAACTGATTATTCCAGAATTCTTCTTTAAATATATATTCTCATGGTGGGTAATCATAAATTATGAAATGTACTAATTTGTGATGCAATAGGGAATATGCCTTGGGGTGTTACAGTAACCTTAAGCCTGTAGAGTCTTTCCAATGGTAATTATTAGAATGTCAATTAAAGTTAGAAAATTTTAAGGCTTAAATATTCAAAACATAGGTCAGCTAAGACCTTACTGGGTCATGTTAGAATCTTTATTTTGACATTTTATCAGTGACAGTGATCTTATTAAATAACTAGAGGCCCAGTGCACAGATTCATGCACCAGTGGGGTCTCTCGGCCTGGCCTGCAGGGATTGGGCCAAAACCAGCTCTCCAACATCCCCCAAGGGGTCCTGGATTGCTAGAGGGTGCAGGCCAGGCCCAAGGACCCCATCGGTGCACAAATCTGTGCACCAGGCCTCTAGTCTCTCTATATAAAGGCCCAAGTGCGGGTCCCTCAGCCTGGCCTGTGGGGATCAGGCCGAAACCAGCCCTCCAACATCCCCTGAGGTATCCCAGACTGTGAGAGGGCACAGGCCAGGCTAAGGGACTTCACTGGTTCACGAATCCATGCACCCGGCCACTAGTATGCATATAAGATCTTTGGTTAATCTCTTCCCACCCTTCTCCCTTCCCCCTTCCCTTTGAGATTCATCAGTCTGTTCCATGTTTCTATGCCTGTGGTTTCCACTCCTGCATTGAGCTTCTGCCCCCTGGTGGTCATTGCACATCATAACTACTGGATGGTAGGCTGGTCAAATGGTTGGCCAGTTGCTTAGGCTTTTATATGTATAGATTCATATAAGTGATGAGAAGTCATTGATGTTTAATAAGTTAAAGTAGTGAGATTAAGTTAATGGTAAGCATGCTTAGATCTGCATATTTTTGGTGCAGAAATGCTAGCAAGAGAAAGAATATGTTATGTTCAAAAATACTTTTCAGGAATAATTCTTCCTGAGTAAAAGAAATTCATGCTTTCTTATAAACGAGGGGTCCTCAAACTATGGCCCACGGGCCACATGCAAATACAAATATTATATTTGTTTTGTTTTTTTACTTCAAAATAAGATATGTGCAGTGTGTACGAGAATTTGTTCATAGTTTTTTTTTAAACTATAGTCCAGCCCTCCAATGGTTTGAGGAACAGTGAACTGGCACCCTGTTTAAAAAGTTTGGGGACCCTTGTTATAAACTCTCTAAGGCTATGCCCTCTCAAAGAATAGAAAAATTACTCTGGTATGTTCTTGGTATTCATAATCATTCACTTTCTGAATGTTACTTCTGTGTTCTGCTATAGCAAAATGAAGACCTTTCTGTTCTAAATTAAAAAATATTGGCAAGGGAAAATTATTTAATTATACAAAAATCCATTTCATTCAGTTTTTATACATTAAAAAGGAAAATGGAATAAATCTGAGTCACATTAAAATTAAAATAATAAACAGCTTTCACAAAAGAAATAAAATATACTATCAAGTATACTTTTATTCAAATCTATGTCCAGTTCAGACAGTAATGCAGTGGAAGATGTGGGAAAGTGGAAGAAAGAAGTAAAGAGATGGCGATAATGGTATAGTAGGTTTTATTCCTATTATAATCTGTGCTGCAAATAAATAACTTTGAACATATGTCATTTTGTTTATGTGAAAGTTTATTGTTTTGTGTTGTGTTTTATATAATTACAGACTTCTCAGGGATCTCACTTCTCATAATTTACACAATGCTTTAGAATTCATTAAAAGTAATGAGATCTAACTACTAGTCAACAGTAGCCCTCTACTCTCTGCCGAGAAACCTTTTTCATCTTAGGCAATTGCATAACATTAAGAAGAAAGACGTCTGTGTTTTAATGGGTGGAGCTCAGGTTGCCCCATGCTAGTTTATTAAGCAAAACATCCAGTAATAGTGGAAATATCACAAGAATGGAACTCAAAACGTAAGATTATAGTTCTGGCCCCACCCATGAGGGTTATTTCTTGGGAAAATGTTACATGCTTCCTTAGATGATTCCCAATCTGAAAAATTGGAAATGTACAGAGGTTGGCAAAAGTAGTTTACAATTGTGAGTATGTGAAACAGAGTTTATTCTTGTATTATTATTTATTTGTTCTGTTATTTTACATATTAAGAACTATAAACCTACTTTTGCCCACTCATGTATTTCTGGTTTTTATTCTTTTTACTTTTGTTTTTAATTAAATTTAATTTAATTTTTCCCATAATGCCTTATCCTCTACCACCTCCATCCATCCCCACAACCACCACACTGTTGTCTATGTTCATAAATTCTCTTCATTTCACAAAAGTTTGAATATTTATTCTTTGGAAGACCTACTGAATAGGTGGGTGAGCAATTTGGCACTGATTATGATAGTTAAGGTTCTTGGTTTCAGGGATTTTACATTCTAGTGAAAGGAGCCAGTCAAAGAGCAAAGAAAATGGGCAAAAAATTGCCAGGGAATAAATGACTATAACAGTGATATTTTGGAGAATGAATGGACACAAGAAGGGCATTCTGTTTTATTATTAGAAAAATACTCTCTGGGGAGGTGACATTTAAGCTGAGGTCTGAATAACCAAACAAATGTAGCTGTGGGATACCAGACAGAGAGGTATTCCAGGCAAGAGGAAGAGCAAAAACAATGACCATGAGTGAGGAAAGAGATGGAAATGACTCAGACAAGATAAGATGATAGAACAAGCCATGCTGTTATAAATATACATCTAATTTTTATAGTAAATATATTTTCATAGTTAAACATTTTTTAAAGTGACAAAGAATATCATCTATCTATCATCTATCTACTTACTATCTATTTACTATCTATCTATCTATCTATCTATCTATCTATCTATCATCTATCTATCTATCTATCATCTAGATATTCAGTGAGAAATCCTCCCATCCTAGTCTCCCATCTATTACTCATGATTCAAGAGAGGAAACTATCAATTTCTTGTGAAGTAGACTTGACTTTGGGTGGTGAACACATGATGCAATATGCAGATGATGAATGATAGAGTTGTACACTTAAAACCTGTATGTTATTATCAATGTCACCCCAATACATTTAATAAAAAATAAAAGTAAAAAATATAGGGTGCCCCTCCAAATGTATACACACACTTTGAATAATTATAAAGGCATTGTTTATGAAAATATATTTCATTTTCAAAATTGAGCTATCTCTGCTAAAGTGTTTTGGGAACACCCTGTATATTCAGTGAGAAATCTTCCCATCATAGTCTCCCATCCACTGTCCATGCTTTAAGAGAGGAAATTATCAATAGAATGCAGAAATTTCAAAACTATGATTATGTAAGTGAATTTTTTAATTATTAACTTCTATTTGTTAAATTGATTGGGGTGACTGGTCATCATGAACATAAGCTTCAGGTGTGGGATTCTATGTTATAAGATCTGTATATTCTACTGTATGTCCACCACCCAGAGTTATAAGTAAATTTTTATGTACAGTCTTTCCCCACCATTTGAACATACCTTTAAATCATATTGACAAAAAAAGTCTGTGTTCTAAATTAAATTACAGCAGCTGGAGAATGAGAGAGAGAGAGAGAGAGAGAGAGAGAGAGAGAGAGAGCAGTTAGCCTGTTAATAGCTGAGGGCCAGCCGACAAAAAACTGCTCACATTCCTGAATGGGTGTTGGAGCTTTGAATCAACATCCAGGAGTCTAGCAGCCCACCACTAGACCACCACTGCATCCTGCATTAATTTTCAGGACTGCTGCCTGTAACCAATCAAATATAATAAATATTCCTTCCTTACAGACGGTGCTCCCATTATAGAACTGACCACATTTTACCTTATCCCATCTCCTCACCTGTAGCAAATATAAATTCTTTAAAAGCAATTTACATGTTTCTTCCCCAAAACATAATGTATAAAAAGCAATCTTCCACTCTGGCCAGGTTGTTCAGTGGGTTAGAGCATCACCCTGATACACCAGGTTGTGGGTTTATTTCTAGTCAGGTCACACATACACAAAATGAATGCATGAACAAGTGGAACAATAAATTGATCTCTCTCTCTCCCTCTCTCTCTTTAAATAAAAAATTTGAAGTGCTCCTCAACTCTTTCACAATGGACACATTGCCTTTTCTACCTACTGCTGCTGCTTCTGGTTTAGACTGCATGTCCCAGGACCTGGTCCTATATGGCCCAATAAATCCTTTCTTTTAAAAAAGGCTTTGCCAGCAATTGTTTGTTGATTTATTGCTGGTAGTCATTCTGGCAGGTGTGAGTTAATATCTCATTGTGGCTTTAATTTTCATCTCTCTGATGATTAGTGATGTTGAGCATTTTTTCATAATGTCTGTTGTGCATCAGTATAGACACAGATAACAGTGTGCTGATAACCAGAGGAAAGGGGGAGTTGGGGTTTGGTGGAGGTGGATAAAGGAGGAGGAAATATCTTGCACCTTATTTTTAACTTTCCATGTACCTTGGGGAATTTTCCATGTTAATGCTTACAGAGTTTCTTAACTCTTTATATGGTTGATTATTATTCAATAAATAATAAATTATTATCAACACTTCTTCCCCAGTCATGGCCTCCATTATTCAGGCTGACTTACTGCTTTCTAGCATTACAAAAGTTTCCTTCTCTTTCTTTTATTTTAAGTTCCTAAATCCATATGTTATTTTCAAATTAGTAATATTTTATTACTCTAACATTATGTGGTTCTTCTTTAGTGCAAGTTGGAAACATTTTTAAAATTTATTTTTATTGATTTCAGAGAGGAAGGGAGAAGGAGATAGAAACATTAATAATGAGAAAGAATCATTGATTAATTGCCTCCTGCATCCCCACTACTGGGGATTGAGCCTACAACCTGAACTGGGATTCGCACTGGTGACCTCTTGGTTCCTGGGTTGATGATCAACTGCTGTACCACACCCAGCCAAGTAAAAAAATTTAAGACCAATTTCTCTGTAGTTATATACACTGGTGTTTGAAAATTCTATCAGAAAGTGGACTTTAATCCTAGTTATGTGAAATACATAGTGACAAAATAAATAGGAGTCTATTTTGTTTATATATGGAAATATAATATTAGGTAAAAAGACAAAAGTAGAACCCTATATTTTATTATTTAGATGTATGCACTTATTTTTCCTTTTTTTCTTTCTTCTTGTTTAATTAGATGGATGTTTGAGCCTATGGAGAAGTCAATTGTTTTCCTATTTCTAGGTAAAGAGAAGTCAGTTCAATAATAATTTAATAATAAATAAGTTAATTAAATCATAACTCAAAACCAGCCTTCAAGTTCTTAAAACAAAAGTCACCTTAGTGCTGAAGAATGAAGCAAATCATCATAACAAAAATAAACCTTAGCCTGGTACCAGCACAAGAGGGGGCATATAGATCAATGGAACAGAGCAGAGAATGCAGAAATCAACCCAAGCCACTATGCTCAATTAATATTTGACAAAGGAAGCAAGAGCATACAATGCAGTAAAGACAGTCTCTTCAATAAATGGTGTTTGCATGAAAAATGAAACTAGACCACCGACTTACACCATACATAAGAATAAACTCACAATAGATAAATGTAAGCTGAAAAACTATAAAAATCCTTGAAGAAAACGTAGGCAGCAAAATATCAGATATCTCATGTACCAAAATGTTCACTGATACAATGCTGAGGGCAAAAGAAAAAAGGAAACTAACGGGACTCCATAAATAAAAAAACTTCTGCACAGCAAAATAAGCCAGCATCAAAATGAAAAGGAAAACCACTGTATGGGAGAACATATTTTTCAATGATATATCTGATAAGAGGTTAATAGCCAAAATATATACAACTCAACAATAGGAAGGCAGATAACCCAGTAAAAATAGGCAGGAGACCTAAATAGACACTTCTCTGAAGAGGACATACAAATGGCCAAGTGACATGAAAAAATGCCCAAAGCCACTAATCATCAGAGAGATGCAAATTAAAACGATAATGAGGTACTGCCTCACACCTGCTAGAACAACTACAATCAATAGATCAACAAATGATAAGTGCTGACAAGGATGTGGAGAAAGGGAATCCTAGTACACTACTGGTGGAATGCAAATTGGTTCAGCCACTATGCAAAACAATGTAGAGTTTCCTAAAAATATTTAAAATGGAATTGCCATATTCCTAGTGATCCCACTTCTAGGAATATATCCTAAGAAACCCAAAACACCAATCAGAAAGAATGTATGCACTCTATGTTCAGAGCAGTGCAATTTATAGTGGCTAAGATCTGAAAATAGTCCAAGTGTCCATCAGTAGATGAGTGGATAAAAATGCTGTGCTACATTTACACCATGGAATACTATGCAGCTGTAAAAAGTATCTGTTATTCTTTAAGACAGGATGGAGCGACTGGGAGAGTATTGCACTAAGTGAAACAAACCAATCACAGAAAGACAAGTATCACATGATCTCACTTATATGTGGAATCTAATGAACATAATAAACCGACAAACAAAATAGATCCAGAGGCACAGAAGCAGGCAACACACTGAGGATCCTCTGAGGGAATGTGGTGGGAGAGGCAAGAGATCAACCTAATAATTTATATGCATCTATGATTAGCCCATGGACACAGACAATAGAGGGGTGAAGGCCTAGAAAGGGGCAGGAGTGGGAAGGAAGGAGGTCAATGGGGAGGAAAAAGAGGGACATCTGTAATGCTTTCAACAATAAAGAAAAATTTTTAAAAAGAATAAATCTTATCTACCGCCATTCTACATTAGAACATGAGATGCAAATTAAGTTCTCAATTAATATAACTAGAATATATTTAGGTAAATGGAACCTCTGGGATTCTTCTTGCTTGGCATTCATCTATGTTTAAAATGAAACTAGAGGCCCAGTGCAAGGGATTTGTGCACTGGTGGGGCCTGTTGCGGGAGCAGCCACTCATCCTGGTTAGTCAAGCCGCTGGGGACCCACCCTCTGAGCAGCTGCTCCTCCTGTGGGAGCACACTGACCACCAGAGGCAGCTCCTGCATTGAGAATCTTCCCCTAGTGGTCAGTGCCCATCATAGCGACTGGTCGTTCTGCCATTCACTTGCTGGACTTCTGTTATATAGCATTGTGACATGAATCTATTTTGCTCAAAAGTTTGACATATTACCTTGTCAAATAAGAAGACTAAAGCTCTAATTAGTCACATTTATTTCTTTATTAGTAAATATATACATTGAATACCTATGTAAAAGTACTCAATGATTTTATGTCTGTTTGCTGCAGGCTGCTAATTATTATTATATGCTATAACTGCATTGTTATTATTAAAATATTTTATTATTAATTTTTTCTCTACTGGTTATGATTTTAACACAAGAAGAGTGAAACCAGGTGTTATGTATAATCTTTTCAAGTTCTGTTAGCATAGTATTAGAAAGTAGTATTAATTTTATTTTGCTTAAATTTAGAAGTTCTGCATAGAGCTAACAAGTATGAACCGTAATTTTCTCATGGCCACTTGCATTTTCTGGTTTCTCAGGGTATAAATAATCGGATTCAGGAAGGGTGTGATAACAGTGTAAAATACAGAAAGGATTTTATTGCCTGCAAAACTATTGAATGGCCAGGCATAGATAAAAATACAAGGTCCAAAGAACAGAGTGACTACAATGACATGTGCAGACAATGTGGACAGAGCCTTGGAGAGCCCTCCAGATGACCTTTGCCACACAGTGACCAGGATGACAGTGTAAGAGACAAGCAGGAGGATGAAACAGATAAGTGAGAGCAGCCCACTGTCAGCAATGACAAATAGTTCCAGGGTATATGTTTGGATACAAGCAAGCTTAATCACAAGGGGAAGGTCACAAAATATACTGTCTACAACATTGGGGCCACAGAAAGGCAAATTCACTATTAGTACCATCTGGCTCATGGTGTGTATAAACCCAATTATCCACGAAAGTATCACAAACCCCTTCAGCAAGCGATGGCTCATGATTGTCCTGTAGTGCAGAGGTTTACATATGGCTACGTATCTGTCAAAGGCCATGGCTATCAAAAGAGTCATCTCAGCACCTCCAAAGAAGTGCATAAAGAACATCTGGGTCATGCAGCCCCATATGGAGATGGTCTTGTGTTCAGCGAGCAAGTCTGTGATCATCTTGGGTGTGGTGACAGTGGAGAGACACATGTCTAAGAAAGAGAGGTTTCCAAGGAGGAAGTACATGGGAGAATGGAGGGTGGCGCTAAATGTCACTGTGACTATAATGAGAATGTTTCCCAATGCAGTAGCACTGTAGACCAAGGAGAATGTCACAAAGAAGAAAATCTGAAGTTCCCATTGTCCAGAAAATCCTAGTAAAATAAACTCAGTCACTACAGATTCATTTTTGAGATCCATTTACTCAAATCAGAAAAGCCCCAGAAGTTCTTTCTACAAAAAGAATAAAGAAAATTAAGTCACAATTAGCACCAATGTTTTTCTATTTCTAGTTAATGAATAATAGTTGGTGATAGGAGAGCATCTGAAATGTATCAGCACATCACTATTTACAATTAGAGATTAGTTTATGGGTCACATCACTTGGTAACAATATTCTTATAGTTAGTAATTAAAGAGCATTTGAAATAGTGAAATTTTGTTTTCTACTGTATTTTATCAAATAATACTCACCAATTGATCACGACTTTGTCAGTACTGTGTTCACGTGAAAAAATTAAATAAGTAACAAGATTAATATTTATTTTGCCTTTTTATTATAATCTCATATATGCGTCACCCTTTGAGATTATGTTTCCTCAATAAATGATATTAGTATTTGGAGATGAGGGAACTGTATTGTCCTATATCTTTGAAATAATTTGCAAAGGTTATTCTATCATTCTAAAATAAACAAGTGTACACACACAAAATTAGAAACTAATTTATACATGTTAATGAGTCTTTGAATTCATTAAAAATAATTTTGCTTCTTAGTTTCTGTTGTGTAGTATACTGAGAAACATGGGCTCAGCCTCAGATATTTTGGGCTTGTTTTCAGTGAGGAGTGTGTGTATTATGTGTAAGTGTATATATGTGGTGTTTTAGGAATAATGAACTAATTCAATCCTAACATATAGATTTTGCCAGGTTGTAACATATCATACTAAATTGTCTTTATTCAACTTTGTAGACATTGTTCATGGGATCCAGAGTGATCAAAATTGATCAGTAACATTAGGTGATTTTTATGTGCTAAGATCTGTTTTGTTTCACATACATTAACACATTTGAGCCTCATAACAATCCCAAGTATTATTATTATCCTAAGTTTTGCATATTAGGAAACTATGGCATAGAAATATTTAATGACTTATTCATGGGTACACAGCTAACAAGGATCAAAGCTAGTATCAACCCCAGTGAAATATCAGAATCTGGGCTCATACTAATATACCACATTGCCTCCAAAATTAAAGAAATATGTATTTTTGGTTGTTATTATATTACTACATATTTATTGAATTCATATGTTCCATGTGAATTCTTTAGGAGATATGATTCAATAAGTATATTGGAATCCCTCTAGGTTGTAATTAACTGCACTATTTTTTTCTTATACAGTAAATCGATGCCCTATTGTCTAGAAAGTTTATAATCTAGAGAGACATAATTATCAAACAAAAATAGCAATAAACCATATAAGAAAGTATTAAATTTAGTACAGGGTGTATTTAACATGAATGAATTTTAAAATAATGGAGACCAATTCCAAGTGACACTTCATATATGGCTTTAGGTTATTATCTTCAAAACATTTTAAAAGTAAAAACAATTCTTATGGTCAATAAACAAAAAAGGACAGGCTTAGAGAATGTGTGAGAATTTATAGGAAGAAAATAATTAAAAGCAGTGAAAAGGAAGAATGGGGTATTTAGAAAAGGGACTGAATTAAGATATAAAGATGCATAGGAAGTGTCTGTTCTCTTTTCTCCAATAACCTGTAATTCTCACCCTATTTTCATTTCTACTCAGGCTCTAGTAAAAAATATCCTATCATCATTCTCCAAACTTAATTCCTTCAATTACTTTCCTTACTTCGTTAATTTAAGACACAGATGATGCCTATACATTAGGGAAAATAAAGATGAAGGGGATGTAGTTCCCCTAGGTCAACCTTCAGGAGTACACGGAGTGGATGCTGAATGATGGACTGTGGGTCTGGAGGAGCAAAGAGGGGACCGCCATCACACCATGCCTTCTCTGAAGGGGTGTGCTACATTATTATCATGTGAGTGAGCAGAAATTTTGATGTTGAGACTTTTGTGACAGTGGTTGCAATAATTAGAGAATGAAAGTCTTGATAACTATTAGATGGAATGAATATGCCAGTTATAATTTGGGAATGAATGCCTTTGCTACATGGAATTTTATGCCCCATGATACAACAACAGAAAAACTTGGCTCAGTGCCTGGAGCATGGACCCAAGCACCAAAGGCTGAGGGTTCAATTCCTGGTCAAGGGCACCTACCTGGGTTGCAGGTGGGAACCAGGCCCCAATTTGGGAATGTAGGGGAGGCAACCAAGGAATTTGAATCTCACCTCAATGTCTCTCTCTCTCTCTCTCTCATCTCGCTCTCTCTTCTCACCTCCCTCTCTCCCTCCCTCCTCCTCCTCCTCTTCCTCCTCCTCCTCCTCTTCTTACTCCTCTTCTCTCCCTCACTCCCTCTCCTCCACTCTTTTAAAAATCAATGTAAAAATATTCTTGGGTGAGGATTAACAACAACAACACTTAATACAATCAAGCATAAATTGATTAAGAAATATTTTATTGTGCCCTTTTACTTAGGAGGGAAAGCTAGCATTCATTTATGGAATGGCCCTCCCCGCATTTGTTTCTCTTATTCCTCTCCTTCCTTTCTCAAGCAAGCTTTCTGAAAATAGTTCTTTAGTTCTACACTTTATATGCCTATTCTTATACTATGAGCATACGAAGGCAATATAAATATAAGGAAAGAAATAATCATACATTTTAGACAAAAATTCTATTAGAGAAGAAAAATTTCTTTCTTTTGAATAATTAATTGCACATTTTATTGTAATTACTTTTACTCGATTTGTGATGCACTTTGGATAATAATATTAGAGTTAGGAAAGAAATTAGTAATATTTATTCTCCACCCCTTATTTAGTAAGTAAAAATTTAAGATCCACATCATTAAGTAAATCCTCACAAGTCTTAGAGTCAGGACTACCCCAAAGGGATGTGGTGAGTATTAGGCAGATGATACATGTATAAACTCTTGGTCAGACTCAGAATGAGCGCTGAGAGCATATGTGTTGAATCTGAGTCACTCATGTAAATCCAAGATTGCAATCCTGAGAATTTTCCACATAAATCTTTTTTAGGAAAGGAATGAGCCAATGCTTGTTTTATTAAGTACTTGGATATGAATATTTTTGTTCTTGCTCATGCATTAATATAATATAAAATATATTAATATACTAATAACTTATTCAGGTAATTATTTTCTTCATCTTTCATTATAGGCATCTTAAGAAAATAAATATAATTTCAATCATTATTGATTTTATGCTTTTGAAAAATTATAAATAGTTATGCTAAGTTACAGTGGACTTCAAAAATATGATGCTAAGTAAAAGAAACCTGACATAATAGACCACATGTAGTGTAATTTCATTTATATGAAGTGCCTTGGTAACACAAATTCATAGAGACAGAGGTATAGAGGTGGTCACCTTGAGTTGGGGATTGAGTGCAAATGGGAATTATTTTTCTTTCTGTGATGATGAAAATCATTTAAAATAAGATTGTAGTATAGTGGATAGCTATGCAAATGTAATAATCATTAAAATGTGTACTTAAAACAAGTGAATTTTATACCATGTGAATTATATTCAATAAAACGTAAACTATTATTTTACTTTTGCTCTTATTCTTGTTAAAATTATTTTTAATATATTACTTTAGCATTTTAAATGTAGCTTTCTAGAACTATCCAGCAGCTTGTACTCAAATATCTTGCAGTAGAAGACAATCAACGACATACTGCAAATCCCACCCAATCTAGTTTTAAAGTTTCATAGTGTCCCCTATTTGTATTTATGTTTTTTACTGCCTTATGTATCAGGAAACTTTCTATTCTCTGGTTTTGTTTAGCAGTATTGTTAGTAATTTCCTAACTATTTAAAATACTCATAATAAATTTCCTGAATTAATTTATATTTCCCTTCATTCCCCTAAATTTGAATATCTTGTAAGGACTTCTCCCTCTTTATTCATTTAAGATCACATTTATATTTATGGTCTAATGGTAAGTTTTATACAGAGATTTTTCCAAATATCTAGCTCTAGTCACTAATTCTCCCTCATCAGCTCCTTCTCTAATATGCTTACTTACATGTTCTGTCAACACCTGAAACTTGATAAAAAAGAAAAATATTCCTATTCTGCAAAATATTATGAGTTTCTAGCTTTTGCATTATTTTTAATAATGATATGAGTCATCTGGATGCTCAGGGTTTTTCTTAAATCTAGTCATCATTCCTAATAACTTACCACCTACTGTCAAATTTTACTCTGCTACATCACTTTGGAGCATATATCCTTTAAATTTTCATAAAAATTCTTGGTTATAGCTCATTGTGAAATAGTTATGTAACCTCCCATGAGAGGATTTCATATCTCAATGTCACATCCTTTCCTTTCACCGAACACAAAATTAATTAAAAGAGCATCTTCAGTACATTAAACGTCTAATGAATTAACTCTCTAGAATATTTTCTCTTACCTGTTCTAAAGGCATAGTATGAGGCACGACATGTTCACAGGATTATTTAATATGAAAATCTACCTTTCACATTCTGTGGTGCACTGTATAAAACTCCTCACACTATGATCTGCCTCTTTTATAAAGATGTGAACCACTTTGGAGGCATATTTGTTGGAGCTCTGGGAATCCAAATTTCAGTGGGAGTTGTTAAAACACTGAAGCTGCTGCCCGAGCATGACCAGGAGAGAGGTTTATACTTAATTCCGGGCCGTGTAATATGCTGCTGTTGTCTCTGAGCATCAGCATGATTAAAATAGGCATGAGAGTGTTGGATGATTCATTGCACTATAGTAAGTGTAGACATTTTTTATTTAATGGACCTCTCCTTTCCCTCATATGACTCCCAAACTATCATCTCCCCTCCTTCTGACAACTTTGTGGGTAATTTATTAGATGAATAATATCCAAAATTTTCTGAGCATAACATCTCAATATAACAATTGTTCTACATATGTTATAGATTCATTACTAAAAGCAGATTTTAAGTACAACATTAACATATTCAGAAATTAAAAGTGCCGAAACCGGTTTGGCTCAGTGGATAGAGCATCGGCCTGCGGACTGAAAGGTCCCAGGTTCGATTCCGGTGAAGGGCATGTACCTGGGTTGCGGGCACATCCTCAGTAGGAGGTGTGCAGGAGGCAGCTGATCGATGTCTCTCTCTCATCGATGTTTCTAACTCTCTATCTCTCTCCCTTCCTCTCTGTAAAAAATCAATAAAATATATTTAAAAAAAAAAAGAAATTAAAAGTTATAAAGAGAAAGTTAAGTAATTTAAAATGTGATATACATTAATGGTACAATGAATAGTTTTATGCTCACTAAATTATTAATAATAATTTTTTTATTTATATATCCTGCTATTGAAACCAGACAACCAATGGTTCAGAGCTACCTTTCACTATTTGAGCCAATTAAGCAGAGACAGGGTTGAATAATAGATGAATGGTTATCCCAATAATGCTGGCAGTATGAAAGAGCAGCAGGTCATCCACAAAAATCTTCTCTCTATCCCTCCCCCCATAAACAACTGCTTATATGGGGTACAAGGACAAAGATTACAGGGGGAAATGGGCAAAAGGAATAAGAATGGATGTAATGGTTATACATTATAGGCAATGTGGGCTGAGAGTTTGCAAAGGGCCGGGGTGGCATCCAGGGACGCCATTGTTTCCTTTCCACAACAAAGTTGTTAATATTTCCATGATAACAGGCAGCTCTCTTTTGGGGAAAATGGGCCACATTTCCAGGTGAGCTCCCAGGTCCCATATAACTCCCAACCAGGTTAGAATGTGCTTTCTTTTTCTTAAAAAAAAAAAAATTGATTTCAGAGAGGAAGGGAGAGGGACATCAGTGATGAGAGAGAATCACTGATCGGCTGGCTGCCTTCTGCCCGCCCCCCTACTGAGGATCAAGCCCACACCCTCGCACAACAATATTAATACCTCAGAGAAACAATACGGACTTCATCCAGAACCATAGGAAGCCTGGCTGACTGTAAACTCTACAACTAGAAGGAAGGAAAGGCACACTGAGACCCAGAGAAGCTGCAGGAGAGAAGCGCAGAGAGACGGGGCTCGCGCACACGGAAAGGGACTGGCACCGGAGGACGCGGCGGTCTTTTTGAATCCGGGGGGAGTCACAAGGTCCCGACGG
>NW_006285787.1:178434-179722 GCF_000327345.1 Myotis davidii
ATGAGTGATAGAAAGGGGGAGTCGCACAGGAGAACACTCTTCCCCAGACATAGACACCTTCGGTGGGAAAGAGACTGTTGTCGGGTGAAGCTGTGAGGCTTGGAGCCATAGCAGCCATCGATAATTTTCAGTAAAAAAAAAAAAAAAAAAAAGAGAATCATTGATTGGCTGCCTCTTGCATGACCCACACTGGGGATGGAGCCCTCACCCGGGCATTTGCCCTGATGGTGAATCACGTGATCTCCCAGTTCACAAATCGATGTGCAACTGTTATATTGTAAATCCGAAGATGCCTTAATCAATAAGCCAAAATAGTTTGGGGTCTTTTATTATTACGCTAGCACTAGCAGGCTCAGAGTAGTGTCTCTGTCAAATTCTGGGCCTCAACATGGTGAAGTCTTCTCTATTCATACCTTTTTCAGCTCTTTGCCTCCAAATTGGGAATGAGACTTCCAGACCTTCTGAGAAAAAAGTCCTGTGTGCTGGGACTGGGCCATGAGACCATATCTCAAGGCCTAGGCTGGCGCCAGCATTGACAACGCTGTCTGGGGCATAGTTCATGGCCTCTATGGAATGGGAGTAGTCTTATTTTTCCCTATTATTTAAGCAAACAAGCGTTTACAGAAGCCAAAATAGCAGGGTTAAAATTTCAAACAGGAGTTTTTACACAAGGTGGAGGTTACTATGCTTCACAACCACTGAGCCATGGTGGCTGCACTAGGATGTGCTTTCTTAAATCAGAACAAAACAATCACAGTTAATGGAGCATGATTAATATTTCTTAGTAATATTTCTTCTAACTAATATCTAGTCCCCAATATTCTACTTCTTTACCTAAAACTATGAGATTTTCAGAGATTATCTTTATGGCACAAAATAGTAACATAATCATTACACCTTTCACTATAAAATATTATAATGACATTTCATTTTACAAGGTGGTATTACTCTGCATCACAGGCTTCAAAGTGCATTTCAATAACTTGGCAAGAAAGCATGTTATGAATAAATTTTAAATTGGTTGACATCTCTGTCACTTAACTCCAAACCTTTTTAAAATTCCAAATTCACCACTTAACCCATGGATTGATGTGGAATTTTGTCATAGACATTGCTTTTATTATGAATCATTACAGTTGATGAGAAAACATAGGCAGTAAAATCTCAGACATCTCTTGCAGCAATATCTTTGCTGATATATTTCCCAATGCAAAAGAAACAAAGGAAAAAATAAACAGATGGGACTACATCAAACTAAAAACCTTCTCATAGTAAAGGAAATTATCCA
>NW_006285787.1:180099-181578 GCF_000327345.1 Myotis davidii
GCAATCACCAGATCTCAATCCAATTGACCATTTGTGGGACGAAGTTAAAAGAGCCATCAGGCAGCTGGTTCCACAACCATCAAATCTCACAGAACTGGACAGTGCTATCCATCAGGCATGGTGTCAGATTCCTCACATCACCTTTCAACATCTCATGGAGTCACTGCCAAGAAGAATCGCCTCAGTATTGAAGGCAAAAGGTGGCCCAATGAATTACTGATGGGGGTGGTCATAATAATCTGGCCACTCAGTGTATATTAAACATCACACATACACCTTGGAATGAACCAGCAATTTTCTTTCTTTTTCTAAAACAAGATTTTTCTCATTATTTTATTTTGTAAAAAAAAAAAAAGATATAAAAGTGCCCCACCAGTGTGGCTCAGTGGTTGAGCGTAGACCTATGAACCAGGAGATCCCAGTTTGATTCCTGGTCAGGGCATATGCCCGGGCTGTTGGCTCTATCCCCACTGTGGGGTGTGCAAGAGGCAGCCAATCAATGATTCTCTCTCATCATTGATATTTCTATCTCTCCCTTTCCCTTTCTCTCTGAAATCAATAAAAGTATATATAAAAATGATATAAAAGTGAAATTTTATTTCATAATTATATATCAAGACAGGAAGAGCTATCAGTTTATAGGCAGTGAGACATGAGACATTTGGCACAGGGTAGCTAACATGAGAGTAAATAATACCCTGTGAGTTTTTGTCCTGCTTTTAAAAGCCTGAGAGGAGAAGAAAACAAACAAATACAACACTATTTCAGGATCCCATTGATTTTAAAAATATATATATATTTTGAATGTTCATTATGCTTAATCATTTTATTTAAAAAATGAATGCATGCCAATTATAATAAATTACAGAAGTTAATTTTAATATGGGAAAATACTTTATGGCTAAATATTTCATGGTGTAAACTGAAGCTATAATGTTACTACTTATTGTTAACTAGAGGCCTGGTGCATAAAATTCGTGCAGGGGGGGCGTGTCCCTCAGTCCAGCCTGCACCCTCTCCAATCTGGGACCCCTTGGGATCCCAAAGGGATCAGGCCTAAACTGGCAGTCAGACATCCCTCTCACAATCCGGGACTGCTGGTTCTTAACCGCTCACCTCCCTGACTGCCTGATTGCCCCTAACCGCTTCTGCCTGCCTGCCTGATCACCCCCAATTGCCCTCCCCTGCCAGCCTGGTTGCCCATAACTGCCCTCCCCTGTAGGCCTGGTCACCCCCAACTGCCCTCCCCTGCCAACCTGATCACCCATCTTGTGGCAGCCATCTTGTGATGATGTCGCACAAAGGTGTTGCACGAGGGCGTGACGCCACCTAAGCTTTTATTATATATACTAGAGGCCCGGTGCACAAAAATTTGTGCACTCAGGGGAAGGGGGGGTCCCTCAGCCCGGCCTGTGCCCTCTCACAGTCTGGGAACCCTCGGGAGATAACCACCTGCTGGCTTAGGCCTGCTCCCGGGTG
>NW_006285787.1:181646-197695 GCF_000327345.1 Myotis davidii
TATTACCCTTTTACTATATAGAATAGAGGCCTGGTGCATGGGTGGGGGCTGGCTGGTTTGCCCTGAAGGGTGTCCTGGATCAGGGTGGGGGTCCCCACTAGGGTGCCTGGCCAGCCTGGATGAGGGGATGATGGCTGTTTGCAGCTGGTCACACACCCTTCAGGGTGGGGGTCCCCACTGGGGTGCCTTCCAGTCTGGGTGTGGGGTTAAGGGCTGTTTTCAGGCTGGGACTGAAGCTCCCAAGAGCTCCTTTTTTCTTTTTTTTTAATTCTTGGCCAGCTTTAGCTCTGAGGCCTCGGCTGCTGAAAACAGGTTTCTGGCCTTTGTTTACCGTCTGTATTTGATACAATGTTGTGGTCTGGCTGGCTGAAGCCCATATAGTTACTTAGAGTTGCAGGTGAGAGGCCGGTAAGTCAGACAGGGAACGTTGAAGTTCTCCGTCACTGAAGCAAGCAAACCTCCCTGTTCGCATCAGCTGCCTGGCTGCCGGCCACCATCTTGGCTGTCAGTTAATTTGCATATCTCGCTGATTAGCCAATGGGAAGGGTAGTGGTCGTATGCCAATTACCATGTTTCTCTTTTATTAGTGTAGATATTATTATTTTCACCCATAGTAGATTTTATTTTTATTTTTTTTCACCCACAGTAGATTTTAAACAAACACTGTATTTTACTGAGTTGATTTCTTACTTTGGGAGTCATCTTAGGAAGTGTATTTGAATACCACAGATTGAAATCATAGTTTTTAAAACTATGAGTTTTTAAAAATGTCTTTGGATCCTGAAAAGAGAATCACAAACAAGTTACATTTTACATTAATTAAATTAATGGTCAAGGAGTGAAAGCAGTGTTCTTCAACATTGATTATAAAACATCAAAACAAAGGATAGGAATGGGAAATGATTGGATTACTTGAGTAACTGGATGAAACTTCCAGTTATTTTGGGCAATGTCTTCAACCAGGGAAAGCACACTCCTAGGTACTTCTGACATCTCTTATGACTGCAATTCCACAAATGGACACAAACACTAAATTAACATAGAACAGTGGTTGGCAAACTCATTAGTCAACAGAGCCAAATATCAACAGTACAACAATTGAAATTTCTTTTGAGAGCCAAATTTTTTAAACTTAAACTATATAGGTAGGTACATTCAACTTTAAATTCACTGTTTTCATCTTCCATTTTTCTTTGCTTCTTCTTTGTAGCCATCTCAAACAGGGCACCTAAAAAAAAGTTTCATTTTATAATAATAAGGCCACCAACACAAAAGAATTACAATTCTTAAATTGATGACAAAAATACCTGTGGGATTTGCAGCTGGTTGGAAAAATACAGGTAACTTTATGCTTCGAGTAGGTACTTTTGTCACCCGCGCCCGATTTGCGGACGCGACTAGCACTAACCACTGCACAATGAGACTGCTGACTGCCTGGCTCACTCAACTCCTGCATGAATCGCGGGCGCCTTCCCCGCGCTGCGTATCCTGCAGCCTGCCTGTGCCACGTCTCCCATCGTCTGAACGACCAACACCCCCCACTTCTTCTAACGCCACTTCTTCAAAATAGACTCGCTCAGGCCGAAAACCGACTTCTGCGCATGGGCCACGAAGTTTCAATTGCACTGTATGTGCGCACCCACATGTGGTATTTTGTGGAAGAGCCACACTCAAGGGGCCAAAGAGTCGCATGTGGCTTGCGAGCCACGGTTTGCTGACCACTGACATAGAAGAACTCTGCATTAAAATAAGTTTATCATGAGTTCACTTGCTTACTATTATGATAATATTGTGTTTTGATTTTATAGAGTTTGGACATAGTCAATTTTTATGCTGATTCACACCCATCTATGTGAACATTTAAAGAGCTTGAAAGGAAATAAATATCTGCTTTTGTATAACTTAGTTTTTATTCATGTAAAACTGATTACTTACTTTATATACTTTGGACATAGCCATTTTATCCTCAAAATATAACTAATATTATTTATACACTTATTTATTCAATTAACAAATGTTTGTCAAGGACCTACTATATTTCAGATTCTGTACCCGGCAAGGAGTGCAAAAAGAGTATTTATTCCCAGTTTAGTGGAATAAAAGCAGGTATAAAATTACAAAATATGCTATGCAGTGAGAACTATAATAGAAGTAAACATGATATGTTCTGAGAGCACATGAGAGGGAAACCTAATGCAGTTCTGATGGTTAGGGAAAACTACCCTTATTACTTTAATTTTTGTCCAATTTCCTAGGATTCTGTATTTTGTCCTATAAACACACACACACACACACACACACACACACACACACACAGCGTTTAACATAGAAGCAGTTATATACTAAGTGCCTAAATAGGTGTTAGATCCCACAAGGTGTTTCTGACTTTTTATATCTACCCAGTGGGTTTATGTCACATCCCTAATTTCTTCTCAATTCACCACCTTTCTTTGGCCAGATCCATGAAGATGGATGTGGCCCACTGCACTATCTGTTTAGGTGCAAAAATCCTGGGGTTTAGCTGTCTGGACTGAACAAGCCTGAAAGCTTGATATGTTAGTGAGACTTGAGTGAGAGGAGCTGCCAGTTTCTGTTTTCCACAAACTATTGACTTTTGCAGGAAGTTATAGATTCCAAATAGAGGAGCTTCCTTGAATTTGGGGAAGCATTTATGAAAGTCATTTTCTTATTTAGAAATAAGTTAAGTTAAATACAGAGTTTCCAAAATATAATTTGAAGACTGCCTGTATTAAAAACACCTAGGAAGCCTTTAAAGATGCAAATGCTGTGATTGTATCATTGATCTGCTGAATTTGAATTCTAGAAACCAACAGAAATGATTTGGAGTTTATGATTTATGACGATGATTTATGATGATGATGATAAGTCTCCATTCCTGGAAGGTCTTGAAGGAAGGCTACAGAGAAAGGCACAGCCCATTCAACCAGCTGATGAACCTGCAGAAAGGTTGATGAAGCAATGGAGCATTAAATGATAATTCCCCAGTCTACATGTGTATTATCAAAGGTATAAGAATGCAGGAACATGTACTGATGACAATAATCTATACTTTGAACCAAAAGTTGCAGTGGTGGAATGGTATGTTTTAGGAATCAGTCCAAATGTGTGGTTTGGAATTCCAAGCATCTTAACTGAAACCATATAATGGGATTTTTTTTTGGGGGGGGGTATATATATAATCATTTTCTAGGAAGTATAGTTATCTGTATCTGTACTGATGTTTTTATATGAAGAACATTTGTGGTTTTAAAGACAATGTGAAATAAAATTGTTTCATCTGCTAAAAAAAGAAATGAAAGTAGCCTTTGAAAAGGATAAGAAAAAAGCAATTTTAAATTGGTAGTATGATTAACAATTTCTGAGTACTTTTATATATACGAAAGCAATACTTTTTTAATATGTCTGTTTTCTTGAGAATTTCTAGAGATATTTATTTCTATTTAAACACATATTTCATTTAGCCTGTAGAGTTCATATTTATATATGTTTCTATATTTCTTACATTTCCTATGAATAATGATTTTATATTACAGGGTATTTGTCTTCTCCCTCTACTCCAAAATGTTGCATCAGTTTTATATAATTCCTAAGTATTACTTTTTTCATATATCATTGATTAGTGGGAAATGTCCAGCATCAATATTAATCTCTAGTGAAAAACCAACTGGATTATTTATTTATGATTAGTTGCCTCAATTCTGCTAAATTTTGATCCTCAATTACTTCATCAGTTGGTAATATTGTTAATAAAGTACTGACTGAGAATTCAAATATAGACCTCTCTGATTCCATAGGCAAGTCTCTATAGATGAAGGCACATGAGTAATAGTTACTTTATTATGAATTAAATTTCTTAATTATCTCTTTTATATTGAGATATCTATCTGACTTCACTAACAGTGGTGGTATATGAGTAACTGTTTTGATTTGTTCTTGCTTCTGTAATATCTCTCAGAATGTTTTCTAAGTCTCAATGAAATATTTACAAGTTACTTTTCCAAGTATGGGGAAAGAAAACAGCTGTGAAATATCTCTTTCCTAATCATTACCACATTGATCAGGGAATATATAAAAGGCTCCTTCATTTGTTCAATACATATTTATTTTATTTTAAGCATTTTAAAAAGTGTTGGGAACATTAAGATAATAAAGACAAAACCTCGAGTTTTCAATGAATTTACCTAACATTTGTGGCTTCTGTCTTCATCACCTAAATTAGTTGCTGAAATTGCTTCTATAATCCACCGACTAAGAAAAAGCTAAAGCAATGCAAATAATTTATAGTACATTAGTATTTTACATTCCTATTTTATTTGTGTCTAGTTTGTCATAAACTTGACTGCTAATTTAATTTTCTTACCCTTGATTATACAATCTTAGTAAGCAGTACACAAGCTTATGAATTAGTCTTACTATAACTCTGAAGACAACCTATGTCAATAAGAAATTTTTTATGATAATGGTGACAGAATATAAATTGTGTTCAATAATTCATACAGGAAAAATATCATGACTCATTTTTATACACTTTCTAACATCCTTCACAAATTGCTTATAGACCATGCCATTGTTTCCCTAAAGCAAATCAACCAGTTTCAAATATCACCATCTGTATCTTCTGTCATTGAAAAAAACAACTTTAATAAATAAATAATATTAAAGCTCTGTTATGAGCAAGGCACCAAACTAGATATATTCATATCTATTGTAATTTTTACCCTCCAAAAGAGCACTGAGGGGTAGGCATCATTTTGTGAATACTACAGATAAGGAAATTATGGTTCCAATAATTTCATTAATTTGTCTAAATTCAATTGGTTTGTAACTCACAGATGGGTACTTGAACCCACACTATTAGGCAATTTATCTGTCAATTATACTACTACATGGTTGTTAGCAGTATGGAGAAGTGACAAAACTAACTAATGTGTCCCATTAGTTTATTGTTCAACAGTCATATAAATTTGATTCACCCTAATTCATCTAACTGATACCCTTTAAATATTTTGTGGGAATAAAAACATATATAAATTCCTTATTCAATTCATCTAGTTTTATTCAGACATCTAATTTTTAGAAAGCTTAAAATTCAAGAAGAAAATAAAAACTGTGGCAAGGCAAAGAAAAAGTAGTGAGAGTTTGGAAAGGGTAGTTTGTGCCACTGTGTAATAGCAAACTGAATAGAAAGAAAGAATAGAATAAAATTTGGTCAAATGAAAGGATAGAATGAAAGAACACAGACTGATAAAAACAGAAAACAGATTTGCTTCGAGGAAGAAAGGGAAGCAGGAGATAGGAAAATTCAATATGAAAGGAGTTTTCCTGAGTTTAATGTAATTATAAAGCCATAACCAGGAGTATTACGAAAGAAAACGGAACAAGTAGGCTCTCATCTCCTAACTCATTAATACAGAATGAATTATTTTAACCTCAGTTCTTTGCTTTCAGAAACTCACTTCAAATTCTTAGGGCCTCTGCTTTTTCCAAGGAAGTCCACTCCTACCCCACAGCTTCCGCATGGCTGACTTGACCTCTTTGTTCCGAAGGGTGTAGATGAGGGGATTCAGCATAGGGGTGATAACATTGTAGAGTACAGACACCATTTTGTCCACAGAAAAAACGGAGAAGGGACGAGCATAAATGAAAATACAGGGTCCGAAAAAGAGTGTTACCACCATGAGGTGGGAGGCACAAGTGGAGAGTGCCTTTTGTCTTCCCTCCTTGGAGCGAATCTTGACAAGGATAACGGTGTAGGAAGAAATCAGCACCACAAATGAGCTGGTAGAGATCAACCCACTGTTAGATACCATTAGTAATTCAATGACAAATGTGTCTGCACAGGCAAGTTTGATGACAGGGGGAACATCACAAAAGAAGTTGTCCACCCTGTTTGGCCCACAAAAGGGCAAACGGGTAGTGAGGATGGTCTGGACTGTAGAGTGCACAAATCCTCCCATCCAGGAGGCAGCTACCAACACACAGCATAATCCTCGACTCATGATTGTGGTATAGTGCAGGGGGCGACAAATTGCAACGTAGCGATCATAGGCCATCACTGTGAGCAGGAACATCTCAGCTGCCCCTACAAAATGCAGGAAAAAGAGTTGCGCAATGCATTGGTCATAGAGAATGAGCTTGTTTTTATCAAGCAAGTCAGCCAGAAGCTTAGGAGTAGTTACTGTTGAATAGCAAAGGTCCAGAAAAGAGAGGTTGCCAAGAAGAAAATACATGGGTGATGAATTTAAATTGTTATCAGAAGCCACTGTGACCATGATGAGGACATTGCCTATCCATGTGGACACATAGAAGAAGAGAAATAGTACAAATAGCCCTGCCTCAATAGATGGTTTCTGTGAGAAGCCTGCCAGGGCAAATTCTCTCACCACCTCCGTTTGGTTTTCATCCATTTGACCTGGCTCCACCTAGATGCAAGAAATTAAACAAGGGACATTAGTAATAAAAATGGATGAGATGTTTTACATGAAAAACAAGAAACTTTTCATTTTCAAGAGATATTTTTCCCTAGAATATTTTGATTAGCTGGAAGAAATTCTTCTCTCCTTAGCTAATATAAAAATATATTCTCCAACTAGCTCCAACTTTGAGACAGCCAATATTTTCTTAGAGCATGAAGTTGCCTGGTCCCAGCCTTTAGTTTCAACTTGATGAATCTCTCTTCCATAATTCACAATTTTACTTCTCTTTTTTTACATTGTCTCTAAACATATGTTACATTTCCCTGGGGTAGTAATATATACATATGTACATATGTATATATTAAGATTATTAAAATTTTAAGCGAGGCTTTTATTTAAAATTTTTAAAATGAACCAACAAATTATGAAAATAAAATGTTATCTTCTCCAATAGAACATACATTGTAATTGCAAGTCTCATGTGACAATATTGGCATAATTTAAATATATAAATATTGTTGACAGTATTACAGATGTCCCCCAATTTGCCTCCCTCTGTTCAGCCCCTACCACACCCCAGGCCTTCACCACACTATTGTCTGTGTCTATGGGCTATATAAGTTATTTAGTTAATCTCTTCTTACGCCCTTAACCCCCAAAACCTTAGGAAAAAATAAAACTTGAAGTTAGAATTTAAGATTCGACTAAACAGGCATAAGCTCTGTAGAGGTTGTATTTGGGATAGCAAATCACACTATGTAGATGATCAGGCTACAATAATTACCCCGCACTCTTTTCTATCAAGATAACTCTTGTGGGTCTCTGCCCTGTGCAAATGGCTGGAGAAAGGACCACATTCCACTTTGGGCTTATTGCTAGTTCATTGACCCTTACCTAACTTTCCTAAATGCCTGTCCAGCTTATTATCGTCTATAACACATTTCTGTCCAGATTATTATTGTCTACAATGCATTTCTCTTCCTAAGTCAGCTGTGAACATATAGGCATAGGTTATGCTTTTAATGACCTAAATAGGATCATAAAATAATCATTCATGCATTTAGGTGATTTTTTTCTTTTGACTATCCTATCAAATTTGCCAAAAGTAAATTATTTCTCCGTGGTAAAATAAATATTAGCAATCCAGGGAGTGTGTGTGTGTGTGTATGTGTATTTCACCCATTCATATGAGCAATGGCTAGAAGAAACTACTGCATTAAATTAAATGGGTGATAGTCTTTTGAAGACTTATGAGAGCTGCTATTGACTCAAGTTTTACAGTTCTAACACATACAGAGCAAATCTTGAAGTATTAAGATATAGTAATTTAAAATTAAAGACAATAAAATATTATAAATTTTGACTTTGACAACTGGGACTTCTTTACTTATTGATAGTTTTTAATTTTCTGCAATAAACTCAATTATACTTATGATAAATATATAAACCTTCTGTGAATTTCTGTGGTTATGCATATCTACTTATCTTATGACTTACTATTTTATTTTTATATGAAAAATGAATATTTGAAATTTGTTCTCTTTCTTCAATGTAGCTATTATTTACTTATAGTTACTAAATTTCAGGTAAAAATCACCCTTAATTATAATCCATGCAACTTTTTTTGAGAATAATAGTTGCTGTCTAGAAAACATCTAGATAATAGTTGCAGTATAGATAAATCAAACCCAGATTTTCAGAAACAAGTTTTTAACAATGGATTTGTTTTGCAAGATGTATTTTACTATTTATTTTTTAATATTTTTTTCTGATTAGAAAAATAATGAATGCTTACTGCTGAAATTTGGAAACATGGAAAACATGAAGAAAATAATTATGCTTCCAATATCAAAGGTAAACACTGTTAACTTTAGCTAGATATATATACACTGAGTGGCCAGATTATTATGACCACCTGATGTTTTTAGGCAAATTAGCTATAATTTCACACTGAAGTTGCTAGAGGGCCAGACCATTATAAACAGGGAAGCAGGTTGTTTACCATGACAGTAAAAGTGATTTTTTTCTGAAGATATGGGTAAACAATGCGATTTAACAGCCTTTGAACATGGGATATATATTATTATGAGTGGCCAGATTATTATGACCACCTGACGTTTGTAGGCAAATTAGCCATACACTGCATCATATGGGATATGGAAGCTGAAGGTCTATTAGAACACCTTTTCTGTCTGCAGTTACCAAGATAAAACGTCTACTAGTCATATCGTTTAAAAATCATGCTAAATGCTTTGTTTGATTTATATAATTAATATAATATTGCACTGAAAAATACCACAATGACAATTAATATTGGTCCTAAAAATCAGTACAGATGACAGAAGCATGAAGAAAGGCTTTCAGTAGAATAAATTTTAAGTCAATTTACACACCTTTTATCTATAGAGTATAGATTCATAAGTCCTGCAATCACAGAGTACTGGCACTCTAATACTATAAAACCATCCTAGACACAACAGATCCCAGAAGATAAATAAATTAGTTGGAACCCCATGGATACACTGGCCATCATTAGGCAAGTTTGATGTTTAGGGATTTAGAAACTCAGGTACTCACAGTCAAATCACAAAGGGAATTATTTTAAAATGTTAATTTTAAACCTTTTGACAGAAATTACACAACATAGAAATATATGTGTTGGGGTGATTGCGGGATATGAGGGTAAGAGGCAATGGACAGAAAAAAGATAAAAGATGTGATATATGCAATAATGTCAGCTGGGTTACATTGAGAGGCAAGTGTTCCCAGGACTGAGGTTGATGGGAAAGGTACTGAAACAATAAAGGAAATTTGGCTGCAGTTGCCTTGCCAAAACCTTTGTTTGTTCCACTTTCTCCATATCAAGAGCCTTTTCTGATCAGAATTTTCAGCTTTAGATTTTATATTATTTAACTTTTTTAAGTTATAGAAATATGTAAAGTAAGAATTAAAATCTCCCCTTTCTTCCACTGCCACCTCCATACCAGTGGGGGGTGTGGGGAGGGGCAAAGAACGAAAGGAGAGAGGGAAAAAAGAAAGAATAGAGAAAGAGAGAAGACAGAAGAGACAAAAAGTGAGAGACCTTAGTAGGCACACTTCCATGAACTGCATACAGCTCTAATTATTTTTTAATTGATACATATTATTTTTAAAAATGAGTATGTTATAATGAAATACTCTATTGATGGACATGTAGATCATTTATTATTTTATCACTATTACAAATAATGCTATAATGAGCAATTTTGAATTTTCTCATAGTTTTTTAGACACTTATTGAGTATTTGTAAGGAATTGAGGCCTGAAAGTAAAATTTCTGAGACAATGTTGTCAACAATTTTTTTTCTTTCAAAAGCTAGACTAATTAAACTCCCATGAACAATATACGTGGAGCTATTTCACACACTTTCCAACACTGAGTAATATCAACTTGTACTGTTATTTAGTTTTAATTTTGCAAATGTGATGGATAAAAATGATAGCTTGTTATCCTAACTTGCATTTGCCTCATCAGCAGTATGTATGAACATTTCAGGTCTTCATTAATTACATATCTTTGCTTTTGGAAATGTCATCCTTGTGTTGTCAACTTTATATAGTTTATTATGTTTTTACTAGAGGCCCAGTGCACAAAATTTGTGCATGGGGGTGGGGGGTCCCTCAGCCCAGCCTACACCCTCTCGCAATCCAGGACACCTCAGGGGATGTCCGACTGCAGGTTTTTAACTAGCAGTTGGACATCCCTCTCACAATCCAGGACCACTGGCTCCTAACTGCTCACCTTCCTGTCTGCCTGATTGCCCCTAAACACTCCCCTGCCAGCCTGATCACCCCTAACCACTCACCTGCCTACCTGATCGCCCTTAAACCCTCTGCCTGCCTGCCTGCCTGATCACCCCTAACCACTTTGCCTGCCTGATCATCTCTAACCACTCACCTGCCTGCTTGATAACCCCTAACTGCCTCTGCCTCGGCCCCATGCCGCAGCTTCATCTGAAAGGACATCTGGAATGGCAGCCAGAAGGTCATTTGGCTGTCTGTTCTAATTAGCATATTACACTTTTATTATTATAGATTATTAATATACTAGAGGCCCGGTGCACAAAAATTTGTGCACTCGGGGGGGAGGGGGGTCCCTCAGCCTGGCCTGTGCCCTCTCGCAGTCTGGAGACCCTCTGGAGATAACGACCTGCTGGCTTAGGCCTGCTCCCGGGGGGCCCAGGGCAGGCACAATCCCTAGGTTCAGAGGGTGGGGGGGTGCCTTCCCCTGTCACAAACAGAGCAGGGCGGATAGGGAGGTTGTGGCCCACCCCCTGTCACACACAGAGCCGCAGGGCAATCAGAGGGTTTGGGCGCTGCCCCCTGTCACGCTGATCCCAGTGCCGGGAGGCCTCGCGGCTCCCTGATCCTGGTGCTGGGAGGCATATTACCCTTTTACATATTACCCTTTTGCGGAGTTGGGGCGCCGTCCCCTGTCATGCACAGAGCAGGGCGATCGGGTGGTTGTGATGCCACCCTCAGTCACGCTCAGGGTAGGGCCGATGGGGAGCTGGCCTCCCTCCCGGGAGAGGCCACTTTTATAGCCCGGGGCAGATGAAAGAGAGAGGAAAAGAAGGGGCATGCTGTGGTTATCTCTGGAGAACGGGATACGTCAATGGGGGTGCAGACAAGGCCCTCCCTTTTACTCCAGAGGTGGGAAGGGCTGGGAATAGGTACTCCAGGGTCCCGTCCCCAGGTGGCCTGGCTGCTGTTGACTGTGCTTGGTTATCCTGGGAGAAGCTCCTGGCAGTGTGGGAGGGATGGGTGTCAAGGAGGTGGACATAGGCATCCTGGCTGGGGTGGGATGGTGTCCCACCAGTGCGGGCGCTGGGATCTTGCCTGGAGGCTGCAGAGTTAACCCCTCCAGCCCAGGGGGTGGCGGCAGGGGGGATAGAGGGCAGACCCAGCTGTGGTTTGTGAATGTGGCCCTGATTCCCCCGCCCCCTCCCGGCACATCTGTAGTTGGTTTACAGTGAATGAGTCTCCTGTCCTCATGAACTGGGCAAAGGCACCACTCCCTCCTGGGCCCCTGGCCTGGCATCCTGACACAGAACCAGGCGCCACCCCATGACGCTCTCCCTGCTGGCTCTCCCTCGCGCAGCCGCAGGCGGGGAACGTTGGAGTCCTTCGTGACTGAAGCAAGCAAGCCTCATGTTAGTTTTAAGCTGCCTGGCTGCCGGCCGCCATCTTGGCTGGCAGTTAATTTGCATATTGCCCTGATTAGCCAATGGGAAGGGTAGCGGTCGTACGCTAATTACCATGTATCTCTTTTATTAGATAGGATAGAGGTTATCTAGACCTAAAGGATATTACATTATGCAAATATTTGAAATATTTAATCCTAGCCTAAATTTACAATTTGAGTCAAATCTGCTTCCATCACCATATATTTGACCCCCTTACCGTTTATTACCTTCCTACCTTCTCTTTCCCTCTGGTAACCACCACACTATTGTCTGTGTCAATGAGTTTTTGTTTGTCTTAGTTTTTCATTTGTTGCTTTCAGTTTTATATCCCACATATGAATGAAACCATACAGTTCTTGACTTTTTCTGTCTAACTTATTTCGCTTAGCACGATAGGCTCACGATCTACTTATGTTGTTGCAAATGGTAGTATTTCCTCTTTTCTGATGGCTAAGTAGTTTTCCATTGTATAATATATGTACCACCTCTTCTTTATTTAATCATCTATCAAAGAACACATTGTTTCTATGTTTTGGCCACTGTAAATAATGTCGCAGTAAACATATATCTTAGTAAATAAATGTTTTCAAATTTTTCATGTAGATACCCAGAGAAGGGATTTCTGAGTCATATAATAACTCTATTTTGAATTTTACTCCATACTGTTTCCATAGCGGCTGTACCATTTTACATTCCCACCAGCAATGAATGAGAGCACCCTTTTCTCCACAACCTCTCCAACAGTTGTTATTACTCATCTTGTTAATAATAGCCAAAAAGTATGTAGTGAATAAGAAAAATCAAAGGTGAAATGTAAAGAAGCATGAGCATTTAAAGACTCTTTCTGTACATCTAACTCAGGTCTTGGGAGAGAGTGTCTTTTATTTTACTGATTTATAACCATCCACAATTGCTTATATGAATGTCTTAAATCTTAACTTGAAAATTACCTAGGGTCTCCTTGAATCCCATTTGAGCATTTACACATAAGGTCAGGGCATGTGCTGAATAATTTTAACTTTCAGGAACCAAATTCTGGGACTCACCCTATAGCTTAAATCTCCAATTCTCCAGAAAACCAGCCAAAGAATTAATTGACATATAATCACAGATTATATCTAATCCATGACTCCAGAATTTTCAGAAGAGGCCAGTGATGGAATCCGAAACCAGAGAATGCTGCAGGTAAAATTATACAATGTAACGAGTTGGTTTTGAGGAGCCACCACAAACGTGCGTGTTATTTCTTAGGGGCCTCTTGTGTTCCAGTTTACTTCAGGCATCCACCTTGGCCTGTCCTCCTGATTCTTAGAACACTTGACATAATACTGTATTGAATTCCTAGATACAGGAATGATTTAATGATTGGCACTCAAGGGCTGGTATAAACTGATGACAGATGACAGGCCATGTGTAAAGAACTGAGATGCCTTAGCTGATAGCTAATTCCTATTGCCTATCTGACAACCACCAGATATGTGGGTAAAATAATTGTTGATATCCCAATTTCCAGGCTCACCAAGCAGTTCAGCAGAGAGCAGATATTCTGGCCCAGACCAAAGAAGGTATATAAAATCAGTGTTGCTTTAAAACAATAAATTTTGAGGTGGCTTGACATGCAGCAAAATCTATTAGATAAAATTGTCTATTATTTTATTCCAGATTATCATAATTATTTCTTAAATAACATAAACAAATGAATTATTTATTTAAAACTGGAATATATAGGTCACAATAGCAGAAATATAAACTAACTGCTAATATTAGCTTCCCATTTCAGTTGACATTTCCTTGTTTCATTTCTCCATCCTACTTTACTGTGGCTTTTTTGAAGCATGTAGGTACAAAAAAGTCTCACACAAGTTTTCTGTAATAAAATATGTTAATTTTAATGGTCAGAGTTCAGCCAAAGTTCCTAAAATAAAGCCAAATATTTGAAATATGAAGATTTAGAGATGTCCTATTCCTCTTGCCTTCTTTTAAGACAAAATAATTTAAATCAGTCCATATACCAGAACCTGGTGGCAAATAGGATTTAACTTTCTTCAATTAAATTTTATGCCAGATTTGCATAAAAGTGAATAAAAATAGACCCCCCCAAGTTAGATTCCTTCTTGTACAGTTGTTTAATGAAGATATTTAACCATCGTGAGCCTATACAATGGAAAAGGAAAAGTGCAGAAAATGGCCTTGCTCATCACCTTCACCCTCAAAACAGGCCATTTGAATGTTCTTCTTTATATGGGTTTTTAGGATATGGTATGTACTGAGTAAACTCATTCTCTCCTATCTAAAACCAGTCCTATTACCAAGGTCTAGATTCCTTCTATTTATTCTGTTAAGTACCTTGCTTTCTTAGGGTACCTTCTTCCAACCACAAACTTATCTCTTCCCATTTATGCTCACAATTCTTGCAGAGATACTCTCATAGCTGTCCCTGCTCCATTTTCCCTGCCCACTTCTCTTACTGTTTTGTTTTGCTCCATTTGCTCCACTTTGTACTCTTTGTGTATACTGTGACCCTGCGGGAGGAACACCAAGAACTACAATATCTGGGTTCTTTTTATTTTCTGGCATCTGCTGAGATTAGAGAGAAGAAAAAGAGAGAGGTCTGGGTATTTCTTTACTTCCCGTCCCTGCCACATGCCCAAAATTCTGGCATAATTACTGACTTGACTACTCAATATCTTGTAGTCCCTTTGTGGCTCCAGCTCTGACCTATTATCATTCTCTTCTCTTGTCCTTTTAGGCTAAGGATGATAAGGTTCCTGATGCTGCTGTTGGTTCTGAATGCCTCATTTAATTCTGCCAAGACTGAATTTATTTATTTATTTATTGTTTACAGTATTACAGATTTTCTCTCCCCAGGCTCCTCTCTACCCAGCCCCTGCCCTCCCTCCACCCCCCCAACCCTCGCCAGGGCTTCACCCCACTATTGTCCATGTCCATGAGCTATGCATATATGTGTATAAATTCTTTGGTTAATCTCTTCCTATCCCCTTACATCCTCCCTCCCCTCTGATATCTGTCAGTCTGTTCCATGAATCCAGCCTCTGGATCTATTTTGTTTTTTAGTTTATTTTGTTTATTAGATTCCACATATAAGTGAGATCATGTGATATTTGCCTTTCTCTGACTGGCTTATTTTGCTTAGATTAAAACTATAATGAAGTATCACCTCACACCTGCTAGGATAAGTCAACAATAAGTGCTGGCAAGAAAAAGGAAACCCTAGTACACTGCTGGTGGGAATGCAGACTGGTGCTGCCATTATGGAAAACAGTATAGAGTTTCCCCAAAAACTTAAAATGAACTGCCACTTGACCCAATGATCCCAATTTCAGGAATATATCCTAAGAATCCTGAAACACCAACCAGAAAGGATATATGCACCCCTATGTGTATAGCAGTGTTATTTACAATAGCTAAGATCTGGAAACAGCCCAAGGGCCCATCGGCAGGTGAGTGGATTTACACAATGGAACACTATGTGGCTGTAAAAAAGAAGGGTCTCTTACCCTTTGTGACAACATGAATGGACCTGGAGATCATTCTTCCAAGATTTTTATAAATAGTTGCTTCTAATGCTCAAAAGCTCTGCTGAATGTATTTTCAGTTTCCTCCTGTGACTGTCATGAATACACTTCTTGACCTATTCTAATCTGATCTTGGACCTCTTCATTCTATTAAAACGACTCTTATTTGTCTCTTGTTTAAGCAATCTGCTAAAGCATGCCAAAAAAGTGGCCTGCTGAGATAGTTCACTAAACATAAAAAGGCCTCTGATCTCAAGAGGAATTATATTATTCGCTTGTGAGAAGAAAGTGCTAAAGATAGTTATGAATTTAAATAACAGGTTTTCTCTCTCATGTATATCCAATTACCTACTAAGCATCTCCACTTCAAAGCCATTATGTACAATACTGAATTCATCATCTTCCCCATATGTGACACATAATGAATGAGTTGAAAATGAATGAATAAAGTGCTCTTGAGTATGTATCTTCTTGCTAGTTCCCCAGACAAGAAATCCGAGAGGCAATTTTTATTGTCCCATACCTTCTGATGTAGCCAATCAATAGTACTTATCCTATATAATAAAAGCTTAATATGCTAAGTGTCCAGTAATCCATTCAACCAATCAAAGTATAATATACTAATGATATGCTAAGGCTGGTCAACCGCTCACTATGATGTGCACTGATCACCAGGGTGCAGACGCTCCGACCGTTAGGCTAGCTTGCTGCTGGGGTTCAGCTGATCGGGACTGAGCGAGATGGGCTGGACATGCCCTGGAGCCCTCCCATGGTCCCTCGCTGGCTGGCCAACCTCCCGCGTCCCTCTCCGGTTCCACTCGTGCACAGGTGGGGTCCCTCAGCCTGGCCTG
>NW_006285787.1:198795-212573 GCF_000327345.1 Myotis davidii
ACTTTATAGTAATAAATGTGATTGAATTTGGAGCCTATTTGGATAATCCAGAATAATCTCTCCATTTCAAGATTTTTAATATACTCCTATCTACAAAGATCCATCTTTTCAAATAGATAGTAATATATGAATATTCCATGGATTAGCACATAGATACCTTTTGAGGAACCATTCTCAGCCTTTCACACTATAACATAAACACATGCACATGACTATTTCATAGATCAAGATAAAATATTACCAGAAAACCAGACATGCACTCCTTTTTGCCGTTCTACCAGTGACTACCTTGGTTGATTTTTTGCTCAATATCCATGCATGTTTTTGTGTACAATTATAGCTCTTTGGTTTTCTTTGATACATAGTATTTTATTTTATTAACTAGAGGCCCAGTGCATGGAATCATGCATGGGTGGGCTCCCTAGGAATGGCCTGCAGGGATCGGCCAAAACCAGCAGTCCAACACTGCCTGCCTCTCTTGCCTGCTGCTCCCGCTCATCCCGGCCCCACTGTGCCTGCCACCACCGCTGCTTGGTAGGTTTGTTGCTGCTCTGCTGTGGTCTCCAGCTGTGGCCGACAATTGTGAGCCTTGCTTCTGGCGCCCGTCAGTCAGCTGAGTGGCGCTCCCATTGTGGGAGCAAATTGACCACCAGGGGGCAGCTCCTGTGTTGAGAGAATGCCCCCTAGTGGTATTTGTGTGTCATAGCTACCAGTTGACCGGTCAAGCAGTCAAGTGGTTGACCGGTCGTTTGGTCGTTTAGGCTTTTATATAGATAGCTATCCCTCAATTTATTTCTCCATCTTATATTAGTGGGTATATGGCTTGTTTACAGTATGGTACTACTAAAATGGGACTGCTATAAACATTTTTGTACATACTTTTTAGTAAGGAACTGTTAAATATATTGGGTAAATAGGAAAGAATTAATAGAATTAGTCAGTGATAAAGTATGTGTATGTTCAACTTTAGTAGATATTGACAACAGTTTTCAAAAATGGTTGTACAAATGTATGCCTTCAACAGTAGTGTCTGAGAGTTTCTGTTGCTCTACATTCTTACTAATACCCAGAACAGTAATGCTTTCTTTCAAACTGTAGTTTCAGTGATCATATCCCTAATTATTAATGAAATTAAACAAACTTTCATAGGCTATTTAGCATTTGAATATCTTCCTCTGTAAAGTAGCTGATCAAGTTTTTGCCCATTTTTCTTATTAGTCTGCTTTTTAAAAATTAACTTGTATTCAGTTAATAAAAATATTCTAGATACTAGAGGCCCAGTGCACAAAAATTTGTACACTCGGGTGGGTCCCTCAGCCCGGTCTTTGCCCTCTCGTAGTCTGGGGCCCCTCAGGGGCCCCTTCCCCTGGTAGCTGGCAGCAGTTTTCCTCCGGCGCCTGGAACTCTGGCCTTTGCTCTTCTCCGGGAGGGGCTGGTGTGGCGGGCTTCACTTTTCACCGGGGCTAATTTGTATATGTAGGCACTAAGTGACGGAGTGAAGCCCACCGGCCCTGGGCAGGAGCAGTGAGCGAAGGCTGGCATGGCTTCCCTCTTAGCTCGCCGCTAAGGCCCTGGAGGCGGGGCCGGTGCGATGGGCTTCACTCTTCGCTCACCATGCTGGCCTTCGCTCACTGCTCCTGCCCGGGACTGGCGGGCTTTGCTCCATCGCTTGGCACCTACATATGCAAATTAGCCGCCATCTTTGTTGGCAGTTAATTTGCATATTGTGCTCATTAGCCAATGGGAGGCATAGTAAAGGTATGGTCAATTACCATGTTTGTCTGTTATTAGATAGGATAAGTTGCATATATGCATAGTACATACCTTTTCCAAATTATGACTTGTATTTTACACTCTTGATGTCTTTCAATGACTATTGGTGATGTACTTTAATAAAGTCTGGTTTGTCATGCTTCTTTTAAATTTAAAGTAATTTGCTTCCTATCTTAGAAATCCTTGCCTAGGATTTCATGTTCTCTATGCAACATAAAAACATCCTCCTATACCATGGTCTAAAATATTTATTTTTTACAATTGATACAAAATCCTATATAATAAAAGGCTAATATGCAAATCAACCGAACAGCAGAATGACCGGTTGCTATGATGCACACTGACCACCAGGGGGCAGACACTCAATGAAGGAGCTGCCCCCTAGTGGTCAGTGCATTCCCACAGGGGGAACGCCACTCAGCCAGAAGCTGGACTTACAGCTGGTGAATGCCTTCCCCGCTTCCACAGCAGTCAGACATGCCTGAGGGCTCCCAGACTGTGAGAGGGTGCAGGCTGGGCTGAGGGACCCCTCCCCACCCTTGCCCAAGTGCACAAATGTCATGCACCAGGCCTCTAGTATATACATAAAAATCTGGAATTAATATTTGTTAACTGTGAGGTTGAAACCAAGTTTTTTTAAAAATATAAATATACAATTTGACCAAACACCATCATTTGCCTCTGCTCTGATTAGCATCTCTTTTTGTAAACCAGATGACTATATATATGCTTTTTGTTCCTGAATTCTCAATTAGATTCCATTAGCATGTTTCTCTTTTCTTTTACCAATACCACTAAATCTTAATATAAAGTCTTAATACTAGTTTTAATCAACATTAACATTAAAAGTCTTAATATATGGCAGTATGTCTTCCTTCAGGAGTCCTTTGGTTATTCTTGTCTTTTTGCATTTCTATGTAAGTTGGATAATTAGCATGCCAATTTCCTTGAGTATATTAGTTGGATTGCATTGAATCATAAATCAATTTGGGGAAAATGAAACTTTATTAAGCAACACTGCTAAATACACAATAATTTTCCAAACATTAAAATAATTATAAATCCAGAAATCTCAGAAGTTCAACTAACCCAGTCAAAGTAATTTAAAGAGAAACACACCACCTGGATGGCATGGCTCAGTGTTTGAGAGTCAACTTATGAACCAGGAGGTCATGGGTTCAATTCCTGGTCAGGCGACATGCCCAGGTTGCGGGCTCCATCCCCGCTGTGGGATATGCCTGCTTTTGTTTTCTTTGCTACATAGTATTTTATTTTATTAACTAGAGGCCCAGTGCATAGAATCATGCACGGGTGGGCTCCTTCGGCATTGTCTGCAGGGATCGGCCAAAACCAGTAGTCCAACACTGCCTTCCCCTCCTGCCTGCTGCTCCTGCTCATCCCAGCCCCACTGTGCCTGCCACCACTGCTGCTTGGTAGGCTTGCCAATCAATGATTCTCTCTTATCATTGGTGTTTCAATCTCTTTCTTTCTCTCTCTTTCTCTCTGAAATCAATAAAAATATTTTTTTTAAAAAAAGAGAGAAACACACCAAAGCACATCATAACCTAGTTGCTGAATATCAGCAAAATAAGAACATGTTATAATCATCCAGAAAAAAAGAAACACAAATTATGTACAGGGTCCAATCTCTTCTGTGTATTTTGCATTCAGGCATTGCCATTTTTTTCTCTAGAAATTTTATTTATAGCTGTTTTATCTTTTTTATCATCTTTTACATAACATATTCATCTTTGTCTCTACCTTCCTGAGCATAAGAAGCATATTTATTAGCTATTTCAAGAGCCTTGCTTGATAATTTTATTGCATATGTTATTTCTCAGTCTCCTTTTTGCTATTTTGCATGTTGTAATTTTTCATTGTGAATCCACTGTGAATTTTGCAATGTTAGTTCCTTTTTCCCTTCTCTACTCATTCCTGTAAATGTTATTGGGTTTAACAGTGAAGTTACTTGGGATCCATTTGAAGTGTTCAGGGCTTCTCTCTTAGCCTTGTTTGTGAAGATCCAGATTAGCCTTTAGTCTATGGCAGTGGTCAGCAAACTCATTAGTCAACAGAGCCAAATATCAACAGTACAACGATTGAAATTTCTTTTGAGAGCCAAATATTTTAAACTTAAACTATATAGGTAGGTACATTGTTATTAACTTAATTAGGGTACTCCTAAGGCTTAGGAAGAGCCACACTCAAGGGGCCAAAGAGCCGCATGTGGCTCGCGAGCCATAGTTTGCCGACCACGGGCTATGGCAATTCTTTCAGCACTACAAAAGCAAAACATTTCTAAAACTCTAATTGGGAGCCCTAACCGGTTTGGCTCAGTGGATAGAGCCTTGAACTGTGGACTGAAGGGTCCCAGATTTGATCATGGTCAAGGGCATGTACCTTGGTTGCAGGCATATCCCCAGTAGCGAGTGTGCAGGAGGCAGCTGAATCAATGTTTCTCTCTCATCGATGTTTCTAATTCTATATCCCTCTCTCTCTCCCTTCCTCTCTGTAAAATATAAATAAAATATATTTTTAAAAAAACACACAAAAAAACTCTACTCTGGATAGAGGAAACATAAACATAAACTTTCCCTTGGCCTGTGAGAGGATTGTTTAGCCCATCTCTTTTCTGCTGGTCCTTTCCTGGTTCCAGATAACTTCCTCCCACATATGCACTGATGAATATGTAGTCAAATACTTGAGAGGAGCCCCCAATGACCTCCTGTTGCTATATATCTTTGTAGTTCTTTCTTTTCCAATATTTTTACCTGGAAATTCCAGCCATCCCTAACACTCTGGACTAAAGAAGATGAGATTTAGTGTTTAACCTTTATGATATTTATTTTAGTTTCAGAGACTCTTTCTGACTTATGCATTTCTGGTTGCTGCTCTAATTTTGTTGATCTCAGAACAAGTTCTCAGATGCTAAGACTGCTTTCACTTGTGATGTTGTAATGAATAGGAAATGGCATTGAAATATTGACTTTCACTTAGCCTCTCAGTTTCATCATCTATAAAATGGCAGAAGCTGTGTTACCTACCATCCAATGACACTATGATCAATGTCAAACGTAAAACTGAAAGTCATTGGCACTGATTAGATATTCAAAAAGTGGCCATTATTAATTTAGGATCATTCTAAATCAGAAAGAAAGCATTGTTTTGCTCAATATAGAGGATGTGATTGAATAGATACTAAGTGGAATAAGTTCAGTAATGATTTATTCTTTGCCCAAGAGTATTTAAGAAAAGAACACCACCTGGATCAGAGCTATTAGCTTATGAGAGTATATTTCCTTGTACTATAAAATCAAAACACAACTTATTATGTTATAAAGAGAAAAAATCTTTAAATAATTATTACACAAATATCAAAGCATGCATATCTAGAGTAACCCATCATCAAATTACAATAAAATTGTTCTCCAGAAATATTTAAATATAATTAGAAAAATCATTGAGTCTAATAATTGTAATACCTCCTCAACTTGAATAGTCCCATTAAAGTCCCCATATTCATGAAATGCCTACTAAAACTTCAACCCATGCACAGGTCTATAATTCCATAACCTTGCAACTTGGTAGAAGGAAAGATTGAGGTTTATAAATCTTGCCTGTGTCACAAGTTTACGGAAATATTTGGACAGATCATTTATTTTTCTGGTCTGAGGGCTTAAATTATCTCTAACACCACTTCCTAACCCAAAAGTCCATGATAAAGTATTCTCTAGTCCTCTTTTAATCGGAGCACTTCTTTTATTTGTAAATTGATGAAAGCCTTATATGATCACTAATTAATCTTAATAGCTGCACAGCCTTCTATTAAATGGACGTACCAATAATATAGTTCAGGTGTCTACATTAATAAACATTTAGGTTTTGTATATTTATATTTTTCCATAATTTGTTCCTAAAAGCAATGCTTGCAACAAATACCATGCATATATTTTATTTTACATATGCATGGGAATATCTGTAAGATAAAATATTATAAGTATAATTACCAATTCAGATTTTTAAAATGTTGATGATATTGAAAAATTTCTTTCATATATTTGTACCATTTTAGAGATTTAATAACAACGTTTGAGGTTTCCTGTTTTACCAAAGCCTTATCAGCACAATAAACTATCTGACTTTTGGATCTTTTTCAATAATACAACAGAACACGGGAATCTCATGCACTTATACTTACATTCTCTTATATGTTAGTTTTAGCATTTATTCATATATTGATGAGTGGCTTGCATTACATTAATAATAAACTACTTATTCATATATTTTGCTAATTTTTATTGGCATTTTTTGGTAATTTACTTATTGTTTTGTAAGTGCTCTTGAGAAATTAAAGATATTACCTCTAAGAACAATACTGCTTTTCATCTATTTTTCCTTTTGACTTTATTTGTGATAGGCTTTAAACCAAAAAAAAACCCCAAAAAACAAAACAAACAAAAAAATAGAAACCTCTGTGGAAAATTATATGATGGTGGAAGGAGATTTGATTTAGGTGGTAAACAAACAATGCAATATAGAGATGATATATTACAGAATTATACACTTCATACCTACATAATTGTATTAATCACTCTCACCCCAATGAACTTAATTTAAAAATAAAAATGCATAACAGAAAAAGAAAATAAAATTATATAGTTAGATATATCAACTTCTTTTACTTTATGATTTTTAAATTTTTGCCAAACTTAATGTGATAGGTTATTGCTATGTCTGATCAGTAACAACCCAAATAGAACAATAGGAAATTAAGAATCAGAAAATTGAAGAATATCTCTGGCATGACAAATAATTGACCAAATTAAACAGCCCCCCATAAATTCTAATTTCCCTCCTCTTTCTTCTGCTGTTTTCCTCTCTCTTCCCTTCATTTTCCCCTTATTCCTCCGTTCCTCCTCTCCTTCATTATGGAATTTTAAGAATCAGAGAAGTGAAATGACTCATTTTTCAAGGGCTCTACAACCTCTCCATTTTTACCGGCAGGACAGAGTTAAAAGGGAATAAAAATACTAACAAGAATACCATGGCTGCTTTAATTTTTATTGTATAATTAAAATGTTTTTGGCACTGCATAAAAATATATAAAAGGTATTCAAATTTAAAAGATCATTATCATGTTTGATATCGTACAAATGAAGTTGACCTAAAAACTAAGATCTAAGAAAACTTAACTAAATAGTGTCATGGTTCAAACAGACTGTATGTCCATATCTAGAACTCAGTTTGCACTAAGGCTTAGCATGCAGAGTTAATACCTATGCACATAGCACTAACATATGTCTTATAGTATACTTAAAAACTGAATCGAGAGTACTGAATGCAGGCTTTCTATTTTCTGTTGAGCTAGTCTCTTTTTCATTGTTAGGATACATTTAGCCTCTCTGTTACAAGGCCTTTTTCATAATGTAAATCCAGAAAGAGGTACATAACAAAACTTTTGACAAGCAAATAAAACAATTAATAAATTTTAAACTTCTTATTATTAGAGGTACATAAATTTTACCTTCTCTTTCTGTTTTCCAAGAAATATGAAAATAGATTTCAGATTTGATCTTTAGTTGCAAATAATTTTTGTCACTTTGTGAATTTTTATGTTTTAGAAACATATACAATTAATATTTTCTCTGAATTTAATTATTCAACACCTGCCATATTTATAATCAATTTCAAAGATATTTGCAATTTTCTATGGATAACAGAATTTATTGTAACAAATTATTCTACTTTAAAATAAGTAGACTTAAAAAATATATATACCACTGATAGCAACAAATATCTATAAAAAGTTTTATAATGAGTACTGATGAATATCAATCTAAAGGAAAACAAAAAAAAATTTATTGGAACAGAGTAGTAGTAAGGAAAATTATATATAACCAAATGTATAGCAACCAAATTAGAAATAACCAAATATTCAATACAAAGGAAAAGAGGAGCTAGTAAATGTATATCAATGAGGTAAAGTCCACGTTGTAAAATACAACATTTCTTCTACTATGTCAATATATTTAAAATGTTATGATTAAGTTGAATGAAGATATCAGAAAATCGATTTGCTTAAACAGTGTGATTGCAAGGTATAAAATATCACTGCAATTGAAGATAATCACAGGTTAGTAACATAAGTAGCATTTTATGTAGATTAGGCTCTAAATTTTTATAAAATATCTAAAGGAATTATTAAATATTTTAAGAAAATTTGTACATTAGAATTATAAAAAATTGCTTTAAATTCTCTTTAAATACTATGAAACCAAAAACTGATTTTATGCAATTTCATTGCACTTAGGACAAAAAACCAATTCTATATCTCAATAACCCATGTCATTAGCAACAGTAATTGGCATGATGCTGTGATCCAGCTCTTCATTCTCATTCAGGATTACATGCCTTCATGGTGATCTCTAGTTTTTCCAGTTCACGTGACGATTTCTCAACCTTCGCACGGCTGATTTAACATCTTCATTCCTCAGAGAGTAGATGATGGGGTTCAACATGGGCGTACAAACAGTGTAGAACACCGAAAGGAATTTATCCACAGACAGTCTGCTGAAAGGCCATATATAGAAATAGATGCAAGGCCCGAAAAAAAGAATCACCACTATGATGTGAGCTGTTAATGTAGAAAGTGCCTTGGATGACCCACTGGAGGACCGGCGCCAGACAGTGATCAAAATGATGACGTAGGAAATAATTAAAGCCAGGAAACAGCCCAATGATATCAGGCCACTGTTAGTTAGTGTCATAATTTCCATCTCATAAGTATCCATGCAAGCCAGCTCTATCACTAGGGGAAGGTCACAAAAGAAGCTGTCTACCTCATTTGGGCCACAGAATGGCAGATCCACTGTAAAAGCCAAGTGGCTCACCGAATGAAGAATACCCACAGCCCAGGAAATAAACACAAAGATTATACAGAGTCTCCGATTCATAATTGTGCTGTAGTGTAGGGGCTTGCAGATGGCTATAAATCTGTCATATGCCATAGCTACGAGCAACATCATCTCACTCCCAACAAAACTATGAAGAAGAAATATCTGGGCCATGCAACCCTCGAAGGAGATAGTCTTTTTCTCAACAAAGAAGTCCACAAGCATCTTGGGGGTTGCAAAGTTAGATTGGCAGATATCAATGAAAGAAAGGTTACTGAGCAGGAAGTACATAGGAGAATTCAAATGGGAGTCAGAGGAAATGATGACAATAATCATGAGGTTGCCCAGCACTGATGTCACATACACCATAGAGAAGATGGCAAAAAAGAAAAGCTGAAGATCCCGAGAATTAGAGAGTCCCAGGAGCACAAACTCAGACACCACTGATTCATTTATGTGAGCCATGTATCCGATCTACAGTTGCCTAAATTTAAAAAACATCAGGGAAATATTACACAATGATTATGACTATATCTGGGAAAGATACAAAAGAAACATAACCAGCTTTCAATTAAAAGTCAATTTAATTTAATGAAGTAGTATAGAAAATTGACTAATATTTAACATCCAACTGCTGTGAAAAGAGGGATAGTGTGAAAAAAAGGATTAGATATGGATCCTATCATAACTAGGAACATAAGATACACATGTTAAAAATAAAAATATAAAATTGGAAATGAGCAAATGTAAGTGGTACATTAATACCATAAATATTATCAAGATGAAAGAAATTATGCCGAAGTGATAAAGTAAGGTGTCATGGAGTAGGAATTATTTTAAGTTAAAACTTTTTAAAAGTATGGAATTTGCTAGCCAAAACTGAAGGAAAGGCTATTTCTGGTGGGGGAATAATGAGAATAAAGATACAAAGCTAAAAATGTGAAAGATATACTCAGGGAACTATAGTTGAGTGGCCTGTCTGGAGAAGAGGTCATGCTGAGGAGCAATGACAGTGAAGTTGGGAATGGTAGCTCAGGAGCAAATTGTGGATGCGATTAGGCTTGACTGCAAGGCTAAGTGGACTAGATTAATGTTCTTGAAATTAAGAATCATAAAGTGCTTGATAGTTTTAAGAACTTAATAGAAGCAATTTGTTTAGGAAGAAAGGGCAGTGGTGTCTCCTTGTAAACACTCCTAACATACCTGGATTTATAAAAATCTGCAACACCTTTCAGAAACAGTCCTTACATGATGCATTTTAAACACATGATAGCTTTTCAAAAGAGAAAAGTTAAGTAGTGTGTAAATTGCCTCTTGAATGTGTTTTGAAATTTTACTTAGCACATTGGACACCATATGGCCACTTGGTCCCAGAAAAAATCGCTATACAACCTCCAATGTTTCAGAAAACATTTTTGGCTTTAGCCCTGTATACCCAACAATGTGTGATAGTCATTTATTTGTCCTTATACTGATTAAAGATATGCACCCTATATTTTTCAATAGCTGTATGATTGACCTTGGAAGATAGAACTAAATTATCTCCAAAGCTATTTTTATCTCTAAACTTCTAAGTGCAGAGGCAGTGCCTGGTTGCTGGAGTTGCTCAGTTGGTTGAGCATCATCCTGTGCACCAAAAGGTTGCCAGTTTGTTTCCCAGTCAGATGATATACCTTGGTTTTGTGTTTGATCCTTTCTCTCTCTCTCTCTCTCTCTCTCTCTCGCTCTCTCTCTCTCTCGCTCTCTCTCTCTCTCGCTCTCTCTCTCTCTCGCTCTCTCTCTCTCTCGCTCTCTCTCTCTCTCGCTCTCTCTCTCTCTCGCTCTCTCTCTCCTCTCCCTTCCTCTCTCTAAGCATGTCCTCAGGTGAGGATTTAAAAAAAAGTCTTTAAAGTACAAAGGTTTTTATGTTACAAAAAATATGTTTTTTTTTAAAAGTCACTCAGAATTCCTTGGACTATACACAGAGCATCCAGAAGCTTCTTCATTAATAAATCATTAACTTTTTTAATTGTTAGTGTACCTCAATATAGAAGTGTTTTTAAATTGTAAAATACAGCATAAGAGAATTTCCCTATTCCTGGTGTAAGACCAACTTTGATACTTAGAAGGTGATGTTATATTAATATCCATCTATAAAGTATCTCAACAGAACTCCCAAACCATAAACAAGCATACTTTTATTTTTTATTATTTTGTCTTATAAGCCTAATAGTAAAAAGCAATAAAGGATATCCTTGTTGACCATGACACTACCTTGTGTAGCTGCTCCTTCTTTATTCCAGGCAAATTTTGATAGTCAACAAATATTTGCTTAACAGATGGCTAAGTATTCCCTGACTAGAAAGCATAAAAGGGGCAGAGAAGGAAGAGATAATCCTATAGCATACTTCCCTTTCTTTGTCAGATACTGATCCTATTCTTATCAGGGCTGCCCTAAACCAATGCAGTGCAAGAGTCACATAGACAGAGAAGTGGAGAACAGAGATTCACTTCTACCAAATGGAGTTTCCAATTTGACTGAGACAAGAATACTTTCTCTTTTGCTATCTTCTAGTTTCTGATTTTGCATCTAGAAGGCAATTTACCCATCATATCTAGTTCAAACAATATCGTCATATGCATATATAATACTTACATTTATATTACTTTTAGTAATTTCTCCCAGTCTTTCAGTTCTTCCTTATTTTCTCCAAATTTGGTCTCTTTCAGTTTGTTTCTAAGCTTCCCACTTTCTGCTATGAGTTTTCATACCAGAAATATTTGCAATATACTCTTGACTTGATGCATTTTAACTTGGTCCCTGCACTAAGCTGTGCAGAAACAAGCCCTTCAGGTTCTTTCCTGAGGTAGTGATGGCTCTGGTCCTGTTGTCCGTGACCATCAAATTACAATTTCCTAAGGGAAGGCAATATAAAGTCTTCCATCCTCATTCCAAGCAAATGATTTCATTGGAGAAGTGAGAAATCACCCTTTAGAGACCTGAGGTCACACTGCAGTGAGAGTGATTATATTTTTAAAAATTATTTTTCCAGAAATAGACAAGAAAAAAGTTGTGTGTGTGTGTGTGTGTGTGTGTGTGTGTTACCAATTTGTTGGTACATATGAGAACAATAGATTATTTGATTTTAATAGATTCCCAGTCAGTGAAATAATTTTTTGGCACCCACATTCCTATCAATAAAACAATTACACAATCTTACAAAATGATCAAAGCCTCAGGATGCTTACTTCCAATCATAAGGAACCCACTACTTCACAAATCAGATGTATCTAGTTAGAGTGCTCAACAAGTTCTGCCAACTGTGGTTTAACAGAATAAATTTATTCTCATTTTAACATAATTTTTCATCAAATTTTAAAGGTGCTCTCACTTTTTCTCCATGATAAATCTTCTATTTCTCCCTCAAAATATGTCAAAAGTCTTTTCAACTGTATTTTATACAATAAATTTTCTAGATTTCCAAAGGTTGTAATGTAGATGTAATTTTCAAATGGTCACCTTTAAAGAAGAAAACTGAAAATACAATTCTCTAACCACTTATGTATATCTCCTAGTAAATATTCTTATAACAATGACATATGCTTGAAAGCAATAGATACTGAAAAAATTATTTATAAATTTGAGAGTGAAAAACATTTTACTGATGGAATACATTCCATGTTTAAAATTATTAATTTTATATATGAATATGTGTGTAAGATTAAAAACATAATATCAAAGGAAAAATGGAAGATTGGTAAAATTATATTGTGCAAATTTTTATAAGCCTAAAAACATTTATTAAAGAAAAGTTTTAAAATATCCAGAGGAGTAGTATACATTCTGCACAGTGTAAGAAAAATACAAAGGACAGAGTCAAAAATTGTATAAAAGGGACTTAAACTGAATTAATGATATTGCATATTTTTAAAATTTTATTTTTATTGTTGAAAGTATTACAAATATTCCCTTTGTTTGTTTGTTTGTTTTTTCCCCATGTACCCCCTACACCCTGCATCTGCTCTCCCAGGCCTTCACCACTCTATTGTCTGTGTCCATGGGATATGCATATCCTATCTAATAAAGAGGAAATATGCTAATTGACCATCATGCCATCGCAAAGATGGCAGCTCCCACAGCCAAAAGATGGCGGTGCCCAGTCCCCTCAGCCCACCAGCCACCCAGGGCTGGCTTGAGGCACAGGCAAGCCTCCAATGGCGACTGCCTAGCTGGCACCTGAGGCGCAGGCAAGCTTTGGATGCCAGTTGCCCAGCTGCCCAGGGCCGCCCAACCCTCAGGTAACCAGGGCCGGCCGAGGCTTGCGCTGCCAGCAATGGCAACAGCAGAAGTGTGATGGGGGCGTCACCTTCCGCTGATCGGCCTCCCACCCCTGAGGGCTCCTGGACTGTGAGAGGGCGCAGGCTGGGCTGAGGGACCCCCTCTCCCGTGCATGATGCACTGGCCCTCTATTATGAGTATAAGTTTTTGGGTTAAACACTCCCCTCCCACCTTCCCTCTGAAATTCGTTATTCTGTTCCTTGCTTCCATGTCTCTGGATCTATTTTGTTCATCAGTTTATTTATTTTTCATTGCCAGTTTTTTTTTCTTTAATTATTTAATGTTTAAAGTATTATATATGTCTCCTTTTCCCCCATTGACCTCTCCTTGGCACTCCCACCCCCCAGCAAATGCCCTCACCCCCCTAATGTCTGTGTTCATTGGTTATGCTTATATGCATGCATACAAGTCCTTTGTTTGATCTCTCACCTCCCCCTGCTTTCCCTCTGAGGTCAGATGGTCTGTTTGATGCTTCTCTGTCTCTGGGACTATTTTTATTCATCAGTTTATGTTGTTCACTATATTCCGCTAATGAGTGAGATCATGTGATATTAATCTTTCTCTGACTGGCTTATTTGGCTTAGCATAATGCACTCCAGGTCCATCCATGCTGTTGCAAATGGCAAAAGTTTTTTTCTTTTTCATAGCAGTGTAGTATTCCATTGTGTAGATGTAACACCATTTTGATGGGTTTTTTTTGTTTCAAACTATAAGGTATTTATTTTATTTATTTATTTTTTTAGATTTGAATGTATTTTTTTATTTATTGTCTAAAGCTTTATATATCTCTTCTT
>NW_006285787.1:212860-217908 GCF_000327345.1 Myotis davidii
GACAAATGGAAAGAGTTCCTTATTTGTTACAGCAGCTTAGAATTCCATTGTGTAGATGTATCAGTTTTTTTAATCCACTGATCTGCTGATGGGCACTTAGGCCGTTTCCAAATCTTAGCTATTGTAAATTGTGCTGATACGAACATAGGGGTGCATATATCCTTTCTGAATGATTTCTTGGGATATATTCCTATAATTGGGATTACTGGGTCAAATGGGCATTCTATTTTTAATTTCTTGAGGAAATGCCATGCTGTTTTCCACAGTGGCTGCACCAATCTGCATTCTCACTAGCACTGCACAGGGGTCCTTTTTCTTCACTTCCTTGCCAGCACTTGTCATTTGTTGATTTTTTGATGATGGCCATTCTCACAGGTGTGAGATGGCACCTCATTGTTGTGTTGATTTGCATCTCTCAGATGTTTAGTGACTTTGAGCATATTTTCATGTCTCTTGTCCTTCTGTATGTCCACTTTCGAAAAGTGTCTATTTAGGTCCTTTGCCCATTTTTTTTATTAGATCGTTCATCTTCCTTCTGTTAAGATGTATGAGTTCCCTGTATATTTTGGAGATTAGGCCTTATCAGAGATAACATTGGCAAATATGTTCTCCCATGCAGTGGGCTTTCTTGTTGTTTTATTGATGATTTATTTTGCTCTGAAGAAGCATTTTATTTTGATGTAGTCCCATTAGTTTATTTTCTCCTTAGTTTCCATTGCCCTTGGGACTGTATCAGTGAGAATATTGCTTCGACAAATGTGTGCTATTTTGCTGCATATTGCTTCTTCTAAGATTTTTATGGTTTCCTGTCTTACATTTATGTCCTTTATCCATTTTGAGTTTATTTTTGTGTATGGTGTAAGTTGGTGGTCTAGTTTCACTTTTTGCATATATCTCTCCAATTTCTCCAACAGCATTTATTGAAGAGACTGTCTTTACTCCCATGTATGCTCTTGCCTCCTTTGTCAAATATTAATTGAGCGTAATGGCTTGGGTCTATTTCTGGGTTCGTTGTTCTGTTCCATTGGTCTATATGTCTGTTCTTGTGCCAGTACCAAGCAGTTTTGAGAACAGTGGCTTTGTAGTATAGCTTGATATCTGGTATTGTCATCCCTCCAATTTTGTTCTTTCTCAGGATTGCTGCAGCTATTCAGGCTCTTTTATTATTATTATTATTATTATTATTATTATTCCATATGAACTTTTGAAAAGTTTGTTCTAGGTCTGTGAAATATGCCATTTTAATAGAGATTGCATTGTCCTTCTGCCACCTCAATTATACATATGTTACTTCATTTCATGTTGTCCCAAAGCTCTCTTAGGCTCTCCTCCTACTTTCTAATTTTGTTCTCCAATTGCTGTTCAGATTGGGTGTATTTTTGTGCCCTGTCTTATAACTCACTAATTCAGTCCTCTGCTTCTTCTAGTCTACTGTTGAAACCTTCGATTGTGCTTTTTACTGTAGGTATATAATTTTTGATTCCACTTGATTCTTACATAAGTTGTTGATTTTCTTATCCAGCTGGTTTAGGAACTGTATGACCCTTACTCTGAATTATTTTTCTGACTTATAGCATCGCTCTATTTCATTTAGTTCCTTTTCTGGCCATTCCTCCTTTTCTTTCATTTTGGGGTTGTTTCTTTGTTTCCCCATTTTTTCTCTCACCAAAAGGTCCAGGCACTGAGTCACACCGGATCTGTGTCTGAAGTGGCGGGCTTGGCTGGAGGGTTGCACACTCTGAGACTCAATGGAGGGCCCAGATGCCAGGTCGCATGGGGCCTGTGGCTGAAGCAGCGAGGTTGGCAGGAGGGGAGCACCTCTGGGTCTCACAGGAGCCTGCAGCCAGGGAGGCTGGATTTCCGGTATCTGTGGGTCTACAGATGAGGTAGCAGGTCTTTGGCTGAAATGGCTGCAGTGTTTGGCATGGTGTCTGGGGCCAGTCTGGTGTTGAGGCTGGGCTCCTAGACAAAGCCTTTCCTTCAAGGTGATATGGTTTCTGTGCCAGAGCTGGTCACCCTGGGAGTGCTTGCAGTGGTAGCAAGGGCTCCCCATTTTGTAGAGCCCAGTCTGCCAGCTTTTGAGACTCCTGCAGGATCTAACCGTCCCTCATTCACACACACACACACACACACACACACACACACCACATACTCACACATACACCACACACGTACACACTCCTTCACTCACTCACACTCTCTTTTTACTCCTTCACTCACTCACACACTCTCCCTCACTGTGGTCTTGCCGCCCGCCATCTTGGAAAAATCTACCAAAGCTTTTTTATTTGCTGATGGGCACTTGGGCTGTTTCCAAATCTTATCTTTATAAATAATGCTGCTATGAACATAAGGGTGCATATATTCTTTCTCATCGGTGTTTTTGATTTCTTAAGATATATTCCTAGAGGTGGAATCACTGGGTCAAATGGGAGTTCCATTTTTCATATCTGAGGAAACTCCATACTGTTTTCCACAGTGGCTGCACCAGTCTGCAATCCTACCAGCAATGCAACAGGGTCCTTTTTTTCCACATCCTCTCCAACACTTGTCATTTGTTGATTTTTTAATGGTAGCCATTCTGACAGAGGTGAGGTGATATCTCATTGTCATTTTGATTTGCATCTCTCAAATGATTATTTTATGGATGGTTTCTTTTGCTGTGCAGGAGCTATTTGTTTATTTTCTCCTTAGTTTCCTTTGCCCTAGGAGATGTAGCCATAGACATATTGCTATGAGATATGTCTGGCTATAATTTCTTCAAAGATTTTTATGGTTTCCTGACTTACATTTAAGTATTTTATCCATTTTTAGTTTATTTATTTTTTGTATGGTGTAATTCGGTGGTCTAGTATCAGTTTTTTGCATGTACCTGTCCAATTTTCCCAACACCATTTATTGAGGAGACTGTCTTGACTCCATTGTATGTTCTTTCCTCTTTTGTCAAATATTAATTGAGCAAAATGGCTTGGATTGATTTCTGGGGTCTCTGTTATGTTCTATTGATTGATATGCCTGCTCTTGTGCTAGTACTAAGCTGTTCTGAACACAGTGGCTTTGTAGTATAATTTGATTCATGGCATTGTGATTCCTCCAACTTTATTCTTCTTTCTCAAAATTGCTGTGGCTATCTGTGGTCTTTTTTTTCATTCCATATAAATTTTTAGAGTGTTTTTTCTAGATCTGTGAAATATGCAATTGATATGTTATTTTATTTTTTAAAATATTTTTATTAATTTCAGAGAGGAAGGGAGATGGAGCGAAAGAGATAGAAACATGATGAGAGAGAATCATTGATTGGTTGTCTCCTGCACACCCCCTACTGGAGATCAAGCCTACAACACAGGCATGTGCCCTTGACCAGAATTGAACCTGGGACCCTTCAGTCCCCAGGTTGATGCTCTAACCACTGAGCCAAACTGGCTAGGGCCCATTGATATTTTTATAGGGATTACATTGAATCTTTATCTTGCTTTGGGTAGTATATACATTTTAATGATGTTGATTCTACCAATCCATGAACATAGTATATTCTTCCACTTGTTTATATCTTCCTCTATCTCTTTTTTCATCGTCCTGTAGTTTTCTGAGTACAGGTCTTTAACCCACTTGGTTAAGTTTATTCCTAAATATCTTAATTTTTTTGTTGATGGTAAATGGGATTTTTCATCTTAGTTCATTATTGGTGTATGAAGATGGCATCAATTTCTGGGTATTAATTTTGTATTCTGCTACATTGCCAAATTATTTATTAATTCTAGTAGTCTACTAGTTTTTGATGGAATCTTTAGGATTTCCTATGTACAATATCATTTCATGTGTGAATAATGACAGTTTTACTTTCTCTTTTCCAATTTGGATGCCTTTTCTTTTTTCCTCTTGTCTGATCGCAATGGCTAGCACTTCCATTATTATGTGAAACAAGAATGGTGAACATGGATATCCCTGTCTTGTTCCTGTTCTTAGGGAAAAATGGTCTTAGTTTTTGTCGATAGAATATGATATTGGCTGCAGGTTTGCCATATATGGCTTTTATTATGTTGAGATATGATCTCTCTATTCCCACTTTGCTGAGAGTTTTTATTTAAAAAAGGGTCTTTTGTCAAATGCTTTTTCTGCACCAATTAATATGGTCATGTGATTTTTATCTTGAAATTTGTTACTGTGATGTGTCACATTTATTGATTTTTGAATATTGTACCGGCCTTGCATCCCTGGACTAAATCCCACTTGGCATGGTATATGATCTTTCTAATGTAATTCTGGATCCAGTCTGCTAGAATTTGTTGAGAATTTTAGCATCTATGTTCATCAGGGATATTGGCCTGTAATTTTCTTTCTTTGTAGTGTCTTTATCTGGTTTTGGAATTAGGGTAATGTGGGCCTCATAGAAACAGTTTGGAAGTGTTCCTTCTCCTTGAATTTTTTGAAATAGCTTATTGAGTATATGAGTTCTTCTTTGAATGTTTGGTAAAACTTCCTGGTGAAACCCTCCTGACCAGAACTTTTCTTTGCTGGAAGTTTTTGGGTTTTTTTTTATTACTGCTTCAATTTCATCAGTTGTTATTGGCTTATTCAGGTTTTCTGATTCTTTGTGATTGAGTTTTAAAAGATTGTAGTTTCCTAGGTCTATGTCCATTCCATCCACATTGTCTAATTTATTGGAATGATATTACATATATTTTTAAATGTCTAATTATACTATGGAAAATACCAATATAGTAAATATAAAAGTCTTAAACAATCCTTTTTAAATGGTTCATTTAAAAAAGTTTGCCGAAACCGGTTTGGCTCAGTAGATAGAGCGTCGGTCTGCAGACTGAAAGGTCCCAGGTTCGATTCCGGTCAAGGCCATGTACCTGGGTTGTGGGCACATCCCCAGTGGGAGATGTGCAGGAGGCAGCTGATCAATGTTTCTCTCTCATCGATGTTTCTAACTCTCTATCACTCTCCCTTCCTCTCTGTAAAATATCAGTAAAATATATTTTAAAAAGAGAAGGAACTTTTACCATTTGCAACAGCATGGATGAAACTGAAGAGCATTATGC
>NW_006285787.1:219259-219780 GCF_000327345.1 Myotis davidii
TTGTAGACTAGTGAAGATAAGGAAAAAGACTCCAAACACAAGGATGGATGAAGAAACTGTCAGTCCTAAAGGGAATTAGAAGTCAGTTTCTCAACTGGATGACGAAGAAGTGGATAAGATCAGAATACCTTATTCAAATGCTGCCCCTTCCCTCGCCATGGTGTTGGGAGGGCGGGAGGACCGCAGCGCATGCCAGCCCGCAAACCTGGACCCCTGCCATGGCAATCGAGGACGGGAGGGCCAGAGCGCAGGCCAGGCATCAATCCCCAACCCCAACCATGGCAACAGTAGGGCAGGAGGGAATAGGTGCAGGAAAAGGGTTTTGTGTTAGTTCTGGCGGAGTAAAATAATGAATATGATTTCCTTTTGAGATGGTAGAATATTGAATATTGTTAAACTATTGAAAGGATGGCCAGCTCAAGATGTGAAGTTTTATGCCACACTGGCACAGTTTTTCCATTAACACCTTGATCTAGAACAGCCTTGCTGGATATTGGAGATACTAGAGAAGTGCGGTTTCA
>NW_006285787.1:223922-234349 GCF_000327345.1 Myotis davidii
GCTTTTGGAAATCTTATAATGTTCTTGCTGCTGTAAAGAACATTTCTGATTCTTCGGATGAAGTTAAGCAGATGAAACTGAATGGTGTTTGGAAAAAAATGTGTCCCAGTTTGTGAATGATTTCCATGGCTTTGAGGATTCAGTTGAGGTTGTCATCCAGATGTTGCTGAGTTGAGTAAGCAGCTTGATTTGGAGTTGGAGGCTGAGGATGTCACAGAGCTGCTGGCATCTCATGGAGAGGAGCTCTCTAGGAAGGACCTCATTCAACTGAAACAGCAGTTAATTGAAGAGGGAGACATACCAACCCCAGAGCCCAAGAGATTTACAAGCAAGGAAGTGGCAGGGGCCTTTCAACACCCGACCCCAACCATGGCAATCGAAGGGTAGGAGGGAATAGGCGCAGGAACAGGGTGTTGTGTTAGTTCTAGCGGAGTATAATAATGAATTTGATTTACTTTTGAGATGGTAGAACATTGAATATTGTTAAACTATTGAAAGCATGGTCAGCTCAAGATGTGGAGTTTTATGCCACACTGGCACAGTTTTTCCAGTAACACCTTGGTCTAGAACAGCCTTGTTGGATATTGGAGATACTAGAGAAGTGAGGTTTCACTCTAACTGTCTCACTCATGATTCACTTCATGTTACATTTGCCCCATAACAAAGTGAAATATTAGTATAAGGGAAAGTGGGTGTGGTGTTCATGGGTATTCACAATTTTTCTGTAAATCTGGAACTATTCTAAAATAAAATATCCCGTACAACAAAACAAAAAAATAAATAAATATTTCCAAATTAAACTTCAAAGACAACATAGGGTAGTTTCTTTCATAAAATAGAATTATTTTCAGAATTTGAAAAATTATGCTTTAGTATATATTTGTAATTGTAGAGTTAGCTATGTGGCAACTGTAAATTTTGACCTTTTATGTTTAGGAGGAATCTTCATCTCTATTGTGAGAGCCTGTGTGATATATACACTAAGCCTCCTTTGTTGAAATGCTCCCCACAATCTGGGCAGACAGAGTATGAGCAAATATGCAAAACAGGACGGTACTACTTAGGACTTTGAATGTTGGATTCCAGCAGTAGTGGTTCAGGGAAGACCCAGTGTTGGCAAACAGTTGTTTTTACTAGGCAAACATAGTCTTGGCTATGTTTCGTGCTATATAACGTCTAGTCCTTTCTTGTTCATTTCTGAGATTGCTTCCACAAACTTTCCATCAAAAATGTTGATAAAGTTAAATGCTTCTAATTGTTACTTTTGGCTCAGGTTGGTCAAAATTAGTTTTTCTTGCTGGCAAAAAAGTATCATCACAAAAGTTGTCTATAATGGTTACTAGAAGAATGAATTTTGTGAGAACATACAAGAAATATTTTCAAGAGAAAAATAATCAGAAGTAGCTCTATCAAACAAAATATATTCAAATACTTAAAAATTAAAATACCTTGATATTTTAAAAAAATATGTAGAGATACAGACAACAGAATGGTGATTGCCAGAGGGAAAGGAGTGGAGATGAGGAGAGGTCAAAGAGGATAAAGGGGAGATAAATGGTGATGGAGAAGACTTGACTTTGGGTGGTGAACACACCATACAATATACAGATGATTGTTATTAAATTTTACACTTGAAGCCTATATCATTTTGTTAACCAATGTCACCCCAATAAATTCAATTGAAATTTTAAAAACTAAAAGAAGTAAAGTTATATATAAACAGTAAATGAAACAAAATAGCGTGTAGTAATAGCTGTATTACTAAGTGCCATAAATAATATCATTTGTAATGGTAGAACTGTTTATTTTAAGGAAATACAGATTATTAAATCTGTGGAATTGGTTGTACAAGATGAATTTGTATCTGTATGCCAGTTCTGACACCTTAATAAATTTCAGTTGGGTCAAACATTCAATTTAAAAAGATTAGGGGGGAACTAAAAAAACTTGAAATATTTCTATGATTTGGAGTTGGAGAGTTCTTCCTAAGCATGATGCCATAATGGATAGATTTATTGAACAAAAAATGTTTAGCCCCAACTGGTTTGGCTCAGTGAATTGAGCATCGGCCTTGGGACTGAAAGGTCCCAGGTTTGATTCCAGTCAAGGGCATATGCCCAGGTTGTGGGCTTGATCCCCAGTAGGGGGCATGCAGGAGGCAGTTGATCAATGATTCTCTCTCATCATTGGTGTTTCTATCTCTCTCTCCCTCTCCCTTCCTTGCTGAAATCAATAAAAATACATTTTTTAAAAAATGTTTAGAGTTGATACAGCAAAGAAAAACCACACTAAGCATTAAATTAAAATTCCAAAATGGAAAATATGTATAACAACTATGACAATAAAAGATTAATTTCTTATTAATCAAAATATTGTTAGAAATAAAAATATAGATATATTAATAACCAAGCAGAAAAATAAGCAAAGGCATACACAAGTAGTTCAAAGGAATGGAAATATTCTGCAACAACTCTACAATAGTAATGAGACACCTTACAGATTGGAAAAGTTTCAAAGTAATTAGGTGGCAGGTGACATAATACTGCGTATAGAGAACCCTAAAGATTCCACCAAAAAAACTATTAGAACTAATAGGTGAATTCAGTAAAGTGGCAGGATACAAAATTAATATTCAGAAATTGGTTGTATTTTTAGACATTAATAACCAATTACCAGAGAGATTAATAAAGTAATCCCATCTACAATTGCATTAAAAAATACAGTACCTACAAAATCTCTTCAAGGAATGGTGCTGGAAAAACTAGACAGCCACATGCAAAAGACTGAAACCGAATCTCTATCTTACACCATGTACAATAACCAACTCAAAATGGATTAAGGACTTGAAACTAAGACCTGAAACCATAAAACTCCTAGAAGAAAACAGGAAGTGAATTCTTCAAATCATTCTTAGTAATATTTTTTAAATATGTCTTCTTGGGCAAGAGAAACAAGCAAAAAAATAAACAAATGGGACTATATTTAACTAAAAAGGTTTTGCCCAGCTAAAGAAACCAACAAAATAAAAAGATAATACACTGAATGGGAGAACATGTTCACCAATCATATATTTGATAAGGGATTGATATACAAATACGTAAGACTTGTACAGCTCAACACTAAAAAAATATAAAATAACACACACACACAATCTGATTTTAAAAAATGGGCAGAGGACCTGAATAGATATTTCTCCAAAGAGGACATACAGATGGCCAATAGGCATATGAAAAGATGTTCAATATGACTATTCATCAGGGAAATGTAAATTAAAACAACAATGAGATATCATCTCATACCTGTAAGAATGTCTATTATCAATAAATCAAGAAACAACTGTTGGCGAGGATGTGGAAAAAAAGTGAACCCTCATTTGCTATTAGTGGAATTGTAAATTGGTAAAACAGTATGGAGGTTTCTCAGGAAAGTAAATATAGAACTACCATATGACCAAGCAATTCCACTTCTGGATATTTATCTTAAGAAATTTAAAACACAATGGGGGGGAGAGGACATATTTAATACTTTCAACAATAAAGATTTATAAAATTAAATTAAAAAATAAAAGCAATGGGGGAACAAAAGGATTTCTTACCCTTTGAGACAGCATGGAGGGACCTGGAGAGTATCATGCTAAGTGAAATAAACCAGTAGAGAAAGACAAGTATCGCATGATCTCACTCATATGTGGAATCTAATAAACAAAATACTGTTGAACAAAATAGACCCAGAGATATAGAAGTATGGAACAGACGCTGAATCTCAGAGAAAAGGCCAGGGTAGGTGGATGGTGGAAAGAGATCAACCCAAAACCTTGTATGCATAGATACATAACCCATGGACACAGACAATGGGATGGTGGAAGCCTGGGTTGTGGCGTGGGGGCGGGCTATAAGGGGCAATGGGAACAAAAAGGGGACATATGTAATATTTTCAACAATACAGATTTAAAAAAGAAGTTATATGCATATTTAAACTCATTGCAGCATATTTTACAATAGCCAAGATATGGAAACAATCTATTGACACTGAATAAAGAAGTGGTACATATACAGTGGGGCCTTGACTTACGAGTGTCCCGACTAACGAGTTTTTCGAAATACAAGCCATCTCTCGGCCGATTTTTTGCTTTGAGTTGTGAGCTAAAATTCAGGTTATGCGACAGCTTCAGATACCCCACCGCTAGTTGGCGCAGCGAACGTCACAGTGAACGCCACAACATCAGCCCAGCATCATGTGTCTCACTCGTTCACTTTTTATTTGACATATGAGTAATTTGAGATATGAGCTCCGTCACAGAACGAATTAAACTCGTAAGTCAAGGCCCTACTGTATACAATGAAATATTATTTGGCCATAAAAATAACCAAAATATTGCCATTTGTGACAACATGGATGGACTATGCTAAGTGAAATATTTGTCAGAGAAAGCCAAATACCATATGATTTCACTTATATGTGGAATCTAAAAATGAAAAGAAACAAACAGAAGAACAAATTGATGGTTTGCAGACTGAAGGGAGTTTGGGGAACTGGGTGAAAAAGTTGAAGAGATTAAGAAGTACAAATTGGCAGTTATAAAATAGTCATGGGGATGTAAATGTGCATAGTGAATACAGTTAATAATATAATAACTATGTCTGGTGTAAGATGGGTATTAGACTTATTGGGACGATCACTTTCTAAGTTATATAAATGTGTAATCACTATGTTGTACACTCAAAACTAATATAACATTGTATGTCAAACATAATTGAAAAATAAAAAACAAATAAATACATTTCAAAATAATTAGGGTGGATTTAGGAGAAACATACTTTTTATTTTTTTGCCAATGAGAGTCTAATTAGAAGAATACATTTCACATATTGTAGAATGCATTTAAAGCAGAGAAAACCACATTTTTAATTCAAAAACGTTGTAAAATCATCAATTAATAAAGCATTTTATTATTATTTATATAAACACAAAACAAACAAAAGGGAGATTTAAAAACAAGCTTCAATTAATATACGACCTAGTGTAGTATTCTAATGGAAGTTACTTTTAATTTTCCAAATTAATCCCGATACATCTTAATTTCATGAAAATATATACAGATACAAATAATTAAATTTTATAAAATAAAAATTTACCTTTAAAATTAAACATGTCAATTGTTAACTCAGGAAAATATCAACCCCCTTAAACAAAGATGCCCAGAGTTGGTCAAAATGCTATTAAAACAATTAATATTTATTAAACATATATTTTATGTTCTTCATATGATTTTATGTGGTATAAGTATCATTATTATCTCCCTTTACAGGTTATGAGACATTAAGTCCTTTGCCAAGTTCACACCACTAACAATTTGTAGGACTGGCATTAACACTGGTAAAAAGATACATGGGCCTAAGATTTTACTACACTCTGTGTGGGGAGAGGTTCTGCAGAACCTAAAACTTATAAATTATGAGGGAACTTCTGTAAGAAAAGAAAAAGAGTAAAAATAATGAATAAAAGGTTGTGAGGGCCCATTCCATGATCCTGGGGGAAACTCATGCAAAGAAGAGAAGATGAAACGTACAGCATTTTTTTTCCTCAAACATTTTTGGAAGTATACATCATTTGTAGTTTTTATTTCCATTGTATTTACATAATTCCATCACATAATTACAATTATATTTTATCTGTTTTCATGTAATACCTGATTTTTAAAAATTTTATCTTTATTGTTGAAAGTATTACAGATGTCCCTTTATTTGCCCATTGGTCCCCTCCACCCCACACCCACCCCATGCCTGATTTTTCCTATCTGCATCAATTCTTCTGCTTAATTTTACAAGACAGTTTTTCACAATTTTTAAAAGCTCATAGGTTTGGCATTACCAAACTTCATGGCTCTCAAAAATCTAAAAGAAACTGAATGCTTATCAACATAGTTTTTTTGTAAAGTCTTCCTTAGTATCTCAATACTCCTTCAATAGTGTTATTGGAAATTTAGACCATTTAAAGCTTTCCTCTACCTGGTATGTTCATCTGGCATGCTTTGCAAAACATTATTCTACCTTCGGATGCCCTGGTGGCAATTAACACCATCTTTACCGCAGTTTAAGTAGCCGATGGCCATGTCACTGTATTTATCCTTAGTAAGAGGATCAGCAGCATGTTGAGATGACATAGTGATAAAATCATCCATCTATCTGTACCTCCTGATTGGGTAAGTTTTAGGTGTCTATTTAAAACTAGAGGCCCAGGGCACAAATTCATGCACAGGTGGGGTCCCTAGGCCTGGCCAGCAATCAGGGCCTATCAGGGCCTGCTGGCTGCTGGATGGAGCCTGGTGGACAGGGAGAGGACTAAGGGGGAGGGACCACAGGAGGTTTGCCGGCCAGGGGGAGGGACCAGGGTAGGTTGGTTGGCCATGGGAGGTTGGCAGTGGAAGCACACTGATCACCATTGAGCGTTTGCCTCCTGGTGGTCAGTGCACATCATAGCGACTGGTCGACTGGTTGTTCCAGTTGTTCTGGTCATTCGGTTGTAACCATCACTTAAGCGTTTATATATATAGACTAGAGGCCCGGTGCACAAAAATTTGTGCACTCGTTGCTGACTACTTAGTTTCATTGCTGACTTGCTTCACAGAGTTGTCTGCCATTCAGTCATACCTTTGAGGGTTTTGGCAAACATGTCCTTGACTTTTATAAATCTCCACACAAGCACTGAAGACTGATGATATCCCCTTAAAAAGACTCCAGTTTTATATTGAAAAACAAACAAACAAAAACCCACATACCTCAATTCATTAAAGAATACATTTCCTTTTCAAATAAATATTATTTGAAATAATTACTGGGGGCATTTATAGCATAGCAGTTCAACATTTCTACATAAATGAGTTCCATGATCTTGAACATTTTTGCACATGTAACTAAAATTGAGATAAAGTCCACATACACAACCTAAATTGGTCCATTAATATCACCATTTCCAGAAGAATTATACTTTTATTTTGAGGATATAAACATGTTTCATTCTCAAATTAATACTGTAGACATTTTACCCAACAATTTTCATTCTCAAATTAATACTGTAGACATTTTACCCAACAATTCCAAACACGACTAGTTTTTTTTTATTGTTTAAAGTATTACATATATCTCCTTTTTCCCTGATTGCCACATCTGCCCCCCAGGACAAGCCCCCACTGACCCAGTGTCCATGTCCATTGGTTATGCTAATATGCATACATACAAGTCCTTTGGTTGATCTCTTACGCCCCTCTCCTGCCTTCTCTCTGAGGTTGGATGGTCGGTTCAGTCAAACATGACTAGTTTTGAAATACACTGTCAAAACTTTTAAACTGTAAAGTTGTTTCCTTGTTTGCTCAACACATTAATGAAGAAAAGAAAAACACTGATTAAGAAAAAACACATTTTTTCTCATATAGTTTAAAATGAAAAGTAATGAATTTCTTTCTTTAACTTCTTTCTCATCAGTGATAATTAGTGCATATATACTTCTTGGTTTTCTCTTTTTACTCAATAATGCCAGAAAAAAAATAACAATTTGATATTTATCAAATACTATGGTTGCAACAGGTCCTCGCTCTTGTGGATATGAGTTGGATGATATACTGGACCTCATACTTTATAAATATAGCTTACCAAATTCTAAATAACAGTTAATTCTTTAATGGTTACCATCATTTAAAGAAGATAATCTGTGAAACAAGGCATCCAGAATTATTTGACCTTCAATGCTTGCAATTCCAGTACTAAACAGCAGGTGGTAGTAATACCTTGTGTACCTTAAAGCTAATCTTGAACCTAGCATTTAAAATGATAACAAACAACAAAAATAACAAAAAAACCTGATTGTATATAGAAACATGCTTACTACAATAACTGTGTATTACTAAGCACAAAATTCTTATTTTTGCATCCAAATATTAAAATGAAAATGTGGTTTAACCAAAGTGTAAAGCAATATAATACTTTTAAATGAAAGCATAGGCTCCCCATAATTTTACTTATTATCATAAATGGTATCTCTTAATTTAATTCTAGCTTTAACTTCCCAGACATTAAGCAACCATGGTTTTTGTTTAAAACAAATTGTACTGCTTTGAAAGTCGTTTCAAAATATTTTCTGATTTGCTGAATTCTCCAGGCTCTTTATGCATTCTGCATTATTAGAAGGAGTTTTGGCTGCGTTTATTTCCTTGCTAACTAAAAGTGAGCGGTGGAGATTCCTCTACTTATAGCATTTCCTTTGGAACTCATCAACATTTGTAATGAAATAAAGCAAGGACTTTCTTTAACAGAAGAGATCACAATGATTTAAATGTTAAGTAATAACAGAGATATATGTAGAAAATCACGATTTGTCAGAAGCTACTCCTATGGCAGTATTGAGTTTCTAAGGCTTATAGATGTAGAAATTTACTAATTTTACTCAATTCTCTGAGTAACTCAGTTGTTAGTGTTATGTAAATATTATCTACTAGTTTCCTTTTTATCTATAATTCCTCTTCTCATTTTCTTTTATCAGTGAACAGGATATTAATCTTGAATTTCCTAATGGGAAAAGTCACCCAAGGATATGTTTATTGATTTTAGAGAGAGGAAAGGAGGGAGATGAGAGGAGAAGAGAGGAGAGGAGAGGAGAGAGAGAGAGAGAAGGGGTGGAACATTGATGTGAGAGAGAAACATTGATTGGTTGCCTCTTGTAAAATGTAGTTACTTCAGCCAGGGACAGAATGTGAAACCTAGGTATATGGCCACTAGGAATTGAACCTGTGACTTTTTGGTGTATGGATAATGCTCCAACTAACTGGGTCACTCTGGCCAGAGCACTCTTAGCATTTTTATAAATATTCTTTGCTTCTAGAAGAAGTTGCTTTTGTCAACTTGCTTTTCTAAAATTTAAAATGTATTTTAAACATATTCATATTTAAATATGAACTTACCTTGTACTTTCACAAATTTTGGCAATTACGGTTTAATAAGAAGTAAGAGCATAGCACATGCTGTGTATACACAAATTGTGGTACTTAATGCCTAGGATGCTAAAAATAAAAGATAACCAAACTAGAAGTTAACTAAAAAGAATGCAGAGGAGCTGCCTTGTTGGAATTTAGAAGTCTATTTTTCAATTTTCTCATGGCTGCCTTCACTTCTTGGTTTCTTAATGTATAGATTATTGGATTCAGAATGGGAGTAAAGATGGTATAAAACACAGACAAGATCTTATCTACTAAAAAACTGCTTAGTGGCCACATATAGATGAAGATGCATGGCCCAAAGAACATGAAGACAACAATGAAATGAGCTGTGCAGGTAGAAAGAGCCTTAGATGACCCTCTTGAAGAATGATTCTTGATGGTAACCAGGACAATAACATAAGAATTAAATAAAAGAATAAAGCAGGACAAGGCAATTATGCCACTTGTTGAGATCATAAAGAGGCCTAGGACATAAGTATCCACACAAGATAACTGGAACACCACAGGAAGGTCACAGAAAAAGCTCTCTACATTATTGGGACCACAGAATGGTAAAGTGAGAGCAAATATGACCTGACTCATTGAATGCATGACTCCCACAACCCAGGAAGCCACCACGAGGGCAACACATACCTGGGGATTTATGATTGAAGCATAGCGGAGAGGCTTACATATTGCAATGTATCTATCAAAGGACATAGCCATAAGTAAAATGATCTCTGTACCAGTAAAAAGGTGTAGAAAAAAAATCTGAGTGATGCAGCCATCAAAGGAGATGGTTTTGTGTCCAGTAAGGTAGTCTGTAATCATCTTAGGGGTGGCAAAGGAAGCAAGAGACATATCAATGATGGAAAGGTTGGTAAGCAGGACATACATAGGAGAGTGTAGGTGAGCGTCAGCTATGACTGTGATGACTATGAGGCTATTACCGACCATTGTTGCCACATAAAACAATGAAAACACCACGAAGAAAAACATCTGTAGTTCCCAGGAATCAGAGAGTCCCAGCAAAACAAATTCAGAAACAGTAGATTTATTGGCCACATCCATTGTCCTGAATGATAGGTGGAAGCCTGTAGTAAAAAAAAAAAAAAGGCAAGAGAAAGTATGAGTCTATTGCAGCAAAATATACATTTCCAAGAATTCACTTTCTTAGCTTTGTTTCCTCTATGAGAACTTATATTTAATATTCTTTCCAACTTCATTTGATACAATGATTTGAAAGATAATTCTAAGGCAGTGGTTCTCAACCTGTGGGTCACCACCGCTTTGGGGGTTGAACGACCCTTTCATAGGGTTGTTAGACCATCAGAAAACACATATATAATTACATATTAAAAACAATATGTAATTAATCACTATGCTTTAATTATGTTCAATTTGTAACAATGAAAATACATCCTGCATATCAGATATTTACATTACGATTCATAACAGT
>NW_006285787.1:234534-242984 GCF_000327345.1 Myotis davidii
GTTCCATTTGTTTATACAATCCTGAATCAGTTACACATTAAGTGAGCCCTTACTCTGGGCTGATGAAGTGTTAAACACACACATTTAATTATTTAGATTTTATCCATAACAATATCCTTATTAAAAGAACATATAAAAATTATATCACATACAAATGACATAGGCTCTTAAGCAACATTACAGAAAGACTTCAAACAGTTACAAGAACTCATAAATTTCCAGAGAAGAAATGTTAATATATACACAGATAGAAGTTGCCTGGCTGAAACCAAACAGAAATACAGAAAAAAATAGTTTTACTGACATTTATCCAGCAGAAGAAGACTGTTATTGTCAACTATACTATAATATAATCAACCATATAGTCCAGGGAATGGCATTTAATGTTTTTCTTCTCCATTTTTGTTTTGTTAAAATAGAAATCTGTTCCTTTTACAAATATTTATAATTCTATGACAAAATTTTACCTTGTCTTCTAGAAAATATAGCATAACTTTTATGGGAACAAGCTTTTTAGTCTCACACCTGTTTGAATTCTCCTTTCATATATACCAGCACATGCAAGCTATATATTGATCTTAGCTCCATGGGATAAGGGTTAGGAGATAGAAATAGGAAGGGCAGGCACACAAAAAAATTTAGTAGAAACCATTGGTGAAACATCTTTGCTTACCAGATCTATAGCAGAATCAGTGTTTTAGATTATTCAGAGTGTTAAGCAGGCTCTGACAGAGCACATATAGGAGACAATTTTAAATATAAATAAATGACCTAGATGAATCATTAGTTATTTAGCAGCTGTAGATAAAATGGATGTTCCAGGGACTTGGAAATTGACCAAGAAATAGTCCTGCAATGGGATTTATTAAACAACTAAGATGGTATTATTTTTTTCACAACAGAAAGATATTTCAAGAGTCTTATGGGACTTTAAAATGATTGTTTTCACCTGGACTGGAGTGACTCAGGGGGAAGAAGTTTGGGAAGCCATCATTTAAGAAGCATCATGAAGTAAACATTCACTTCTGCTTCAAGGAATTTATAGTTTCTTAGGAGACATTGAGTACTTAAAAATAAAACAATTGGTAAAAAAAACTCACACTGTGACATCAATCAAGTGTTTGATCAATTGTCAGAGATAATGAGTGAACTGGATTTTAGATAAAGAAAAATGTATAATATTCTTAATCAAGAAAGTGTTCTTGCAAGACAATTGTCATGAACTTTACCTGCAAAGAGAATTAAAGTTTTTATTGGTAGGGAAAAATGTATGTATGTAATAAAATAGTGGAACTTCTTTGCATGAGTAAGTTATTCAGTTAGAAGTTTAGAAGAACAAGAATGCCACTCAAAAATATAACTTGATGTTAAGGTTACCAAAGACCCATTGTAAGATTGTAGGCAGGGTTATGATGATGTAAAATAGGTATTTTGTAAGGATTCAGATTGTTTGGAGAAGAGATAAGTTAAGACAATATATTATTTTTAAATAGGTATAAGAAGATCACATTGACTCTTTAGGTATTAGTAATGTGAATGTAATTAAGAAGATTAAAATTTCCGAAAGTTTAACATCCCACTGACATCACTTTTGATCTTCCAGACAAAAAAAAATCAACAAGGAAACAATGACCTTAAATGACACATTAGAACAGTTGGATCTAATGATATATACAGAACGTTTCATCCAAAAGTGGCAGAACGTTTATTCTTCTCAAGAGCACGTGGATCATTTTCAAAGATAGACCACATATTAGAATATAAAATAAACCTTAATAAATTCAAAAAGTTTGAAATCATATCAAACATCTTCTCAGATCACAATGGCATGAAACTAAAAATCAGCTATAATTAAAAAACTCAAAAACTTTCAAACTCATGGAGGGTAAGTACCATGTTATTAAACAATGAATGGATTACCAATGAGATCAAGGAAGAAATAAGAAAAAAAACACTTCCTGGAAAAAAAATTAACACACAACAATCTAAAATCTGTGGGACACAGCAAAAGCAGTCCTAAAAGGGAAGTTCATAATCAAGCCTGCCTCAAGAAAAAAGTCAAATAACAATCTAATCCTACAATTAAAGAATTAGAAAGAGAACAAGAAAAGCCTTGCGTAAATAGAAGGAAGAAAATGATAAATATTAGAGTGGAAATAAATAACATAGAGAATAAAAAATATATAAAAAGTATCAGTGAAACCAAGAGCTAGTTCTTTGAAAAGATAAACAACATTGATAAACCTTGATCCAGACTCATCAAGAAACAAAGAGACAGGACCCAAATAAATAAAACATGAAATTAAAGAGGCAAAAGAACAGTTGACACAATAGAAATTCAAAGGATTGTAAGAAAATACTATGAACAACTATATGCTAACAAGCTGGATAACCTGGACAATTTCCTTGAAAAATACGAACTTCCCAAACTGAATCAAGAAGAATCAGAAAACCTGAATATGCCTATAACAACTGATGAAATCAAAGCAGTAATTTAAAAAAAAAAAATAACTGCCAACAAACAAAAGTCCTGGGCTGGATGGCTTCACTGGTGAGTTTTACTAAACATTCAAAGAACACCTACCCTTCCCAAACTATTCCAAAAAATCCCAGGGGAAGAAGCACTTTCAAGTTTTTTTTACAAAGCCAGCATTATCCTGATTTCAAAACCAGATAAAGACACTACAAAGACAGATAATTATAAGCCAATATCCTTGATGAAAATAGATGCCAAAACCCTCAACAAAATATTAGCAAAATATTGGTACATTATATGCAAATCAATAAATGTGTTACATCACATTAACAAAATAAAGGATAAAAATCACATGATCATATCAACAGGTGCAAGAAAAAGCATTTGATAAAATCCAGCATCCATTTTTGATAAAAACTCCCAGCAAAGCAGAAATAGAGGGAATCACACCTCAACATAATTAAGGCCATATATGACAAACCTATAGCCAACATCATACTCAATGGGCAAAAACTAAAAGAAAAGAAACAAGACAGGGATGTTTGCTTTCAGCACTCTTACTCAACATAGTACTGGAAGTCCTAGCCACAGTGATCAAGTAGGAAGCAAAAATCAAAGGCATCTAAATTGGAAAGGAGGAATTAAAATTGTCACTATTCGCAGATAACATGATATTGTACATAGAAAATCCTAAAGACTCTGTGGGGAAGCATGGGACTTGGTTGGAAAGTCTGTAAGGAGGATTCTCTGAAAGGTCAGGGGTCTCTGGGGGAAACTTGCAGAAGGCAGCAGCTCCTACCTTGACTTTTCCAAACAAGTCCGAGCTCCCGGGTGTTTTGCTAGAATCTCTTTGTTTAGTCTTCTACACCCAACCTTATAGAAGCATATGCTTTCTCAAGGATACTTACCCTGCTGATTAAGAGGTTAATTTTAGTTCAAGCTGTTGTTACAATAAAAGGCTAACAAGGCAGGCAATCAAGGCTATTTTTGGTGCCTAATGCCAACCAGCCCCTTAGCCTCTCTTTCACAGAAATGTGTGTCAGAGTAATCTATTCATCCGTCACTCCAGGTCTCCTGGTCAGTTCCGGCAGCTAGTGCCCCTGTGTGAGGAGCCAGGAATGCAATGAAATGCAGAAGAACCCTCGAAAACAAAGATGAAGAAAATGAAAGTAACTGCAAGATAAGTCATTAGAGCCAGCTTGGGATTTCCAAGTTCGAGGGAATCCTTTCTCAACTAAGGTTTCATAATGGGACAATAGTTGTCTTCAGTACAGCAGCAATATATCACAGTGCTGGAACAGTTGTTAAAAGCAGATAGTGCCTCTGTTACAGAAGAACAATTAAAAGCTTATTAAAAATTATTATAATTTATAATCCTTGGTTCCCTGATGCTGGAACACTAGACCTTAATCTCTGGGAACAACTGGCCAGGACTTTAAAAAGAAATCAGGCCCAGGGGAAATGAGTGCCCTTATCATCATGAACTATGTGGGCTCTTGTTCGAGCTGCACAATGCCCATTTCATAGAGAATTAAAAGCCTATAGAATGCCAGAAGGATTTACTACTGCCCCCGCCTCCTGAAGCAGAGCCTGTAGAGCCTGTAATACCTAAAGCCCTTCCATTGGAGGAAGTATTTCGCAATCCTCCACCTCTGATGTGGGAAGGCTCATCAACTAAAGCCTCAGTAATGGGGTCCCATGTCAGGCAAGTCATGTTAGAAGGAAAGCTTTTGACTTGCTCAGTTATACAAGATCAACAAGGTAATAAAATTAATGAGCCACTCTCCTTTAATACCTTTAAAGAAATAAAGAAAATTTGGTTACCAAAGAGATCAAAGAAGAAATAAAAAACATCATGGCAATAAACGACAATGAAAACACAACAATCCAAAATTTATGGGACACAGTGAAAGCAGTCTTGAGAGGGAAGTTCACAAATCTACAGGCCTATCTCAAAAAACAAGAAAAAATGGTAATAAATTATCTACCCCTACAACTCTAAGAGTTAGAAAGAGAGCAAGAAAAGCCCAGTGTTAGCAGAAGAAGGAAATAATAAAGATCAGAGTGGAGATAAACAACAGAGACCAAAACAAACAAGCAAACAAAAAGATCAACAAAACCAAGAGCTGGTTCTTTGAAAGGATAAACAAGATTGATGACCTCTAGCCAGGCTCACTAAGAGGCATAGAGAGGACCCAAATAAACAATATCAGAACTGAAAGAGGTGAAGTAGCAACTGAGCCCATAGAAATAGAAAGGATTATGGAAAAATACAATGAAAACTCTATTCCAACAAAAATGGACAGCTTAGATGAAATGGACATATTATTAGAAAAATATAGGCTCCCAAAACTCAATGAGGAAGAATCAAAAAACCTGAATAAGCCAATAACTACCAAAGAAATTGAAACAGGGATCAAAAATCTTCCAACAAACAAAAGCCCTGTTCTGGACGGCTTTACAGAGGAGTTCTCCCAAACATTCAAAGAAGAACTAAACCCTATCTTCCTCAGACTATTCCAAAAAAATTCAAGAGGAAGGCACACTTCCAAACTCTTTCTATGAAGCCAGCATTGCCTTAATTCCAAAACCAGATACAAAATTAACACCCAGAAATCTATGGCCTTTTTATACACCAATAATGAACTCACAGAAAGAGAAACAAAAAAACCAATCTCATTTACCACTGCACCAAAAAATTTAAGTTACTTAGGAATAAACTTAACTAAGGAGGTAAAACACCTGTACTTGGAAAACTACAGGACATTGAAAAAAGAGATAGAAGAAGACATAAACAAATGGAAGAACATACAATCATGGATTGGTAGAATCAACATCATTAAAATGTCCATACTACACAAAGAAATCTACAGATTTAATGCAATCCCCATTAAAATACCAACAGCATACTTCAAAGATCTAGAACAAACTCTTCAAAAATCTATCTGGAATAATTTCTCTGAATAGCCACAGCAATCCTGAGAAAGAACAACAAAGTTGGAGGTATCACAATACCAGATATCAAGCTATATTACCAAGTCACAGTTCTCAAAACTGTCTGGTACTGGCACAAGAACAGACAAATAGACTAATGGAACAGAACGGAGAACCCAGAAATCTACCCAAGCCATTATGCTCAATTAATATTTGACAAAGAAGGCAAGAGCATACAATGGAGTCAAGACAATCTCTTCAATAAATGGTGCTGGGAAATTTGGTCAGATAGATGTAAAAAAAATGAACCTAGATCACCAATTTACACCATACACTCAAAAAAAACCACCTCAAAATGACTAAAGGACTTAAATGTAAGACGGGAAACCATAAAAATACTACAAGACTTCATAGGCAGCAAAATAGCAGACATATGTTGTAGCAATATCTTTACCTACACAGCTCCTAAGGCAATGGAAACTAAGGATAAAATAAACAAATGGGACTACATCAAAATAAAAAGCTTCTGTACAGCAAAAGAAACCATCAACAAAACAAGAAAGCCCACTGCATGGGAGAACATATTTGCCAATGTTATATCCGATAAGGGTTTAATCTCCAGCATTTATAGGGGACTCATACAACTTAAAAGGAAGATAAACAACCCAACAATCAAAAAATGGGCAACGGACCTAAATAGATACTTTTCGAAAGAAGACAGAAGGAAGGCCAAGAGGCATATGAAAACATGCTCCAAGTCACTATATTCCGAGAGATGCAAATCAAAATGACAATGCGGTATCATCTCACACCTGTCAGAGTGGCTAGCATCAACAAATCAACAAATGGCAAGTGCTGACAAGGATGTGGAGAAAAAGGAACCCTCGTGCACTGCTGGTGGGAATGCAGACTGATGCAGCCACTGTGGAGAACAGTATGGAGTTTCCTCAAAAAAACCAAAAATGGAACTCCAGGCAAAGAAGCATCAAACAGACTGTCAAACTACAGTGGGAAGGAAGGGGAAGGTTGCGGAGGGTTAGAGAGCAACTGAAGAACTTGTATGCATGCATATTATCATAACCAATGGACACAGACACTGGGGCGGTGAGGGCTTGCCTGGGGTGGGAATAGCTGGGGGTGGGAGATCAAGCAGGGGAAAAAGGAGACATATCTAAAACTTTAGAAGATAAATAAATAAAAATGCAACAGCAAAAAAAAAAAATTAAAGTGTTAGAGAAAATAGGGCTAACAGTGAATTTACAAAAGGACTCCTTAAATGCTTTGTCTGAAAATTATCACATGACTCCTTGGGACTGGCAGATTTTAGCCAAAACAACTGTAGATACCAGTTAATATCTATTATGGAGAACAGAATATAATGAGATCTGTGAACAACAGGCTATTTGTGGGTGTTCCCTGTCCACCCCACCCAGGAACCCTCTGGGCCACACCTAGCTATGAGTCCCTGGCCACTGTAAGACATCTTCTGAAAGATCCATGGGAAGAACTCTGATTTATTAAGTCTTGTCTGGCAGTTGTGCATGCGTATAGATATTATGCATAGAGTGTCTCTTTGATTGCTGTTTTATGTCTTTGTTGTTTAGTTTAATTTGTTTAAAGATGGGGCATATTTCACTTTGCTAGAGGCCCCAGCTATTTATAATGGACAGGACCCGAGGCAGGGATTACAGGAACTTCCCAGCAGCTGCCAAGAACTCTTAATCTTGGCCATCTTCCTGGTCTCCCTCTCAAGACATCAGCCACTAGAAACTCTCTGCTAGTAGAAGTTCTTGTCTGTCTGTAACGTAACTTGGCTACTGGTTGATGTTTTTTGCTTGCTTTCTTATCTTTAGGGGACTTCGTTTACACTTCATCATTTTATGAATATAGGAAATCCTCTGTCTCTACTTTTTGGGTTTTGTGCCACTCAGAATCCATTTGCTGTTTGAAATAAGATTCTAAGGCTAATGTCCCAGTCCACCCTTTTGTGAGTACTCATTCATTAACTGTAGGGGTTTGTATTTTTAAGATCTCTTCTTATAAACAAGATTTCATATTATTAGTCTATTCAAAAATAAAAATATGGGAAATAATTATTTAAACTCCCCAAGTATTTTTCCTACAGGGCTGGAGCTACAGAAGAACCCTTGAATAGCTGCAGAAGCGGCAGCATCAGGGTAGGGGGAGGGGAGAATTCTCCTCATAAACAAGTAAAAATGGTACTTTTACACTAAAGCCATTCAAGGCCCAGAAGTTACTGCAGTCCTGGGAAAAAACCCCAGGACCTGCTGCCTCCCCATATACACACCCACCTTTTCTCCAGCCTCATGAGAGTTGGCAAGGTCATGTTATCTTTATTATGCTTCTTAAGAATATAAGTATATTTTCCATTAGAAAAATAAGCCTATTTCTAAAAGTAAAGGAAAAAAAAGTTTTTCCTGTATTTGCCTAAGAAGCAAAGGTTTTATATACATACTAGAAGCCCAGTACACAAAAATTTGTGCACTTGGGAGGGTCCCTCAGCCCGGCCTGTGCCCTCTCACAGTCTGGAACCCCTTGGGGGATGACCACCTGCTGGTTTAGGCCCACTCCCTGGGGGATTGGGCCTATGCTGCCCGTCAGACATCCCTCTGGCAGCCCAGGAGCCCTCGGGGGAAGTCCACTTGCCAGCAGGGAGCAGGCCTAGCTGCAGTGGGACATCCTTAGCACTGCTGAGGAGGCAGGAGAGGCTCCCACCACCACCACTGTACTGGTAGCGGTCAACCTGGCTTGTGGCTGAGAGAGCTCCCCCTGTGGGAGCGCACTGACCACCAGGGGACAGCTCTTGCATTGAGCATCTGACCCCTGGTGGTTAGTGTGTGTCATAATGACCAGTCATTCCCAGTCGCTCTGCTGTTAGGGTCAATTTGCATATTACCCTTTTATTATATAGGCTAGAGGCCTGGTGCATAAGTGGGGGCCAGCTGGTTTGCCCTGAAGGGTGTCCCGGATCAGGGTAGGGGTCCTGCTGGGGTGCCTGGCCAGCTTGGGGTGAGGATCT
>NW_006285787.1:243996-265068 GCF_000327345.1 Myotis davidii
GGGAACTCGTGCACGCCTTGGTTTGCAACTGTTGCAGGCATGGGAGGGTGACAGTGTGCTGGGGGATGTTCTCACACCAGGGGGGGGATGTGCACACCAGAGACCTCTGGCTTTGCAGATCTGCAAACCCCCATGGTGCGGCCAGGAGGATGTCAGTCTGGCCTGCCACGATGGCTGTCCCTGCAATCCTGCACCTTCTGGGCCGGGAGGCAGATCTTGCGCAGCCACTCTTGGGCGCTGATGGCCTGCAGACGCTACTTCAGCTCAGCCTGCAGGCTCCATTTGGCGTGCTCACAGCTGTCACCACCACCATGTGGGGAGTGCAGGCCACTCTCCACCGGCCTGCCTCCCCTGTCCAGAGGCTCTCTGTGCTGCTCACCTGCCCAGAGTGACTGGAGCTGGGCGGAAGCCAGGCATCCTGCCCTACCCAACCCCAGCCGATCCGCCCCTGTGCAAGCTGCTGCCCCGCCAGGAAGGGTCATGGATCCAGGTCCCGGGCCTGCAGACAGCCTCAAGCACTGCCCCCCGCCTGGCAGGGTCACAGAACCGGTCCCGGACCCAAGACAGCCTTGCCCGCTGTCGCCCGCCTTCAGTATACAAATTAGCCACCATCTTGTTGCTTCAGGGCAGGGCTTCCTACTGGGGTACCTGGCCAGTCTGGGTGAGGGCCCCAGTGTCACTCAACCTCAGCTGCTGAAAGCAGGAATCTGGTTTGTTTGGGTTCTATAATTGCAACATTGTTTCTTAGACTGCAGCTCAGAGGCCGGCAGCGGCAGGCAGGGAACCTTGGCTTCCTCCATTACTGGAGCAAGCAAACCTCCTGTTCACTTCAGCTGCCTGGCTGCCAGCCGCCATCTTGGTTGGCAGTTAATTTGCATATCCTGCTGATTAGCCAATGGGAAGGGTGTCGGGGTTATGGTCAATTTGCATGTTTCTCTTTTATTAGATAGGACTAGAGACCCATTCCATGAAATTTGTGCACTCAGGAGAGGGATTCCGATCACCCCATTGAGGGAGGCCCTGCCCACCCGTTGCAGCCTGCCAGTCGATAGCTTGGCCTCCTTCTTTTGGGCGATCGTGGAGCCCCCCCAAATTGATCGATTGCTTTTCCAGCCAGTGGCATGGACCTCCCACTGCAGGGGCCCCCAACCAATCACACCGCACCTGCCTTCATTGGCCTGGTGCCAGTGGATGTCATAGCATGGTCGTCCAGAAGGTTATCCTGATGGTCGTTCTGTTCAGTAGTTCTGTCGATTTGCATATTACACTTTTATTATTATAGATAGATTGCCATAGAGAGGAAGCCTAACACTGAGTCCCAACAGTTGACTGTTAAAGATAAACTTAGCAAACAATTTCAGGATGCTGAACATAATTTCGTGATACTGTGTCTTTTCCTCCAAGAGCCATTAGCCTAACTAAAACTGTCTGTAGTCATTGTGTTCTTCTCTTCCTCACTTTCTGTCTTTCTTTTTGATTGAGGATTCTTTGCAGTGTTATGCTTTGATTCTCTTCTCTTTATCTTTTCTTGTATCTGCTGTAGACCCTTTGGTTGTAGTCTCCATAAGTCTTGCAAAAAGAAAAAAATAACTTATTGTTAAAACAGTCTATTTTGAGCTGATAACAATGTCACTTCATTGCTTACAAAAATTCTACACTTTCACTTCCCACACACTCTAGAGTATTGCTGTCAGAATTTAGGCAGATAAAACAGCATGTACAAATGCCCCAACAGAATCAAGCCCAGCAAATTGGTAGAAAAGGAAAATTGGTGTTCCAAGGGGAGACAAATGCAAAAGGGGGCTGAGGAGGTAAGCAGAATCCTGATATTCGTGTTCTACTACACATTGTAATACATTGTTGTATATTCCCCAATCACATTGGCATTCTTTTTCTGGGATCTAAAGAAATGAAGCATGTCACATTATAATGTTTTAGGAACACATATTTGAAAATAATACATATATGATCTTCATCAACAGTGTAATGAGCAATGTCAAAATCAGAATACTTCCCTCTTGGAGAGACAAGTGCTGAGCAGTATTTACTTCACCAGGGATGTCCAGGTTTCTTCTGTAATCCTTCCTGCTGCTACCCGCCCCCCCCCACCACCACCACCAGGTATTCTCAGTCACCTTAATGTAAAGGCTTCCAGCAACTTCCATGTCATCCCCCCAATAAAAATTCATCCACATACCATCAGGGGAGCAAGCATCAATAAACCAATAAGGTCATTTCAGGGTATGGAAGTAGAAGGAATTCTGGGAAATAGCTTCAATGTGCAAGATGATAGAAAAAGAAGAGAAAAGGCAAAAAGGGCTCCTATTCCCAGAAATTGCTGGGCTAACAGTACCAAGTCAGCTCTCTAAGTTTCAGTATGCTGGTCAATTGAGCTAATGAAAGGTTATACAGGAGAGATTGGAAAGAGATAAGAACTGGGATAACTTTTCTTCTGTAACCCCAATATAAAGTGCAGCCACATGTTTAGGATATTTTATCAGCCATAGAAAAAATAAACAAGAAAAAACTTCCATCAAAGAAGAGTTTTCATCATAAACGGGTGCTGGATTTTATCATTTTTTTTTCTGAGAAGGCTGTAAAAAGTTCTCGAAATGGGAACTGGGTAAAAGTTGGCCTGTTGCTTACAGCCTGCCCTCAGTGCTTCACCATTACCTCTGCAATATATATCTAGCATCCAACTCTCTTGCCACTTTCAACACAATCTCTCTTTCCACTACCACTAATTTTACATCTTGTTTTCTAGAAAGAGAAAACGACATGAAACTCCTGAGTTCACTAGTATTTTTATCATTCTCTGCTTTTGTCTGTACTGTTCTTGCCCTCTGGCATATTTCCCCCCAACTTGGCCTTTCCAGTCTCCGACTCAGCACTTTGAGAAGATTTCTTTGACTTCTGTAAGCACATTTGGACATGTGTTTTCCAAAGTCTTTATATTACTGCAAACTTACATCATGTTAACTATGATACATTTTATTAGCTTTCACCTTATTAGGTATAATCTCTTTAAGCGTGGGTATAATATCTTATTATTCTGTTTATAAAGGACAGAGAAGTTCCTGATATGTAAAAAGGGGCAAAAAAAACATTTCTTGGATTATCTTTACTGAGAGAGGAGAATTAGGAGCCTTCTATTTGACAAAGGCAGAACATTCTACTTATGACAATTCATCTTTACTGACTAATGCTGAGCTACTTCAATAAGAGACTGATCTTATCTGAATGCAATTAAAGATACACTTGGAAGAACAAATATAGTTTTTCAATGTATAATGAAATGCAAACAATTAAAAGCAGATTTCTATTGAAGTGCAGTCAAGGAAAGAGAATCAGGACAGAGAAGGAGAAAGACATTAGAAAAAAGAAGTATTGCTAGAACTTCTAGTACTATGCTGTATAGAGTGATGAAAGCAGATATCCCTGTCTTATTCCTGGTCTTAAGGGAAACACTTTTAGTTTTTGCCCATTGGATATGATGTTGGCTGTAAGTTTTTCATATATAGCCTTTACTATGTTGAGGTATGATTTCTCTATTCCCACTTTGCTAAGAGTATGATCTCTCATTCCCACTTTGCTGGATTTTATAGAATGCTTTTCTGCATTTACTGATATGATCATGTGATATTTACCTTTCATTTTGTTTATGTGATGTATCACATTTATTGATTTGCAAATATTGTGCCAGCCTTGCATCCCTGGAATAAATCCCACTTGGTCATGTTATATGATATTTTTAATGTATTGCTGGATCTGATTTGCTAATATTTTTTGAGGATTTTACTGTCTATGTTCATTGGGGATATTGACCTATAATTTTCTTTCTTTGTAATGTCTTTAACTGGTTTTGGTCTTAGGATATAACTGACCTTGTAAAAAGAGCTTGGAAATCTTCCCTCCTCTTGAAATTTTGGGAATAGTTTAAGGAGGATAGGTATTAGTTCTTTTTTGTTTTCTTTTTCTTTTTTTTTCTTTTTTTAGTATTTGGTAAAAGAAAGACGTGAATATTGCTTCAATTACATTAGTTGTGATTGTTCTGGTCAGAGGGAGCTCTTACCTTTTTCGACAGCATGGATGGACCTGAAGGGTATTATGCTAAGCAAAATAAGCCAGACAGAGAAAGACAAATATCACATTATCTAACATGTGGAATCTAGTGAACAAAATAAACTGACAAACAAAATGGAACTGGTAGCATGGATTCATGGAACAGACTGGCCAGCACCCAAGGGGAAATGGGTGGGAGTGACAGGATAAAGAAGGTGAAGGGATTAGCTAAAGAACATATATGCATATCCCATGGATACAGACAATAGTTTGGTGAAGGGTAGGGGTGGGGGTGAGGGAGAACTGGGTGGCAGTAGGCAAAGGTATGGGGGGGGGGGAGACACCTGTAATTATGTCAACATTAGAAATTTTTTATTAAAAACAAACAAATAAATGAAAAAAAGAAGTGTAACAGATTTTTATACTGCACTTTGGCTTAAATCTTCATACAGGAATAATTTTTAGGAATATCAACATTCCCAGGTGTTCAATAAATGCTGCTTGTTAAGATTTAGCCGTCAAAGGTTGGAGGCAAGAGTGGATTATCTCAAAGTGGGGATTAGAGCTGGACAAGTTATAGGTGTATGGCAATGGAAAAGGTATATTAAACATTTTAAGTTCTTTATTAAGGGTGACAAACACTTGAGGTAATACACATGAATGGAGTGGTCTTGTGGAAAACAGGAGATGAGATATTTGGTACTCACCTTATTGAAAAAGAGCTACAGCTTAGAATTGTGGCTCAATGATGGAGGATTTATGTTTGTTTTTAGGCTTTTAAGAAAATCCATCAAACTATATTTCTAAAAATATTTTTATTGGTTTCAGAGAGGAAGGGAAAGAAGAGAAAGATAGAAACATCAATGATGAGAGAGAATCATTGATTGGCTGCCTCCTGCATGCCCCCTATTGGGGACTGAGCCCACAATCTGGATGTGCCCTTGACCAGGAATTAAACCATGAACTCCTAATTCATGGGTCTCCACTCAACCACTGAGTCACATTGGTTGGGGCAATCAAGTTCTATTTTTTATGTGAAAACTCCCACTAATTTTATTAATTAGTTTTATCCTATCCTATATAATAAAGAGGTAATATGCAAGTTGACCATCAAGGCCTCGCACAAGATGGCCTCCACAAGATGTTGGCAGGGGAGGGCAGTTGTGGGCAACCAGGCCTGCAGGGGAGGGCAGTTGGGGGAGACCAAGCCTGCAGGGGAGGGAAGTTAGGGGCAACCAGGCCTGCAGGGGAGGGCAGTTAGGGGCAACTGGGCCTGCAAGGGAGGGCAGTTAGGGGTGACCAGGCCGACAGGGGAGGGCAATTAGGGGCAATCAGGCCTGCAGGGGAGGGCAGTTGGGGAGGACCAGGCCTGCAGGGGAGGGCAGTTGGGGGTGACCAGGCCTGCAAGGGAGGGCAGGTGGGGGCAATCGGCCAGCAGAGGAGCAGTTAGGCGTCGATCAGGCTGGCAGGGGTGTGGTTACAGGGTGATCAGGCTGGCAGGCAAGAACAGTTAGGGGCAATCTGGCAAGCAGGCAGGAGAGCAATTGGGAGCCAGAAGTCCCGGATTGTGAGAGGGATGTCTGACTGCCGGTTTAGGCCCAAACCCTGTGGGATCAGTCAGTCTATACTAATAAAAGCCTAGGTGGTCCTCACACCCTCACGCACAATGTCATCACAAGATGGCTGCCACCAGATGGCCATGCGCAAAGCGAAGGCAGGGCCCGGTGGATGCTCCGCGTGGTGAGGCCTGGGGGTCCCATGGCTCTGCACGGCGCAGAGGAGGCCGGTTCTTGTTTCTCTGCCACCTCATGCAGAGGAGGCGGGTCGCAGCAGAGAAGGGCAGTTGTGGGCGATCAGGCCTACAGGGGAGAGTAGTTGGGGGCGATTGGGCTGGCAGGGGAGCAGTTAGGCATCAATCAGGCCGGCAGGGGAGTGGTTAGGGGGCGATTAGGCTGGCAGACAGAAGGGGTTAGGGGCAACCAGGAGGCAGGCAGGTGAGCAGTTAGGAGCCAGCAGTCCCAGATTGGAGAGGTTGCAGACTGGACTAAGAGACACCCCCAACCCGTGCATGAATTTTGTGCACTGGGCTTCTAGTTTAATATAAGGATAATATGCAAATCAACTGAAAGGCAGAACAACTGGTCGCTATGATGCACACTGACCACCAGGGGGCAGATGCTCAATGCAGGAATTGCCCCCCTCATGGTCAGTGCGCTCTCACGGGGGAAGCACTGCTCAGCTAGAAGCCAGGCTCATGGTTGGCGAGTGCAGTGGCAATGGTGATGGGGGAAGCCTCTCCTGCCTCCGAGGCAGCCTCTCCCACCTCCAAGTCAGTGCCAGTGGGTGCGGGCCTAAGCTGGCAGTCGGACATCCCCTGAGGGCTCCCAGACTGCGAAAGGGCGCAAGCCGGGCTGAGGGACCCCCAACCCCCAGTGCATGAATGTCACGCACTGGGCATCTAGTTTGTTTATAAACCGTTGAGGGAAATGAAAACATACAGGGAATGCAGGCAGTTGCAGCTTGCAGCCTATTGACCTGCAAAGCTGATAAATTAACCTGCTACAAACCACACACCCAGTAAGTGGTGCACAGCTGAATTCAGGTCAGGCAATCTGTCTTTCATAGGGCTACTCCCCATTCTCACTCCAGGAGTTCTTAGTAGTGTGATCGCAAGTATGTGCACACACAGAAACACACACACACACACAAATGTACCACAGACACCTTTGGAAGTTCAGTGAAGTCCAAAGTTTTCTCATTAGAATAATAGTTCAAAACCATGAAATAAAATACATAAGAGCTCAAATAAACCAATTATATTGAAATATATTTATCAAAATGAGCAATGAGGACATAGGAATGGGCTTTCCTACTGAGAAGTGCCCAGATAGGGACTAGATGTTAATCCTAGAACTTCAGAAATATTTTAGCCAGATGTAATGTCTGATGCTATGATTTTATGATTCCATTTTTAACAATGTCCTGGATAATACTTTCACCATATCTTTAAATAATAGTTCTTTTATATCTTCATATATCTAAACAGTATTTCTGCCTTCAGTTAAATGTATTTACTAATGTGCTGTATATAAAATGAATAGATAATTGCCATTATTCATTTTCCATTTGATACTTTTAATAAATTCAGTAATAAGAATTTAAAGCATTTTATTACCATATTTTGAATAGGCAAAAGACACAAAATATGTGAATAACATTTTATCAGTTTTTAATTATGTACTTTTATTTTAAAATGTTATTGTAACAAAACAAAATAGTGGCCTATTAAACATTGTGTATTTATTATTTTTTTTCTTTCACACACTCTTGAAATATATTTCAATTTAAAATGAATAAGAAACCTCAAAAACATAATACTTCTTTTGAAAAACATAAGCATACGAAAGACAACATTAACTATAGAAACACACAAAAAATTAATAATTGGCAGAAATTCAATATTTCAACATTAGTTAATAGTAAATAAATTGACACATCCTACTGTAGTTTTAAAACCATGCCCTTTAAATTCAAATAAGCACATCTATTTCCATTTCAGTAACCCTATGATTTTTTACATAAAATTTAACACAATTACAATATTATTAATATTTATTAAGCCTTTAATGAGTGCCAAGTTCTGCTATTTTGTTACATGTGTTTTGGCTTAATTTTCACAAAGTCTCTAATGGTTAAATACTATGTGCACAGTTCATAGATTAAGAACCTGAGTCTTGGAAACATTAAAAATACTTGCTCAAGTTTGCACAATGAGAAAGTGTAGTATGGAATGCAACCTACAGCAGATTGATCCTATCTAATTGCTAAAAATGTGCCTTAAAGACAGAGGAACAATCTTGTACTTTAATGACACCCCAGAACCCAGCAAGGGCTTAAACAAAAAAACATGCTCAAGAAATAATTATTGAACTAAAAATTGAAATTTTAGAAGTGAGGTGTATATTTAAAACAAGGATGATAATTTTTGCTGAATAATGGGAATGTGGCAAAAGTCCATTTCTAACTTACCTTTTTGCATCCATCTGACTGACTTTGAAGCAAGAAGGAATAGCTTATGATTTGATTAAAAATGAACTAGTATTTCAAATTTCAAATGTGGTTTTATATGTAACATTACATTTCTGCATAAACTTCTGCAGATTATTTAACAAAAGATATTAAATATTTGGCTTGGAGGTTATTTGACCTAAAACACATAGAGACCTTAAAGGTTGAAGAAAAAATGTAAGAAACTATGAATGCCATTTCTGATTTTGCAAGAGAGAGGCTTGTGTTTTCCTCAAAGTACTTACAAAGTGTCTGAATCCATGATGACAGGCTGTTTCCTGCATTTTTTTTCATATACTTCAGTCAATTTAAGAAGATACAACCTCTCAGTGTTGTTATTCGTAGAAATATCAAAGTTTCAGGCAATTTAATATAGTCCCACACCTCCATGCTAGCAATGGAAAACTGAAGAGTGTTCTATTTATTTTTCTGCCATATGTCTTAACAAGCTACAGTCTTAAAGACATGCTCCAACTAAAATATCAAATTTTGTGTGCTTGTGGATTGGCCTGAGTGCAATTATTCTTCAAAGGCATACTACTTAAAAATCAGATGCATTTTGTGTCAAAGTCCATGGGGATGGGAAGGGAAAAGCTAATGATATTTTTAGAATCCATTCTGTCCACTTTATATAAAATAGTTACATCAAAAAATTAATCCACTTTTAGTATCCTTCTATTAGCTATTAAAAGGGGACAATGAGGTAAAGAGAATCTTCTAGAATAGCACAATTAGGAAATGGCAGATCCAAGATTTAATTCTGAGGTCCATGTGTGTTTGGAACATTGATCTTTGCCCCTTACAGTGATTCAGCCTTGAGCTAGCTCTATAAAACCTCAGGACTTCGGGTTCTTTAACTGTTAGGGAAATGGGTTGGTCAACTGAGTTCCAAACACTGTCTTGCAATAAAAATGTATTTAACATATTAATAAACCAAGTTGAGGAGAATTCTACTCTATATTTGTTAAATTATTTCCTTCCTTGCCCTAACTGGTTTGGCTCAGTGGATAGAGCATCGGCCTGCGGAATCAAGGGTCCCAGGTTCGATTCTGGTCAAGGGCATGTACCTTGGTTGCGGACACATAATCAGTAGGGGGTGTGCAGGAGGCAGCTGATCAATATTTCTCTCTCATCAATGTTTCTAGCTCTCTATCCCTACCCCTTCCTCTCTGTAAAAAATCAACAAATTTTTTAAAAAATTATTTTCTTCCACAAGTTATGTTATATTGAAAATAAGACCCAAAACTCATACTAAGACTAATAATACTTTTGAATATTTTATTTGGGATAAAAATGTCACAGATTTAACAGTTAATAATTTTCCAAATGTTTTCTTAGAATTAAATGAATTCATCATATCTATTATATTCAGCCAGGTTTTAATGGCTTAAACTTTTAAAAGTTTGATTAATTATCTGCTATATCAATTATCAAGTGTGATAATTATATGCCTATTAAGAAACCATATTGTTAAATTTCAGGTCCTACAAACTGTTCTCTTTTGTTCAAAGTTGACTCAGAACTCAAACAATTAGACCCATTAAATCAAGATTGCTCAACAATATTCAAAATAATCTGTTTATGATGTCAATTTTTTTTCATGAAAATATTCTACTGCTATGGAAAAAAAACCCACAACTTATTATTCCCAAAACTCTAAGTTAAATCTCTCCATGTGGATACCATCAGAGTACCACGAGGTTATGCAGCTGAGTGATATGTTCTGAGTTAGAATACTAGTGAAGAGTATGTTATCTCAGCCTTCTCTAATAGTCTTAATCTAAGTATGTTTATAGGGTTTGATCTATAAAACCTGAATTCATGTTCACAAATTTGATGTGCACATTTTTCTATGGAAAAAAATTGATTTTTGACAGATTTTTAAATGGATTCATAATCTTAAAAGGATTGTAAACACTGCACTGACTTTTAAGCAAGATATTTTATATTTTCAACCTTGGCTTTTTATTTTCATGAATTTAAACTAAATAACTTAAAAGGCAGCTACTGAGTTTAATTTTTCTATTGCACTAAGGACAGAACTCAGGATATGAAATCTTAGACAGGGGTCTCTGTTCACTGCACTGGATATCTTGGGGTCCTTTTCCCAAGATATAAATATTGATTACTTAGTTTCTTCATCACAGCTGTTTTCACTTCCTGATTTCTCAGAGTATAGATAAGTGGATTCAAAAAAGGGGTGAAGATGGTATAGAAAACAGAGAGAACTTTGTCCACTAGGAAGTTTGTGAAAGGCCACACGTAGATGAAGATGCAGGGCCCAAAGAACATTAACACAACAATGAAATGTGCAGTGCAGGTAGAAAACGCCTTAGATGATCCTATGGAAGAGTGGTCCTTGATAGTAACAAGAACAATAATGTATGAGGTGAGCAAAAGCAGAAAACTTATAAGAGCAATCACACCACTGGTTGAGATCATGAAAACCCCAAGGACATATATATCTATACAAGACAGCTGGATGACCAAAGGAAGGTCACAGAAGAAACTATCTATAACATTGGGGCCACAAAAGGGTAAATAGAGAATAAAAGCTAGCTGGCTCATTGTATGCAGGAAGCCCACCATCCAAGAAGTTACCACAAGCCCAACACATACTCTTTGGCTTATAATAGTTGAATAATGGAGAGGTTTGCATATGGCAATGTACCTGTCAAAAGACATGGAGATCAGCAGCACAATCTCAGTCCCAGTGAAAAGGTGCAATAAGAAGATCTGAGAAATGCAACCCTCAAAGGAGATGGTCTTGCGTTGAGCAAAGAAGTCCATGATCATCTTTGGAGTGGCAAAAGAGGACAGGCACATGTCAATGAGAGACAAATTGCTGAGTAGGAAGTACATGGGGGAGTGGAGGTGTGGGGTGGACAGGATCGTGAACAAAATCAGGCAGTTACCCAACATGGTCATTAAATAGAAAACGAAAAACATCACATTGAAGAAAATCTGGAGCTCAGGAGAATCAGTAAGTCCAAGTAACACAAATTCAGACACTCTGGAATGGTTGAAGCCCTCCATTGATCCACAGACTTTGCTCTAAAATGACAAAATGGAACAGAATGATAGAGCTAGAAAATGTGACACTTCTATAAGTACATAATAAGGAGTTATAATATTAGTTAATACTTTACTAGAGTATTGATTATTGCCTAAAATCCAACTAATAACTATCTCAGTAACAATATTTTCTTTTTGGAATCACTTAACAATTGCTATGAGAGATCAATTCAAATGGACAACTTCTTGGTTTTGACTAGCATTAGTACATGTTGGTTTATATTCATCACATACCCACACTATAATTTCCTGTTCTGAATGTTACATAATCAATATTTATAGAGGAAGATTACACTGAGTTAGTGTGCTCTACTTAATAAATCAGATAAATAAAAAAGTTAAATAAAGGTGGAAATCGCAACAGTTTCTGTTAAACCAAAAGAAAAAAACAATTATATTGAATCCATTATTGTTGAGCACTGGATTTAAATAACAGTTTAACATGATTTCAGAGGACTCACTTAGTTTACGAGGGTGATAAATGATTTTTCATTTAAGTGAATTCCCAATCTTCTCAGCTACAGAAAAATCCAGTTTCATTCTCATTTCACTTGCCTACTTTCAAAGTGTTTTGTCAGTATTGATAAGTACTATTTTTATCTACTAATATTTAAATGATAAATTAATTTCTAATTCCATAAAACTACTGATGACCAAATGGTATATACATAACATATGAGAGTTATTCTCAACCTTGTCACTTCATAATCTCATAGAAACATTTAAAAAAAGAAGAAATCCCTCTTTCAATTTTCCTCATGCTGCTCAAATACATTTATTTTTATTGATTAAGGAAAAAAAAAGGTTTTAGGACTGGGCCAGGAAATGCATAAGATGAGTGTTGGGTATCTTGTAGTACCAGAATATAAGATGCTAAAAACAAAACAAAGCAAACAAAAAACCCACATTGATGGCAGCATGTCAAAGTGACACCAGAGCCAACTGAAAGAGGACTCATTCAAAATTGACTTTTCAATTTAGAGCACATTTCAAGTTCTGCAAATATGTCCTATGGCACTTTTCATCTAGGCGATCTCCCTTTTTCCCATTTGGAAAAATGTATGGTTTCACCCTCATATACTTAACATATTCCAATTGTTCTATCAATATTGATAAGTATTTTTTTAATTTGTCAGAGGACAATATTCCAGAAATCTTAAAACTGAACTGTGGCAAAAGGGCTAAGGGTTAAAGTATTCTTGACTTGCTCTGTGATCTTGATCATTCCTCAGTAGCCTCTCAGAGACTTGCTTCTTTGTCTGTAAGAATTAAATTAGTTGGTTTACATAAAGCAGTAAAAATATTTTCTGGGTAAGATTCATGAACTCTCCGGATTTCCCAATGCAAATTTAAGAACACTGTTCCAAAATAATCAGTTTGACTTATTGTATTAATACTAGTAGTAATAATTGCAGTAAAAATATTCTAAGTTTCAATTCATAAATTAGAAACAGATATATGCTTCCAAACCAACTTCATCTTTTTAAAGTTAAATTACTTATTTTCATATGAAAATTATATGAGTACCTTAATATATTAAATTCACTGAAAATTCTCAGCCTTATATATTTAAATATTTCTCCTACTTTCCTGACTTAATAATGTAGTTATTAATGAGAGCATGGAAACTCTTACTATATCCAGTTTACATACATAATGGATGTATTATGTATTCATTGTCAGTGAATAAAGAGTTGTCAGTTTTTTATCTCCTTTCAGTACCTATTTAGTGGAATCATTCATCCTTATAGACAATATATATATTCTTTACTACTGCTCTATTATTTTTGCTTTATATAATTATAAATGATTATTTTTTGCTAACTGAGGAACACAAACTACAATTGCTTCTCAAGATCCTTAATATTATTTCCAGCTGTTAACCTACCAGCTACTCATCAGGGATCAAAAACACCACATCCTGCAAGATTCACAAGCCTACTGAAATCACCATGTTCCTTAGTAAGCATCAGAAGTGTGGAATATGGATATATATTTTCTCTAGTCTTGGTATGAAAGCCACTCGAAGACAGCAACATTTAGGAGATCAGGGATTAGACACTGCGATCTATTTGCAGTGGGAGTTATTAAAATGTTTAGCAACTTTCCCCAAAGTTGCAAGAACTGTGAGGAGTGTCTTTGCTATTTAAAGTGAAGATGCATATTCATGTTGAGATAGTGTGATTACAGAAACAGCACAACTGGCACTGGCCTAGAAGGAGAGCTTTGCAAAGCCATTTAAGAAGTATTTAAGGAGCAAAAAATTGTTCCTTTGAATATGGAAATATTGCTACCTTTCTGCCCCAGTATTCTATGTCCCAAAGTTGGAAAATTACTCTTTTTATGGTAAGGACATTAAAAATTAGTACAGACTAAAAGGTATGATAGCTGCTGCCACAGGTGGCTGAAATCTGGGGAAGAGCAAAGTAACTGGGAGAAGTGAAACAGTTACTATGCAAGTACCCTAGAGGGATGATGTAAGAATTAAACTATACAAATAAATGTAAAGCATTCAGCACAATTCCTGGCACAGAGGAATTGCTGGATAAAATATGGTAGAAGGAATAGCAGAGATTATTATAATTATTAACATTACTTTTTGAAATGTCCATGAAAAACAATCCAGGAAGATATTAGATGTGAATTCTCAACCTAAAACCATAACTAAGAATCTTGCCATGTTTACCTGAAGGCCAATCATTTATCTGTGACTTGCTCGCCAAACCCAACTTTCTTCCCAAATAGCTCATGATTTGAACTCTTCACAACTACCATACCTACTCCACATTCCCCACAGGACTAGCAAACCAGCCCAACATAGTCTTCCCAGCTGATTACATTCCTTTATGACTCTGAAATAAGAAAACAAGTGACTATGTCTTTAAGATCTTTAAATTGCTTCATCTGTTAAAGAGAGAGAAAGGAAATGACTAAAAAGACCCCCAAAAAGAAAGAAAAAGAAAAAAGCCAACCAACACACACAAAGGTTTGGTAAAGTATTTGCCCTGGTTTAAAACAAAAGGTAAGTTTATATCATTATTACTGGAGTTATCCTGGAAAAGGCAATAAGATTAACAGAAAAATAATAAAAATAAAAGATAATTTAGACAGACAAACAATCCAATTAAAAAATGGGCAAAGGACCTAAATTGATACTGCTTTAGAGAAGATATACAGAAGGCCAAGAGGCATATAAAAGAGTACTCAAAGTTACTAACCATCCAAGAGATGCAAATTAAAGTGACCATGAGGTATTACCTCACATCTGTCAGAATAGCTACAATCAATAAGTCAACAAGCAACAAATGCTGACGAGGATGTAAAGAAAAGGGAACCCCAGTACTCTGGTGATGGGAACGCAGACTGGTGCAGTCACTGTGGAAACATTATGGAGTTTCCTCAAAAAAATAAAAAATTGAACTGCCGTTTGACCCAGTGATGCCACTTCTAGGAATATATCCTAAGAATCCTGAAACACCAATCAGAAAGAATATATACACCTTTATATTCATAGCAGCAGCATTTACAACTAGTGGCCTGGTGCACGAAATTCATGCACATTAAAGGGGAATTAATTAAAGGAAATATTTTAATATTGCTATTTGCCCTTTCTCTATAATAGAAGTGTCAGGGATGAAAGAAAATTAGTAAAATGTATATGAAAATCTCCCTCCTGTCAGAGTCTGGGGTGTGCTGCGGGACCCAGAGTCAAGTCCCTGCCTATCTGCACGTGCCTTGAGATAGCACGAGACCCAGACCTGACCAGCCCCACCCCCATCAAGCCCCACAGGGTGGGGGGCACAGCCTCAGGTCCCCCGGCCTGGCGCCAGGCAGGGGGCACAGCCTCAGGTGCCCTGTCAAGCCCCAATGGGTGGGGGGGCACAGCCTTAGGTCCCCCAGCCTGGCACTGGGTCGGGGGTGCAGCTTCAGGTCCCCTGGTGTAGCCTCAGGTCCCCTGGCTCTGGCACCAGGGCAGGGAGCATGGCTCTGGTCCCCCAGCCTGGCCTCAGGTCCTCCAGACCTGGCTCTGAGGCGGGGAGCAGCAGCCTCAGGGCCCCAGCCCCCATGCGAGGGTGCGAAGGTGCAAAGGCATGATGACCATTTGCATATTAGCTCTTTATTATATAGGATAGCTAAGATCTGGAAATAGCCCAAGTGCCCATCAGTAGATTAGTGGATAAAAAAGCTGTGGTACATTTACACCGTGGAATACTATGCAGCAGTAAAAAAGAAGGATCTCTTACCCTTTGAGACAGCATGGAGAAACCTGAAGAATATTATACTAAGTGAAATAAACCAGTCAGAGAAAGACAAGTATCACATGATCTCACTTATATGTGGAATCTAATGAACAAAGTAAACTTACCAACAAAATAGGTCCAGAGGCATGGAAGCAAGGCACAGACTGACAAATCTCAGAGAAAAGGTGGGGAAGGGGGAATAGATTAAACAAAGAACTTATATGTGTGTGTGCGTGGCCCATGGATATGGACGATGGTATGATGGAGGCCTGGGGTGGGCAGGGGCTGGGTGGAGGAAGGTGGTGGGAGAATAGAGGGGACATCTATAATACTCACAACAATAAAGATAAATATAAATTTTTAAAAAGAGCATGAGGGACTTCTGGGGCATTATGAAATGGTTCTGTAATTGGTTGTGGTAGTGGTTACATGAATTTATACATGTGCTAAAATTCATAGAACTGCATACCAAAAGAAACCAAATCAATTGACTTTAAGATGATTTATAAAATAGAATTTTAAAAAGCAAAATCAGGTAATTCAGTACAGTGGCCAATTACAAAATAGGCAAATAAAACCAATAGCTTCTTTATAAATCAATTACCTATTAAAGTATATAATAAAACAGCCAATTCAGATGAACATTAAGATATACAAATAGGAATAATATGAATCAGAAATATGTTGTTTTTGTGTGACAACAAACTATATTACTTTTTAAAAGAAATAAAATGACTGGAATAAACTGAAACATATACTGTGTTATTGGATGGAAAAAGTTAATAACATTCAACACATAAATTTCTATAAACTCTATGTAAGTTTTTTGATTTAACAAAATAATTTTCAAAATATTTCTAGAAGTCAGATGTGAGTAGTAAAGAATTAGAAATAATATTTTAATATGAAAAAGTATTATAAAAGCATAATATTTAAATGACACATGAGAAGAATGTGACGCAATGAAAAAATTAATGTAAGGTACCTGAGAGTACCAAAAAATAGATATAGATACAAAAATATGTAAGAATTTATAATATTACTAGTGGTCTGGTGCACGGATTCATGCACATTGAAAGAAAATTAATTAGAAGAAATATTTTAATACTGCTATCCACCCTTTCTCTATAATAGAAGTGTCAGAGATGAAAGAAAATTAGTAAAATGTATATGAAAATAATATGTAAATTACTAATAAACAATAACAACATGATATAACAACAAAGACATGATATAAAAACAAAAAAAAACATGATATAAAAACAACATTGATAAAAACCAATGACTGATAAATTGATTAAACTTATTCTAATATCTCCCTGTACACCACATTGAGTAAAAACACTTTCAGAGTGCTCAACTAATTTCCCTTGTGATGAAGTATTTACAAGTTTAACTTTAATGTCACACACTCTTCAAACTTGAGAGAAAGCAACATATTACTGACCATGTCCAAAAACAGGTTCAGGTAGGAATATTCCTATTCTATCTAGATTTTGTCCTTGTGATTTATTAATAGTCATCACAAATGCTGGCATCACCGGAAACTGTCTTTGAATTAATTTAAATGGGAGGCTGCAGGAAGCCACTGCTTGCCAATACTGTCAGTACACCAAGGAATGTGGAAGGCCAATGGACCTTGGGCATTAGCAGGACTGATGCTAAGCACCGAGTGTTGAGATAGTTGCCGGAAGCCGGTCCATCCTTGCTGCTTGACACAGTCGCTGCAGGGAAGAAACATCTGCACAGCATGTGTCTCAGAGGACCGGGCGTATATGGCATACTGTTCTTGATGTGTTTGCTCACCTTCTCGGCGCTGTGTTTTAACCAAAGTCACGTCTCTGAGAAAGGTTGTTTCTTCAGGTAGGGATTTTCCCCTGAAGTTAGGGAGGGAATAAAACCCCTTAACTATGTGCCAGGCGGGTAGTTAATCACTTTAACTACGAACAATCACACTTAAGCTACAAAATCTTTACTCCCTAGAATGGAGATAAGAAGCGTCCTAACCTTTGGAATAGAAATTGATAGGATTAAAATCAACTGGTATAAATACAGGTGTAACAAGACAATAAGAGACAGAACCTGGCTGGAGAACCAAGCGAGAACTTGGCAAGAGAACCTGGACAGAACCTGACTGGAGATCCTGGCTAGACCCTGGCTACAGAACCTGGCTGGAGAACCTAGCGAGAGAACATGGCAAGAGAACCTAGACAGAACTTGGCTGGAGACCTGGCTAGAGAACCTGGCAACAGAACCTGGCTGGAGACCTGGCTAGAGAACTTGGTGACAGAACCTGGCTGGAGACCTGGCGACAGAACCTGGCTGGAGATCCTGGATAGAACCAGGCAAGAGAACCCAACCATGATGATCGACTGAACTCTGTCTCCGTGTCATTCCCTCTTCACCGACTCCATCCACACCTTTGGGAACCCCTGGACCTGCTGGGGCTGGACCCAGCAGATAGTGGTGGCTCAAGACAATTTTTAATCTAATAATCCTTTTGCTGTTTACCAAACTTTACCTTTGATATGCCTGTATGCATTGCTAAAGGGCAAATGTGTATAATTATAATATTACTAGTGGTCTGGTGCACGGATTCATGCACATTGAAAGAAAATTAATTAGAAGAAATATTTTAATACCGCTATCCACCCTTTCTCTATAATAGAAGTGTCCGCTTTTTTTTGTATAAAAAGCAGACAGGCCAGAGGTCAGGGTGCCTCTTCAAGAAAGAGGTCTCTACCTGCCCCCACCATGCCTTCTCAATTCATATTTCTTGTATAGTATTTTCATTTGTGTGACAGCCCCTCCTTCAGATCCTTAACCTCAACCATGCAGGTCGTGGCAGGAGGCCAGTGTCAGACAGAGACAAATAAATTCTTGGAATTAGAACAACCTCTCCTTCCACAGATCCTGTTAATACTTCAGCTTTGATTATGTTAGGTCACAATCTTTTGATAATAAATCTAGTACCATTACAAGGACCTCATTTACTATTAAGATTTCTCAGTAGCATGATGATTGCACATACTTTCAATTTTAATTTATGACACGGCCTCTTCAGCATCATTCGTTGAATCGATGGAATCATCACTCAAATAGGTGTGAAAATCTCCATCGATTTTTAAATTGCCAGTGGGCATCTTATGTACCGGTCAGCTGGTCGGCCGTTCGGACAGACATATGGTCAGTCACTTAGCCTTTTATATAGATAGATTATGTCTACAGTTTTATAACCTTAATTGGCAAAAGAAATTTTTCAGATAAAATTAAGGCTGCTGATAAACTAAACTTAGAATAGGGAGATCATCCAGCATTATCCTGGTGACTCAATATAAACACAAGAGTCCTTAAAAGTGAAAGTGGAATTTTGTAGATATCAATGAAATAATTCTAAAATTTATAAGGGAAGACAATAATCTTGGAATAGCCAGCCCAGCACTAAAAAAAAACAAAGTGGCAGGACTCACACTATCCATTTTAAGACATATTCTGAAGACACTTGAATCAAGACAGCATAATATTAATTGAAGAATACATAGCTCAATGAAACAAAATACATAGCCTAAAAATAGACCCACACAAGTATAGACAATGATCTTTGACAAAGGAGCAAAAGCAATTCAGTGAAGAAGGAGGTGTTTACACCTGTAAAACTGACAAAATTTTAATATTAGATATTTCTGAGTGGTGGAATTGTAATTTTCACATTATTTTAAATTCATTTATTTAATAAATATTTATGAACACCTACTTTGTGCCCGGCAATTGACAAACAACTCCCTGCATTCATGGATACTATATACGATAGTGGAAAAAGACAGGCAATAAAATAAATATGTGGAACATATGTCATGTTAATATGATAAATACTATGGATGAAAGTAATGTAGGGAAGAGGGATATGGAGAATTGTGAGAGTGGGATGCAAATTTTAAGAGGGAGGTCAGGGAAGGTCTCACATGGAAAGGTGATATTTAAGGAAAGGACTGAAATAAATTATGAAGTGAGTCATGCCAATCAACACCTTGGGAAAGCATATTTCAGACAGAGGAAACAGTAAGTCCAAAGTCCTGGGAGGGGCTGGGACAATGTGGCACATTCTAGGAGCAGGAGGCCAGTAGGGCAGAACAGTGTGGAATGGAGTAGGATGAGAGGTCAGAGAGAGGAACGGGGGAGGAGCTGGGATATAGAAAGGGTTGGGTTGTATGGACCTTTATGGTAGATAACTAGGAGGGACTTCAGCCCTTACTTTAAGTAAGATGGGAGTTATTGAGGGTTTTGAGAAGAGGAAGGTGATGATGTGACTCTATTTTAATTAGGTGATTCTAGATGCTCAGCTAAAAATAAACTAAAATGGGACAAGAACAAAATTGAGACTAGTAAAGAGGCTACAGCCATAAAAGATGATGGTTTGGGACCAGATGGTAGAATTTAAAGGAGAGAGCATTTATTCTAGCAGTTTTATGATGGCAGAGCTAATCCATACTTGTTAATATATTGCATGTGATATGAGAGAAAATGTTTCTAAAATATTATGAATCCAATATTTTGGCCCAGAGATTGGAAAGGTGGAATTACAATTCGCCAAGATGGGTTGTGGGGTGGAGAGAAGGGTGTAGTAAAGATGAAGCGTCAGTCTGGAATATTATGTGTGAGGTGATACTAATACATTAAAGTTGAGCTGTGGCAGTGGCATAGGATGCTGGCTATGGGACAGGAGCCTAGAGTTCACAAGAAAGATATGTATAGAGTTAATCAACATGTAGTTGAAATTAGAAGCTGGACAGCTAAGGAGAAACTCTCAAAGAAAAATGAGAAAACAGCAGGTTTGGTGGAAGGAGACTATGAAAGTGGATTCCTGAGAAGGCAGTGATCCACTGTGTCAGATGCTGCTCAGGAATCAAATACAAGACCTAAATAAAGATCATTGATATCATTGAGGATCACGACAAGAGCTGTTTTATCAGCCTGATCAGATGAGTTGAAAAGGAAAGAAATTGGAAGCAGAGGGCATAAACATGCCAGCCTGAAAAGGCTAAATACTGTATATTCCAACTATATAACATTATGCAAAAGGCAAAACTATAAAGACAGTAAAAAGGTCAGTGGTGGGGGAGGGAAAATGGCGGAGGTATAAAGGGACGTGTCCTGTGCCTTCTCCTGGAGCAGATAAGGGTGAGCAGCTGAAACGGGTAACATACAGCCCGAATAGGCAGAGGATTTTCAGCTGAGAGACTGTCTGCAGCTAGGAAAGACCGAGGACCCCCAGGAAAAAAAAAAAGGACGGTTGGAGACTGCGGCTGAAACCTCTCTTGGTGTGCCAGCGCAGCAGCAGAGACCGCGCCATTTTGGGCGATTGTTGCCGGCATCCAGAGACCAGCTACTAACCTGGAAACAAGGGATCTCAAGCAGCGTGACTGCGTGAACTCAGACAAGCACTGCTTCTTCTCACGGAAAGGTTAGACTTTCCCTAAAGGTGCGGTTTGCAATTCGGGTTGGAAAGAGGACCGAGCTCGCGTGCGCGCGCTGGGCGAAATCTGCGCCCCACAGAGTCCGCAGCCGTTGGGACCAGCGTGACCCGCCAGTGGAGAAGGGGCCCCACAGGGCTGCTGGCAGACGGGAA